>NC_057710.1:12121652-12149451 GCF_004010195.1 Chiloscyllium plagiosum
AGACAGAGAACACAGGGGGCCAACATCTTCAACATATTGTCTAGCTATCACCATTGTTAACAGCTAACCCGAGAATGCAACTTCAAAAAAAGTTTTTGTGATTTACACATGAAAGAAGTGAAACTACCATTGTATTCTAACAGATGAAAGGCTTAACAGACAATCAATTTTTCAATGTATAATTTCAGTTACATCACACTGTAAATTTTTGCTATAAATTCTGTGTTACGATCGAGCCCTCCACTATCACCTGATGAAGGAGCGTTGCTCCGAAAGCTAGTGTGCTTCCAATTAAACCTGTTGGACTATAACCTGGTGCTGTGTGATTTTTAACTTTGTACACCCCATTCCAACACTGGCATCTCAAAATCATGACTTTTATCCTTCTAAATTTCAGTAGATACAGGCCAAACCTATTCAACCTCTACTCATCAGAAAATCCTTCCATACTTGGTGACAGTACAGTGAATTGCTTCCAATGCCAATATATTTTTTCTTCAATGAGGAGCCCAAAACAGTACACTGTATTTCACAGTTGAACTAGTGACTTGTATAGTTTCAGCAACACTTCCTTATTTTTATAGGCCATGCCCTTAGAAATAAGGACTAGCCTTCCAACTGCCTTCTCTATGACTTGCTGAGCTTTGATGCTGATTTCCAAGCCTTCTCTTCCATAGCTATTAGCAGTCTTTTTCCATGTAAATAATATTCAGCTCCTCTATTTCTCCTGCCAAATTGCATAACCTTACATATGAGAGATTTGGGAAGTGATTTCTTTTTAATTTACCCATGGGATGTGAGTATCACTAGCTGGCCAGCACTTATTTCCCAACTCTCTTTGCCCTTGGAAAGGTGAATGGTGAACTACCTTTGTAAACTGCTGCAGTCCATGTGCTGTAGGTAGACAGAGAGGATTAGGGAGGGAATTCCAGGATTTTGACCCAGCGATAGTTAAGGAACGGTAATATATTTTCAAGTCAGGATGGGTGAGTGGCTTGGAGGGGAACTTGCAGGTGGTGATGTTCCCACATATTTGCTGTCCTTGTCCTTCTAGATGGAAGCAGTTGTGGTTTGGAAGGTGCTGTCTGGGGATCTTTGGTGAATTTTTGTAATGCCTCTTGTAGATAGTACACACTGCTACTACTGACCGTTGGAGGTGGAGGGAATGGATGCTGGTGGATCTGGTACCAATCGAATGGGCTGCTTTGGCTAGATGGTGTCAAGCTTTTTGTGTATTTGGATGTGCCCATCAAGGCAAGTAGGGAGCATTCCTTCACACTCTTGACTTGTGCCTTATAAATTGTGGAAACTCTGGGGAGTCAGGAGGTGAGTTACTCTCCACAGTGTTCCTTGCCTCTGACCTGCTCTTGTAGCTATTGTGTTTATGTGATGAATCGAGTTCAATTTCCGGTCAATGGTAAACCCCATCCTCTCTCAGTATGTTGACAGACTGGATTCACTGATGGTAACACCATTGAACGTCAAGGCATATTGGTTAGATTGTCTCTTTTTGGAGATGATCATTGCTTGGCATTTGTGTGGCACAAATGTTACTTGCTACCTGTCCTTTGGCACCTCCTCTGTGGTCAGGAGAGAATTAAAATATTAACTCTGATTTCTCTTCACCAATGCTGCCAGACCTGCTGAACTTTACCAATATCCCCCGTCTCCATGCAGATTTGCCCCCTGGGTCCTTAATGGGCCTTACTCTTTCCCTGGTTATCCTCGTCACCTTCATATATTTTGTAGAATATTTTGGGATTCTCCCTAATCCTACCTGCCAGTGTTTTTTCATACCCCCCCCCCCACCCCTAACCCACTTTGCTTTCCTAATTGCTTTCTTAAGATACTCCCTGCACTTTCTATACTCTATTGGGGCCTCCGTTGATTTTTCTCCCTTTGTACCTGATAAAAAGAGCTTCCTTTTCCTTCTTCGCCAATCCTGAATATTCCTAAACCTGCGAGGTTCTCTGGGCAGCTACATTTCACCCTGTAATTTCCCCATTCCTTTTTGAATGCCAGCCAACCCTCCCAATTGTTCAGCAGTAGATTTATCCAGAAGCTACTGTTCCCAGTCTACTTTAGTCAAATTCTGTCTTATTTTGATATAATTGGTCTTCCTCCAATCCAAAACCGAATTTGGCAGATCATCTTTTTCCTTTTCTATCACAAAGTATGATGTTGTGGTTGCTATCACTAAAATGTTCTATCATTGCCACCTGTCCAGCTTCATTCCCCAGAATTGTGTCCAGCACTGCAATGTCCTTTCCTGGACCTTTTACTTTTTGATACAAAAAGCTCTCCCAAATACATTTCAAGGAATGCACCCTGTCTGAACCCTTTACACTGTGACTGTCGCAACTTATGTTGGGAATTCACTATTATCATTTTTACACATCTCAGTGAATTGTCTGTATATCTGCTTTTGTCCATGGAGAACAGCAGTAGATATTTTCCAATTTTTAGAGATGTAATTAGACACCTCCAGAGTAGGTGAGACGAAGCTCTCAGAAACTTCCTCTCTAAGTCACGTATCACCTTGACTTTAGGTTAGATTGCTATTTCTTTATTGGTCAGGTGAAAATGAGGACTGCAGATGCTGGAGATTAGAGTCAAGAGTCTGGTGCTGGAAAAGCACAGCAGGTCAGGCAGCATCCAAGGAGCAGGAGAATCAACGTTTCAGGCAAAAGTCCTTTATCAGGAATGTTTGTTGGTGTTTGGGAATGAAGCAAATCACTTGTTAACAGGATGCTGTATATTTATACCATGTGCACTGTTGTTTAAGAAGGCAGCTCACCATCACCTCCTCAAAGACAATTTCTTTCTCTTCACTCATGGGATATAGGCATTGCTGTCTGGGCCAACATTTATTGCTCATCCCTAGTTGCTCTTGAGAATGTGGTTGTGAGCTGCCTTCTTGAACCACTGCACTCTATGCAGATTGTCCAGGAAGGGGAGGAATTCCAGGATTTTGATCCAGCAATACAGAAGGAATGGTGATATATTTCCAAGTCATGATGGTAAGTAACTTGGAAAGAACTTGCAGGAAGTGCTCTTCCCTTTCTAGGTGGCAATGTTTGTGGGCTTTGAAAGTGCTGTCATAAGATTTTTTTGTGTATTTCTGCAGAGTATCTTATAGATAGTATACACTGCTGCTACTGAGCATCAGTGTTGGAGTACTGAATGTTTGTGGATGTTGTGTGCCAGTTGAGCAGGCTGCTTTGTCCTGGATGGTGTCAAGCTTCTTGAGTATTATCGTATCTGCAACCAACCAGACAAGTAGGAAGCATTCAATTGCTCTCCTGACTTGTACCTTGTAGATCTTGGGGAGTCAGTAGATGTGTTCCTCACTACAGTATTTCTAACATCCGACCTTCTCATGGAGCCACTGATATTTATACAGAGAGTCCAGTTTAGTTTCCAGTCAATTTTGACTCTCAGGGTGTTGAAAATGGATTCAGTGACAGTAACACCACTGAATGCCAAGAGACAGTAGTTTTATTTCTTTATTCATTAATGGGATGAGGGCATCAGTGCATCAGCCACATTTATTGCCCATCCCTAATTGCCAGAGGGCAGTTAAGAGTCAACCACATTGCAGTGGTTCTGGAGTTACATGTAGGCTAGACCAGGGGTAAGGATGGCAGTTTCCATCCCGAAAGGACATTACTGAATCAAATGGGTTTTTCCAACAATTGACAATAGTTTCATGGTCATCATTAGATTTTTTTTAAAAACTGAATACTAATTCCACCATCTGCCTTGGCGGGATTCAAACCCGAGTCCCCAGAACATTATCTGGGTCTCTGGATTAATGAATAATTAATAATAATTAATTAATTAATACCACTAAGCCATCACCTGCCCCCAATTAGAATGTGTCTTATTGAAGATGGTCATTGCCTGGCATTTGTGGCAAATGATTCTTGGCACTTGTCAGTCTAAGCCTGGATATTGTCCAGATCTTGCTGCATTTAGACATGGACTGATTCAGTATCTCAGGAGTCCCAAATGGTGTTGAACATTATGCAATCATCAGTGGACATCTCTGCTTCTGACCATATGACAGAGGAAAGGTCATTGATGAAGCAGCTGAAAATGGTTGGGCCTAGGACACTAGCCTGAGGAACTCCTGCAGAGATGTCCTGAAGCTGAGATGACTGATCTCCAACAACAGAATGAATGAGAGGCAGAACTAGACAATACCACGTGACATCCTTTCACTCGGCGCAAGAGTCCCTGCGACCAAGTTCATGATGTGTGGATAGAGAGGACATGGATAAGGGTGTCACTGGCTATGCCAGCATTTATTACCCATCCCTAATTGCCCAGACAGCAGTTAAGAGTCAACCACATTGCTGTGGGCCTGGAGTCGCATGTAGGCCAGACTAGCAGGAAGACCAGGAGCTCTAACCAAGAAGGACTCTCATGTGTTGTTAAGGTAAGACTTTTCAATTTATATTTCTTATGTATCATATGATTGATTAAAAGTTTAATTGGTTAATTGAATAAGACTATAGTAGAGAAGTACTAGAAATTATTTAATATATAAATTGTAAAAGTTAATTAAATAAGTAGTTATGGCTGATGTGCTGTCGCTGTATGATGTGGGAGCTGGCTGATCCCATTGTGAACGGCAGTGACCATATCTGCAGAAAGAGTTGGTTGCTGGAAGAACTCCGGATCAGAATTGATAATCTGGAATCTGAACTTCAAACACTGCGGCACATCCGGGAGGGGGTGAGCCACCTGGATACTTTGTTTCAGGACGCAGTCACACCCGGGAGATTAAGTAATTCAAATTCAGTTCGTGATCAGGAACAACAGGATGTGACTGTATGTGAGGCAGGTAGGGGAATTCTGAGTTCAGAAGTGGAGGAGCCTTAGCCCTTGATCTTGTCCAACAGGTATGAGATTATTCATCCCTGTATGGATGAGGAAAAGGGTTGTGGACAGGATGAGCCAGCTGACCATGGCACCATGGTGCAGAAGATCATTCAAGAGGGGGGAAGCAAAAAGACAAGATGTTATAGGGGCTTCTATAATTAGGGGGACAGATAGTATTCTTTGCTAGCTGGATCGTGAGTCCTGCATAGTGTGTTGCCTGTCCGGTGCCGGGGTGCAGGACATCTCCGACTGGCTTGAAAGGATTTTGGAGCAGGAGGGGAAGGATCCTATTGTTGTGGTCCATGTTGGGACTAATAACATAGGCAAGGCTAGGCTCGCAGATCTGTTTGGGGATTATCAAGCATTAGGAAGGAAATTGAAGTACAGGTCCTCAAGGATTATAATCTCTGGATTACTGCCCGAGTCACGTGTCAAACGGCATAGGGTTAAGAAAATTAGGGAAGTAAACACATGGCTCAGTGTGTTTACACATGGCTTAGTGTGGGAAAGAGGGATTCCATTTCATGGCGCATTGGCAACAGTTTTGGAACCGGAAGGATCTGTGCTGTTGGGACAGTCTCCACCTGAACCGATTTGGAACCGATGTTCTGGTGAAAAGGATAAATAGGATGGTCTGTAGGACTTTAAACTTGTGAGCTGGGGGGGAAGGGTAAGGGAAAGCAACAGGGAGCATGGAGTTAAGTAGAAAGATAAACAGCAGGAGAGCATGTGTGCAGGGTTTAAATTTGAGGCAGAATAGGAATGCAGCAAAAAGGAAGGATAACTTAGGACATCTTACGATTTCCAATATCTCTAATAATGGTAAGAAAGTTAGCATTAAGGCACTTTACCTGAATACTCATAGTAATTGTAATAAAGTAGATGAATCAACAGCACAAATCATCATGAATGATTATGCTGTGGTAGGCATCACAGAGACATGGTTACAGGGGGGTCAGGACTGGCAGTTAAACCTCCAAGGATTGACAACTTATTGAAAAGACAGGGAGGTGGGCAGATAGGGCGGGGTTGCCTTGTTAGTTAAGAATGAAATTAAATCTATGGTACTGAATGACATAGGGTCAGATGACATGGAGTCTGTGTGGGTGGAGTTGAGGAACCATAAAGGCAAAAAAACCATAATGGGAGTTATGCACAGACCTCTCAGCGTGGTCAGGACCAGGGGCGCAAGAGGTACCAGGAAATAGATACGGCATGTCAGAAAGGCAAAGTCACGGTGATCATGGGGGCACTTCAATATGCAGGTGGACCGGGTGAATAATGTTGCCAGTGGATCCAAAGAAAGGGAATTCATGAATGCTTACAGAATGGCTTTTTGGAACAGCTTGTGATGGAGCGGACAAGGGAGCAGGCTATTCTAGACTTAGTGCTATGTAATGAACCAGATTTTATAAAAAATCTTAAAGTAAGGGAACACTTAGGAGGCAGCAATCATAATATTGTAGAGTTCAGTCTGCCGTTTGAGAGAGAGAAGGCAAAATTGGATATAATGGTGTTACAGTTAAATAAAGGTAATTTCAGGTGCACAAGAGAGGAACTGATGAAAATTGATTGGAAGCAGAGCCTAGCAGGGAGGACAGCAGAACAATAATGGCAGGAGTTTCTGGGTGTAATTGAGGACACAGTACAGAGGTTCATCCCAAAGAAAAGAAAGATTATCTGGGGATGGGGGCGAGGAATTAGACAGCAATGGCTGACAAAGGAAGATATGAAGGTAGGCTCCCCAGTAATATTAGAAATTACAGTAAAAGTCTCTTTCAGTACATAAGAAACAAACGAGAGGCAAAATTAGAAATTGGGCTGCTCCAAATAGATGCTAGAAAGCTAGTGATGAGAGATAAGGAAATAACTGAAGAACTTAATAAATACTTTGCATCAGTTTTCATAGTGGAAGACATGAATAATATCCCAACAATTAAGGAGAGTTGGGGGCAGAGTTGAGGGGGGTAGCCATTACAAAAGAGAAAGTGCTAGAAAAGCCAGAAGGTCTAAAAGTTGATAAATCTCCCGGCCCCGATGGGCTACATCCTAGAGAACTGAGGGAGGTGGCTTATGAAATAGCGGAGGCATTGATTGTGATCTTTCAAAAGTCACTGGAGTCAGGGAAAGTCCCAGATGATTGGAAAATTTCTGTTGTAACCACCTTGTTCAAGATAGGTTCAAAACAAATGATGGAAAATTATACGCCGGTTAGCCTAACCTTGGTTTAGACTCCCTACAGTGTGGAAACAGGCTCTTCGGCCCAACAAGTCCACACTGACCCTCTGAAGAGTAACCCACCCAGACCCATTCCCCTCTGACTAATGCACCTAACACTATGGGCAATTTAGCATAGCCAATTCACCTGACTTGCACTTCTTTGGACTGTGGGAGGAAATCGGAGCACCTGGAGAAAACTCATGTAGACACAGGGAGAATGTGCAAACTCCACACAGACAGCTGGAATCGAACCTAGGTCCCTAGCACTGCGAGGCAGCAGTGCTAACCACCGAGTCACTGTGCCGCCCACAAAATTGGAGGCAAAATTCTAAAATACATCGTTAAGGATGAAATTTCTAAATTCTTGGAAGTACAGGATCAGATTGGAACAGGTCAGCATGGATTTAGTAAGGGGAGGTCGTGCCTGACAAACCTATTAGAATTCTTTGAAGAGGTAATAAGTAGGTTAGACCAGGGAAACCCAGTGGATGTTATCTACCTAGACTTCCAAAAGGCCTTTGATAAGGTGCCTTACATTGGCTGCTGTGTAAGATGAGGTGCCATGGTATTCGAAGTAAGGTACTGGCATGGATTGAGGATTGGCTGTCTGACAAAAGCCAGAGAGTTTGGATAAAACGTTCTTTTGCGAAATGGCAGTCGGTGACAAGTGATGTCCCACAGGGTTCAGTGTTGGGGCCGCAGCTGTTTACTTTATATATTAATGATCTGGATGAAGGGACTGGGGGCATTCTGGCAAAGTTCGCCGATGATACAAAGTTAGGTGGACAGGCAGGAAGTACTGAGGAGGTGGGGAGGTGCAGAAAGATTTAGACAGTTTAGGAGAGTGGTCCAGGAAATGGCTGATGAAATTCGAAATGAGAAAATGTGGGGTCTTGCACTTTGGAAAAAGAATACAGGCATGGACTATTTTCTAACAGTTGAGAAAATTCATAAAGCCAAAGTACAAAGGAATCTTGGAGTGCTAGTCCAGGATTCTCTAAAGGTTGACTTGCAGGTTGAGTCCGTGATTAAGAAAGCGAGTATAATGTTGTCATTTATCTCAAGAGGGTTGGAATATAAAAGTAGCGATGTGCTTCTGATGTGCTCTGGTTAGGCCCCATTTGGAGTACTGTGTCCAGTTTTGGTCCCCACACCTCAGGAAGGACATACTGGCACTGGAGTGTGTCCAGCGGAGATTCACACGGATGATCCCTGGAATGGTAGGCCTAACATACAATGAACGGCTGAAGATCCTGGGATTGTATTCATTAGAGTTTAGAAGGTTGAGGGGAGATCTAATAGAAACTTACAAGATAATGCATGGCTTAGAAAGGGTGAACACTGGGAGGTTGTTCCCATTAGGCGGGGAGACTAGGACCCATGGGCACAGCCTTAGAGTTAGAGGGGGTCAATTTAGAACGGAAATAAGTAGACATCTCTTCAGCCAGAGAACAGTGGGCCTGTCGAATTCATTGACATGGAGCACAGTGGAGGCTTCAAAGCAGAGATTGATAAATTCTTGATCTAGCAGGAATTAAGAGCTACGGGGAGAGTGCAGGTAAGTGGAGTTGAAATGCCCATCAGCCATGATTAAGTGGTGAGTTGACTCAATGGGCTGAATGTCTTATGGTCTAACCACAACCATTTCCCAAAGTGTCAGGTAGGCCACTAACCAGTGAAGAATTTTCTCCCTGATTCCCCCATTGACTCAGGTTTTGTCAAAACTCCTTGATGCCATACTTAGTCAATTGTGGCCTTGACAGCAAGTCACTCCCACCTCACCTCTGGAATTCAGCTCTTTTATCCATGTCTGAAGCAAGGTTGTAATAAAGTTGATTGGACCAACCAGAATCCAACTGGGTGCCAGTGAGCAGTGGTTTCTCAACAAGTTAATGATACCCTTTATCACTTTACTGATTAAATAGGGCAATAAATGCTCATCATTATCAATAACACCAACATTGTAAAATCCTGTAAAACAATATTGCTACTGACCTCAGCTAAACAAAAAAAAATGCTTACTGACTTTTATCAGTTTATTCATGGAGTAGGCCTAAAACAGCCTTGTTGCTAGAATTCCATTGAGCTGACACCAAGGTAAAACTGAGGGACGAAGTACCCATTTTACCAAATTTGCAAAAGGATTTTGAGTCATACAGAGATATGTGAAATGCACCTTATATATATCACAGCTGTGTAAATAATTTGATGTGATAATGTTAAGGATAGCTGTCAGAAACAATTTGGCTCAGTGATCTTTCGCAATAGTATACTGGTACTAATCAGTTAAGTACATTGGCAAGAATACCAAAATGTTTATTTGGAATAATTTGTAAAATCAAAACCTGTAACAAGCCAAACTCAAAGTATCACACAAAGTAGTAACAAGCTTATAGAAAATGCTTATAATTGTGATGATGTCAGACACAAATTACAGAAAACAAAGACTATTAAGGACAACAACTGAAACAAGCAAACATGTGTTCAGCAATCTACATAATGCTAACATTATAGTGGTGGTCAGGAATAGAGCTCTTTGTAGCAGTTCACAGATAAGAGTTTCTGTGATTCAATGTTTAGCAATTAAGTGTCAGAAGATTGTGTGGCACAGTGGAGATTGGTGCAATTAAGGAAGTAATTCTCCTGTGTTTGTTGGCAAATAGTTGTATTTCATAATCAACACATTCAATGCAGCACTAGCCATAAGGTCACAATCCAAGAGTGTCCAGATTTCATATACAAGCAAACTATTTGGAAAGCCCAGTGAGGACCAAAGAAAATATATGAAGTTTGTGAAATCTGGGGGGGTGAGTCAGTCACTCTGGCCGCTCTTAAATTACAGCTCAAGCTGAAGGCAATAGTTCACCATAATATTCAATGAAAAGTTAACAACACAGTACTTCTCTTACCCTGGGGCTGGGAATGTGACAAAGTTTTTTTTGATATATCACCCTTTGAACATTCAGAATCTCTAACAGTCTTTTGCTTATGACATTTTTAAACTCAAGTCTGCATGATTGTTTCCTCAAAACTCCTCTTACCCCTCCACTCAAATTATACCATCCCACTTTAAGTAGCAAATGCTGACAAGTTCCTGCTACTAACTCATTACAGAGCTGCAGAGTAGACAAGCAACATGATTAGACTTCTAAACAAAACGTTGAAAGAGATGTCATTTAAATGTCCAAAAAAGGCAATGTACGTGGAACCAGAGAATTGCTTTTTGGAGAGCAGCAGCAAAGATGCACATTCTCTGGCAATACCTCTGACTTTCAGAAGGCATTTAATAAAGTTCCCCTTAAAAATCTGTTGCTTGAGTAGCAGGAGATAGAGAGTAGGTATAGTATTGCTACTTATTGTCATGTGTATGTTTACAAAGAAAATACAGTGAAAAGTTAGCGGGTTTTGAGAAGATTTGCAGCTCAGGTTGAGGTTCTGGATATGGGTTTGCTTGCTGAGCTGGAAGGTCCTTTTCAGACGTTTCATCACCATAGTTGGTAACATCTTCAGTGAGCCTCTGAATAAAGCTGCCGGAGGCTCACTGATGATGTTACCTAGTATGTGACGAAATGTCTGAAAAACAAACCTTCCAGCTCAGTGAGCAAACCTACATCCAAGTGAAAAGTTTTATAACTCACTATACCATGATACATATATTAATGACAGAAGTCATAGATAAGAAAAATGTAAAATTTATGACCGTTCATCTCAGATCAATTTCAGCTCGGTGAAAGTTGATTAAGATGATGAATGTGCCTCAAGGAGGGGGAGGAGTTGATTTCCCAGACATTAGGAGGTATCAATTGAGTTCCCTGCTGTCCTTTGCCTGTGATTGGGTAGGTAACGATTCAAACTCAATATGGCTGGATATTGAGGTCTCCCAGGGTGCTGAGTCCGAGGGTTGGGACTGAGATAAGGTGGGGGGAGGGGAAATTAGGAAGCTGGAGAAATCTGCATTCATCCCTTGTGGTTGGAGGGTTCCTAGGCGGAAGATGAGGTGTTCTTCCTCCAGGTGTCGTGTTGCCATGGTCTGGCAATGGAGGAGGCCAAGGACCTGCATGTCCTTGGCGGAGTGGGAGGGGGAGTTAAAGTGTTTAGCCACGGGGCAGTTGAGTTGGTTGGTGTGGATGTCCCAGAGATGTTCTCTGAAACGTTCCGCAAGTAGGTGGCCTGTCTCCCCAATGTAGAGGAGGCCACATCGGGTGCAGCGGATGCAGTAAATGATGTGTGTGGAGGTGCAGGTGAATTTGTGACGGATATGGAAGGATCCCTTGGGGCCTTGGAGGAGCGGGAAGTGGAGGAGATGCGGTGGAGGGCATCGTCCTCCACCCTTGAGCCCCGCCCTCCAATCGCCACCAGGACAGAACCCCACTGGTCCTCACCTACCACCCCACCAACCTCCATATACATCGTATCATCCGTCGTCATTTCCGCCACCTCCAAACGGACTCCACCACCAGGGATATATTTCCCTCCCCTCNNNNTCCATATCCACCACAAATTCACCTGCACCTCCACACACATCATTTACTTCCGCTGCACCCCACTGAGTTATTTCTAAGAATTAACTGACAATGAATAAATCCAAGGAAATGATAAAACTTTTAAGTATCATTAAAAACAGAAGATAAAGGGTTTCTTTCAGAGACGACCTTGAGTTATTAGGTTGAAATTGACACCAAAATAAGTGTATTATTGAGCTATTTGGATCAATTTGGAGAGTAGATCAAAGATACATATTGTCTGGCAGGATCTGTAACTTTGTTTTGTGAATGTAGTGCCAATCAATCAGATTGATTTGGCCTGGATGGTGTCAAGTTTCTTGAGTGTTATTGGAATTGCACTCATCCAGGCAAATGGGGAGTACTTCATCAGACTCCTGACTTGTGCCTTATAGACAGTAGACAGGCTTTGGGGAATCAAGAGGTGAGATACTTGCTGCAAGGTTCCTACCCTCTGATCTGCACTTGTAGTGACTGTGTTTATGTGGTGACTCAAGGATGTTGATATTTGGGGATTCAGTAACACCATTGAATGGGCAATGATTAGACTGTTTCTTACTGGAGACGGTCATTGCCTGGCACGTGTTTGGTGCAAATGTTATTTGCCACCTGTCAGCCCCAAGGCTGGATATTGTTCAGATCTGGTTGCACTTGAACATGGTCTGCTCTTCAGGATCTAAGGATTGGTGAATAGTGTTAAACATTGTCTGAGCATCAGCGAGCATCCCCACTTCTGACTTTATAATGGAGGGAAGATATTGATGAAGCAGTTGAAGATGGTTGGTCCTATGACACGAGCCTGAGGAAGTCCTGCAGAGATATCCTGGAGCTGAGATGATTGACCTCCAACAACCACAACCATCTTTGTAAGTGGCAGGTATGATTCCAGTCAGTGGACAGTTTGCCCCTGATACGTATTGATTCCAGTTTTGCTTTGATGCCACCCTCCATTAAACAGGGTTGAATCCCTGGCATGATGGTAATGGTTTAGTGGGGAATATGCTAGGCCATGGAGCTGCAGATTGCTCTGGAATAAAATTCTGCTGCTGTTGATGGCACACAGTGACTCATGAATGCCCAGTTGTGAGTTGCTAAATGTTCAAAGTCTGTTTCATTTAGCCTGGAGAGTCGGTGTGCGCCCACACAAGGACTGTGTGGTAGTTGCTCTTATCGATACCATCATGGACGGATGAACCTGCATCTGGCAGATGAGTAAGGATGAGGTCAAGTATGTTTTTCTTTCTTGTTTGATCCCTCACCACCTGCCAGCAGACCCAGTCTAGCAGCTATGATCTTTCAGACCCGACCAGCTCGATCACTCTTGGTGGTGGACATTGAAATCCCCGAGAGTAGATCTTGTGCCCTTGCCATCTATAATGCTTCCCCCAGGTGTTGTTCAAAATGGAGGAGTGTTGATTCATCAGCCAAGGGAGGATGGCATGTGATAATCAGCAGGAGGTTTCCATACAGGCAAACCTGCTCCTCAGATGCTGCCTGACTGGCTGTGCTTTTCCAGCACCACTCTAATTTAGACTCTGATTTCCAGCACCTGCAGTCCTCACTTTTGCCTAGAAGGTTTCCATACTCATGTTTAACCTGAAGCCATGAGACTTCATGGAATAAGAGTCAATGTTGAAGATTCTCTGGGCTACTCTCTCCTGAATCTATACCATTCTGTCGCCACGTCTACTGGGTCTGTCTTGCCGATGGGACAGGAATTATCCTGTGATGGTGATGGTGCCATCTGGGACTTTGTAAGGTACCATTCTGTGAGTATGACTATGTCAGGCTATTGCTTGACTAGTCTGTGAAACAGCTCTCCCAATTTTGGCACTAGCCCCCAAATATTAGTAAGGACAAATTTGCAGAATTCAAAGAAATGTTTCTGCCATTGTCTTTTCCAGTGCCGAGCTCGTTGCCAGGTGATCTGGAATCTAGTAGCCCTACTATATGGAAACAGGCCCTTCGGCCCAACAAGTCCACACCAACCCTCCGAAGAGTAACCCATCCAGACCCATTCCCCTTACCTAATGTACTTAACCTATACATCCCTAAATACTATGCGCAATTTAGCATGGCCAATCCACCCTAACCTGCACATCTTTAGACTGTGGGAGGAAACCAGAGCACCCAGAGGAAACCCACAGTGACACAGGGAGAATGTGCAACCTTCACACAGTCACCAAAGGCTGGACTCGAACCGGGTCCCTGGTGCTGTGAGGCAGCAGGGCTAACTACGTGTTTTTAGCACAGGCACCCATTCTCACTTATGTCTAATGTCACATCAGTAGACAAACAGGAGGCTAGAAGAACACAGCAAGCCTTGATCAGGAGGTGGAGAAGTCAATGTTTCAGGTATTAACCCTTCTTCAGGTTTAAGTTCTTTGCAATTATCACATTACATGTGTAGATTTTAGTATTGCTCACCCATTCGCTCCTACTCCTAGCTCTTGTCATCACAGAATCAGCCTGCCATCCTTGTCTATCCTTTTGCATATGTCCCCCTCTCTGGGCTCCATCATCACCTATCCGCTCACTTCTCCCCCACCACCGAGACTCATCTTTAGCATAAACACCACTTTTCTTTCCTAACTTCAAACAGTTCTGATGAAGAGTGATCAGACTCCCTTTCTCACCAGAGATGCGGCTAGGCCTAGAGTCATACAGCCTAACTCAGCTGCATTGACCATTTGCCAAAGTGAACTGGTCCCATTTTCCAATGTTTGGCCTAAATCCCTCTAAACCTTTCCAATCCAAGCACTAGTCCAAATATCTTTTAAATGTTGCAATTCTACCCACCTCTACCACATCCTCTGGCAGCTCATTCCATATATGCATCACCCTCTTCATGAAATAGTTGCCCCTCAGGTGCCTTTCAAATCCTTCCCCTCTCACCTTCAACATGTGCTCTCTCATCTTGCACTCCCCTACCCTGGGGAAAAAGACTATGTCTATTCTCCTAGTCTTTGCCTCTCGTGCTGAGTTTCAGTGTTTGTTCTACATGTTGCAAAACTCCCACAGCAGTTAGACCTTAAGAGCTGAACGTTTCAGGTAGATTCGCCTCTGGGTGGAAGGCAGACCCACACTCATTGCCTGCAAAGGGGAATGTTGCCATCTGGTTTCAGTCTTTTGATGAAACTTCATTGCAATTGATACAATTGAGAGGCAGTTGAGAATCAACCACATTGCTGTGAGCCTGGAGTTGCATGTAGGCCAGACCAAATTAGGATAGAATTCCTTCCCTGAAGAACATTAATGAGCCAGGTGGGTTTTTTTGACAATTGACAAAGGTGGGATTTGAACTTGGGTCCCCATAACATTAGCTGTGTTTCTGGATTAATACCCAAACCACCCACTCCTCCATCAAAAGACAAAGGGGAGCCATTGGACATGATCTATTTGGATTTCCTTCTTTAACAAGGTGCTGCACAGGAGGCTGCTAATTAAGAACCTATAGTGTTAGGAGAAAGGTCTTGGCATGGATGGAGGATTGACTCCCTGGCAGAAGGCAGACAGTGGGGATAAAGGGAACTTTTTCAGGGTGGCACCTAGTGACTAGTGGAGTTTGGCATTAACAGTCTGGATTAAGAAAGTGAGGGCATTGTTGCTAAGTTTGCAGGAAGGACATGCAGAGTTGAGGAAGCAGGAAGGCTGCAAAAGGCCTTGGACAGGCGAGGACAGTGGGCAAGCAGACGAAACATAATGTGGGTAAGTATGAAGTAATGCATTTTGGTATGAAGAACAGAGAAGCTGATTATTTTCTAAATGTGGAGGAAGAGCGGATTGCTGATGCTGGAGATCAGAGTCGAAAGTGTGGTGCTGGAAAAGCACAGCAAGTCAGGCAGCATCCAAGCAACAGGAGAATTGATATTTTGGGCATACGCTCTTCATCAGGAATGAGGCCTGTGGGCCAGGGGGCTGAGAGATAAATGGGAGAAGGTAGCTGAGAATGCAATAGGTAGCTGAAGGAGGGGTAGAAGGTATTAGGTTGGAGAGGAGGATGGAGTGGATAGATGGGAAAGACAAAGGATAGGTCAAGAAGGTGGTGCTGAGTTGGAAGCTTGGGACTAGGATAAGGTAGGGGGAGGGAAAATGAGGAAACTGGTGAAATCCACATTAATCTCATATGGTTAGAGAGTCTGTGATGAGGTGTTCTTCCTCCAGGCGTCGGGTGGTTAGGGTTTGGTGATGGAGGAGGCCCAGGACCTACATGTCCTTGGTGGAGTGGGAGGGGGAGTTAAAGTGTTTAGCCATAGGGCGCTGGGGTTGGTTGGTGTAGGTGTCCCAGAGATGCTCTCCAAAATGATCTGCAAGGATCTGTTGAACTATTGTGATAAATTTCTCAGGGCAGCCGAATTTCACTATTGCATTTCAAGGATGACACTGTTGATTACATCAAAGGCTATGGTCAAGCATGGTGTAAATGTCCAGATACTGTTCTTGGTATTTCTTGAGCTGCCCAACTTTAAACACCAAATCAAAGATTCTTCAACATTTTCTGAGACCTTTTCAACTCTCCACAGCAGACCCTGGTGAAGATCTTGGGCTAATTGCTTAATAAAGATTATGGCAAAGATTTTTCCAGCAGTGGAGACAAGTGTGAATCATCAATTATAAATCAGTGAGCCTTCAGTCAGTGGTAAGTTGTTGAAGGGGATTTGGAGGGACAGAATTGACATGCATTTGGAAAGGCTAGGACTGATTAGGGAAAGCCAACGTGGCTTTGTGTGTAGGAAATCATGTGTCATGAACTTGATTGAGTTTTTTGAAGAAGTAACAAAGAGAATTGATGAGAGCAGAGCGATGAATGTGATCTATATGTGCATCAGTAAGGCATTTAACAAGGTTCCTCATGTAGACCGGTTAGCAAGGTTAGATTTCATGGACTACGAGGAGAACTAGCCATTTGGATACAGAACTGGTTTGAAGGTAGAAGACAGAGGGTGGTAATGGAGGGTTGCTTTTCAGACTGGAGGCCTGTGACCAGTGGTGTGCCACAAGAATCGGTGCTGGGTCCACTGCTTTTCATCATTTATATAATTGATTTGGATGCGAACATAGGAAGTATGGTTAGTAAGTTTGCAGATGACACCAAAATTGGAGGTGTAGTGGACAGCAAAAGTTACCTCAGAGTACAATGGGATCTTAAGTCGATGGGCCAATGGGCTGAGAAGTAGCAGATGGAATTTAATTTAGATAAAAGTGAGGTATTGCATTTTGGAAAGGCAAATCACAGCAGGACTTATACACTTAACGATAAGGTCCTGGGGAATGTTGCTGAACAAAGAGACCTTGGAGTGCAGGTTCATAGTTCCTTGCAGGTGAATAGGATAGTGAAGGCAGCATTTGGTATGCTCTCCTTTATTGGACAGAGCATTGAGTGTAGGAGTTGGGGGTTTGTGTTGCAGCTGTACCGGACATTGGTTAGGCCACGAGTGGAATATTGTTTGCATTATTCTGGTCCCCTTCCTATCAGAAGGATGTTGTGAAATTTGAAAAGATTCAGAGAAGATTTACAAAGATGTTGCCAGGGTTGAAGGATTTGACCATGCCAACATCTCTTCTAATCAAAGTCCTTTTGCCAAACCAATCAAACCAATTTGCACTCTTTTCCATTGCAATATAACTGTTGGTTTTCTCTTTGAATTTGTATTTTTGAAAAATGTCCTAAAGAGTAGAAGACAAAAATCTTCAAACATGTATCTTTCCATTAACAGCCATTAAGAATCCAATGAGCAAAACTGTCCTAAATGCAGAGTTTATTCAATGCTTATAGGGTACTTTCATGGAACAGCATGTTCTAGAGCTAATCAGAAAGCAGGTTGGTATTGTACTGAATTGGTATTTTCACAATGAGGTTTGCGATATGACAGTGAAGGTGTCTCAAGAATATTCCAATATAATATGACTGAGGTTTACATTCATATTTAGGGGGAATACAAAGGGTTCAAGACTCTGATTTAAAACTTAAGTAAGTGCAAATATGAGGTCAAGAAAGCAGGACTACTGAACGTGAACTAGCAGATTAGGTTAAGGGATAGGTCCATAGAAATGCTATGGCAGACATTTGAGGGTATACCTTGGAATAGTTACATTCCAATGAGAAAGAGAAATTCTAGGAGAGGATTCACCAACCATGGTTGATTAGAAAAGTTAAAGACAATAACAAAGGAAAAAACTTATAATTGTTCAAAGACAGTAGACCAGAAGCTTGGACAAAACATAAAAAGTAGCAAAGAATGTTTAAAATATTACAGAGAAAAATTAGAGAATACACACGAGCGAGATATATATATATATATATATTTATTTTAAAAAGATTGTTAAGTATCTACAGAAACTTTTCCCATGAGTTTACAAGTCAGTATTGATCCAAAGGTGATCAAGTCTGGTGAATTACTAAGGGAAAATAAGCAGAAGATAGATTAATTAAAATAAGACTGTCCTTCGTCAACATAGAGAATACAAGTAGCATTCCAAAAATAGCTGCACATCAGGAAATGAACAAATTATTGGAGCTGTGGTTTGACATGTTCCCGAACCCTAATGGACTTCATACTTTGACCTTAAAAGCCCACTTCAATAGCTGATGCATTGGTTTTAATTGTCCAAAATTCTTGAGATTCTGAAAAGGTTCCTTTAGATTGGAGAACAGTGAGAGTAATTCCTTTATTCAAAATGGGAGCGAGAAACTAACTTTTGCAAGCTTAATATGCTATCGGGAACATATTAGAATCTATTATTAAAGATCTTACATCAGGACAATTAGGGCAAAATATTAAAGTAATTGGGCAGATAGAATATGGTTTTATTGAAAGGAAATAATGTCAAATTAATTTACTGGAGTTACTGGAACAGATGTTGTGGGTAATAGGGAACCAACCACCCTCTGCTGGGCAAGAAAACATGGCAGGTTGTGAATGAGAAATTTGAGCTTGTCTACATTTGACAGGAAGGATAGAAATAAAAACTATTATTGAATGGAGAGAAGTTGCATTAGTCTGCAGTACAGAAGGGTCTGGATGCGATTCATGTATCTGAACAAATGTCGATATTTCTGTACAGCAAGTAATTATGAAGGCAAATGGAACAATGACATTTATTGCAAACCATATTAGTAAATAGTATGGAAGTGTTGCTTAATCTGCACAAAACCTTTATAGAGCACATTTGTAGTACTGGATGCTGTTTTGGTTTCCTTATTCAAGGAAGAAAACAATTGCATCAGCTGATCAGAGGAGGTTCATTTGATTGATTCTTTGGATGAAAAGATGTTCTTACAAGGAATGATTGGGCTTATTGCTATTGGAGTTTAGAAGAATGAGTGATAATCATGTTGAAGTGCACAAGTTTTGAGGGGATTCAGTAAGACAGAAGCTGCAGGGATGTTTTGCCTTTGTAAGGGAGTCCAGAACTAGGACACCAAGTTTAAAATTAGGAATCTCCCACATACTGAGGCAAGAAGACTTTTGTTTAGTTCAGGCGTTTTCTATTCTGTGAAATTCTCTTCCCCACTAAGCAGTGTAAACCAGTTTGTTGAAAACATTTAAGGTCATGCTGGAAAGCTGTTTAATCAACAGGGAGGTCAAGTGTTATGTGGAGTGGAAGTGACACCCTAATTAGATTAATCACAATCTTCTTGTATTATAGAATACCTCATTGCCTATTCCTGCACTTTAATTCTTACATGCTCTTTCATCACAGAAAGGTACACAGGTTCCACTGTTGGCTATGGTTTGTAACACTGAGCAGAGAATCCTTACCTGGGTCTCGGCTGGCTTGCAAAATGGCAAGACAACTGCCTCCAACTGACTAATGCAACTTCTCTCCATTCAATAATCGTTTTTTTTCTATTCTTCCTGTCAAATGTAGACAAGCTCAAATTTCTCATTTACAACCTGCCATGTTTTCTTGCCCAGCAGAGGGTGGTTGGTTCCCTATTATCCACAACATCTGTTAGTGCCAACAACTCCAGTAAATTAATTTGACATTATTTCCTTTCAATAAAACCATATCCTATCTGCCCAATTACATTTTTTTGCCCTAATTGTCCTAATGGAACATCTTTAATAACAGCTTATAATATTTTCCCGATAGCATATTAAGCTTACAGTTAGTTTCAAGATATGTCCTTCCCTATCACTAAATACTGTTTCCTACATTGTGTTACCAGATCGAGATTGGAGTATATTTGATACTGAATCATGAAATCCACCTATTATTGCTTGAATCATGATATGCATGGGGTTTGTTTTGAAGTTGCAAATTGCTCAGTGGGTTGAACAGCAAAATTAACAACAACTGCTGCTTTGCATTAGTGTTCAGAGCATTTGAAAGGCACTTACCCATCATTCCAGATTTTTAAGAGGTAATATTCCAAATTTAATTTTCAGCTATAGCTGAGCTGTGCTGTCCTAAAGACAACCTTAAAAGAAATTTCATGAATCTGTTGGGACTGTAGAAATTCATCTGAATCACAATACATTGGATTTTTCTTCAATTTCTTCAAGTTTGTGCCATCTCAGGTGTTTTAAATATTGAGTGAAAGGAGTACTCAACAAATGGCATAACATGAGGAAGCTCAGAGGAGAAGGCTCTAGTGGTGTCGTGACAGTGTCCCTAGCTCTGGACCAGGAGACCTAAATTCAATGTCAACCTACTTTGGAAATCTGTAAATACACATCTGAAAAATTTCATTCATCCTATCCAACAACAGAGACACCATGTTAGAGCAGTGCATAACTTTGGTCAGGCCGCAGCTGTAGTGCTGTGCATACTCTAGTGACTGCACTACAGGAAGAATGGGATTACTCTGCAGGGAGTGCAGAGGGGATTCAAAAGGATGTTGTCTGGGATGGAGCACTTTAGCTGCGAGAAAAGGCTGGGTAAGCTTGGGTTTGCTTTGGAGCAGGGAAGCCCGAGGGGGAGAACCTGACAGAGGTGCATAAGATTATGAGGGGTGTGAACAGGGTGGATAGAAAGCAGCTGCTCCTCTTAAAAGGACCAAAAACAACTTTTAAAGTGAAAGGCAAGAGATTGAGAGATTTAAGGAAAGGTTTTTTTTTGAAAACCAGAGACTCAGCGTGACGGGGAAAGAGGTCTTGAGTGAACTGGCTGGAAGGGTCCTTGATGTGCATTTGGAATGTCATAATATTCAAGGTTGGGCTTACCGCTGGAAGTTGGGATAATTGTAGATTTAGTGTAGCTTTGGCTGTAGAGACGTGATGGGCTGATGGCCTTCTTCTGTACTGTATGATTCAATTATCGGACAGGTACCATTCATTTTGTATGTGAGAAGATCAGTCTGATGGACTCTACACAATGTGGGGTTGCAATGGAAACAATACATTGAAGCTGTACAAATCCTAACATGTACATTGTTGAATTTTTTTAAATTATTGGTTTGGAGGTGTGAGCTGAGAACTGCATGTGATCTTTGAGCTGTGTGTTTCTTTTAAAAACACACCAATATTTACTTATAAGACTGGGCTGGAAGATACTTATAGGTCGATTTTTGTTCAACAAATACTGTAGATCTTTCAGTTGCAAAGGTGCATTATATCCCAACAGGTGGTAGACGTTTGAATATTAACTACGGAACTAAGAACTTCCCTACTCACATAGAAATTGGGTGCATTTCACTTACAAAATGTGGGGGGATAAAGAAAACAAAGTTTGAACTGTTTTTGTTTGGAGGTTTGATTGTTCCCTGGTTATTCTCCACTATCAATTTATTGCAAGGATCTCATTCATAAATTAATATTCCTTGGAACATAATGAAAGCCATTTGGATTGATCGGTGACTTTAGAAATCAAGAAAGATACAACCCCAATGTGAGATTATAGAGACTGCTTTAGCAAGTTACCCAGGTAGATTACTTATTTTTCCTTTTAATTTTTCCTTTAATAAAAGAAAGGAAGTACAACAGTCTGCTCCAATGCAAAGGTAAAATTGAATTTGGAATGGAGTGCATTAAGCCAATGGAAATATGCATCAGGAAGGTTAGAGGTAAATCCATTATTCATGGAAACTGACTAAAAATGCTGAACTATACTGGGCCTACATAGCATCTCACAGATAACATTTATTGGGCATACATGGTGCCACTAAAACGAAACTCAACCATGGGAATTGCTAAATTCAAAGAATAGATTCAGAAAATAGTGACCCGTCCACATTCATGCTGCTTCTCTGAATCATGGCAATGTTATTCCTTCAGCAGCATATTTGTAAATAAGTTTTCAAAGTCAAACAAACAAGTAAGCAAGGAATTGGTATTAAGTTGTAGGCTGCGCATCATCTTTGCGAATCCTTCAGTCTACATGGAAATGTCAAAGAACTAGTCAGAGTAATTCACTCAACAATTTGACAATCATGCTGCACAAAACTCTATTCGTTCATAGTATGTGGCATTGCTGGCAAGGATAACATTTATTGCCCCTTTCCAATTGCCCTTCAATTAGCCTGGCTCTCTGAACTACGAGTTCATTCACACAATTGGCCATAAGGAACACATTATGTATTGTTGACAGACCACACACACGGACAAGATGCGCTATAACGACAACTCCTATCACTCTACATATAGGTATATCACATGGACGCCAGTGGTACAAGTTTGCAACTCACCATTGTCACAGGACCACGAGATGGGGAATACACCCTAGACTCGTCAGTTACATCCACATCCTATGCAAATAGTTTACAAAGCATGTACATGTCATGGTAGGTCATTACTGTTAACAAGTCTAACAAATACTTTTGTAGCTTGCTTCTGAATAAGGCTGTGCAGTCATACTTAGCAGTACATCCAATAGATTCAAATCTGCAATAATCGTTAACTTAGGTTTGTCAATATAACAACTTTGTTTAGAATGGTGACACTCATCCTTTGTAAACTTCTTTTATTTTAAAGGACTAAACATCTTCACTGGATGCTGATTGTGGCAGGATAGCCGATAGAGGAGTTTGAACTCTGCAAATAACTCTTCCTGTTTAATGTGGAACACAAGAACATCAAAACTGAAGCTATTGCCAGGACAAAGCTTTGCTTTGGGAGAGGAAATTAGTAGGCAAATTTGCTATGATTGGCAGTTCTCTTTATTATACTGTCAAAACACTTCCACATTTCCAATTATTTGAGTTTAAGAGTGTGATTTGTGCTTCAGGTGGAAATTGCTTGTGTGGTCTTGTATTGAGATAGTATAGCAGTTTACCTACGCCTTGATGGCAACTGGGATGGCCAGAAAATGGTGGTCCAGCCAATGAAAACCATAACCCATTGAACATAAAAGATCAAATTGATAAAACAAAAACCTGCATTCCTGAGACCATGAAGAGCATCATGCGCGAAGTATATCAGATGCCCTGAAAGTACTGTGCCCAATCTTGTTCTGCAGAAATGCTTACTCTATTGTCTTATCTACTGTGTTAATTTCCTTCAGAGTCATGTAAATTTCAATGAGATTCCATCTCATTCTTTGAAACTTTAGAAAATAAGTCACAATTTACTCCATCGTAGAAGCAATTAGTGACCCTTTACTGTTCCACCTCCAATGCAAATATGCTCTTGTTAGTATGGAAGCTATACACAGTGCTCCAGACGTGGTCTCACCAAAGCTCTGAACAGTTGTTTCGCGAGGTGCCTTCATTCAGGCACTTCAATTCCCTTTCAGTGAAGGTTAGCATGTCTCTTTCCTTTCTAATAGCTTGCTGTACCTGTAAGTTAGCTTTTTGTGATCCAAGTCCTACTAAACAGCAACATTTACAAATAAGATAGACAATTAGTTTATTAGAAACATCAATACGAGAGATGCCAAATTGTAACGCCAACACAAATTTTATAAGTAATCACAATTACCTAACATTAAAAAAAATTGTGAAATAAAAGGAGGGCACAATTATGATCAGTTCAGTACAAATAATTGCAATTCAATGCAGAACACATAGTTTACATAGTAAAAATAAAAAGTGTATAGTTCACACATTACCAGGTTATATTTATTGAATTTTCAGTTAGTTACAAACTGGTTTATGAATTTTATAAAGTTGAGAGCGACTGTCTCGTACTCTATTTCCTCCTGCAAGCCCTTCAACTTCTAATGCACCATATCTTTTGTGTGGTTGTGGCAACAGATGGTGGCAATAAGTGGTTGGATTCCACAGTGTGAGGGAAATCCTGGTAAGGTTTATTGACTTTTCAGCAAGGCCACCTTTCAGTTGTTTGATTATGTTCACATAGCTTTGGCAAACATAAATCCAGAATCAGTTTCAGGCATATAGCTTTTTAAAACTGTTTTGCTCTTCAATTCTTACAATGAAGGTCCACAATACATACCATAATTCATCTAGTGGTCCATTTGCTTAGCTTCTCTCTTTTTCTGTGCAGTTCACTTCACAGCTTACATCTGTCTAGCTTTGCATCAGCAGAAAGTTAAAATATTTGTCTCTTCATTAAAGTCATTCATTAAAGTAGATTACAAATAGCTGAGGCACAAGCAGATTCCTGGAGTTCTCTACCAGCTACAGCCTGACAATTTGAAAATTTCCTGATTATCTGCCATTGCTGATTGAATTTGGAATGGTTGACTACTGCCCAGAAATCTTGTTATTCCTACTCTTCACTTCCTGTCTGTTTCCAGTGCCTGCTATTCACGTTAACTAACATATCAACATACGTCCAAGACACCTTACCTTCCATATAACTTGTGATACCTTATTGAATGCCACTTGGGAATGCAAGTTCACTACAATCTACCGTTTTCCCTTGATTTACTCAACGAGTTACATCCTCAAAATACTTCAATAAATTTGTCAAACAATATTTCTCTTTCAAAGAAACATGATGACTTTGACTTCTAACTCTGAGAAGTTTATGAAGGATATCTTTATGAGATTTCAACCTTTTCCCAATGACATTCAAAAACTGACAAGCGAATGCAGCAACACCCTCCACCAACACAATGCACTGCAGCAACTCACCAAGTCACCTTCCAAATCCACAAAACTGGACAACATAAAACAACAGGGATTACATATATAGGAATGCCAGCACCTGCAAGATCCCCTCAAAGTCACACTAATATGACTTCACTGTTGTTTGATGAAAGTCTAGAATTACTTTCCGAACACCACTTGCACTACGTGGACTGCATAAGCCAAGAAGACAGCATATTGTCACATTCTCAAGTGTGATAGGGATGAGCAGCAGTGCTCTTGCTCACAATAATCACCCGAAGAGTGAATGATGTCAGTGTTCCTGGCAAGGCTACTATTTATTGCTCTATCTCTACATGATGGATGGATGCCTTGCTGTGTCATTTAGTATAGTTTTGGTATTGTTTTCAGAAACCAGAAAAGGAACGAGGCTGTTGACTTGCTCACTGAGCTGGTAAGTTTGATGGTAGATGTTTCGTCACCATTCCACTAACATCATCAGTGAGTCTCTGATGAAGCGCTGATGTTTTGTTCCACTTGCTATTTGTGTGTCTGGGTCTGCTGGAGCTTGTGGTGTCATAAATAGAATACTTTTCATTCACTTGTGGGACATGGACATCACTATTACCGGCATTTATTCTCCATCCCTAGCTGCTCAAGGTGTTAATCCTTTATTATTTTTTTCTCTGAAAAGAAGAGCAGGTTTGAATAAAAATCTCAACTTTTTATCCAATAACTGCCAAATGACCAAGGGATGCTCACAAATTTTCTCTTCAGTATTATTCCTTTCAAATCTAATCTTGACATTCCACTGTAGAAGCTGTAATGGGATTTTGACAAAAGGATTTTTTTTTTGTGAACTACTAATTGAGGTGAAGGAGCAGGACTACAGTTTTGAAGGATTAAATCAAATTTAGTGATGGGGATTACACTTCTAAAAGATTTAAAGATTGAAATTAACCATCCTGGAACCTCTTACTCCCAGGATTAACTGAAATGTTATCGACTTGTTCCCATCTCCACACCACATTCTTGTCGAAATCATGGTAATCATCTCACAAATGAACAATTCACACAACTAATAGTACTCAAGGCTCAAGTCAGCAAAACAAATCAATGCCCTTTCCTGAGCATTTATACAGTGACCACATTCACATTCATGTTATTCCTCTATTCTCTCTCGGCGTAAACTTCCAGATAACTGCTCCACAAATTTTCCACTCAAAGTCATCTCTTGCTTTTCAAGATACTCTAGCAGACAAATAAGATACAAAATAAAGAGTATGAAATAAAATAAAATCCCAACATAAGGAATATAAGCTTCAGAGAACATGAACCATCAAATAAAACTTGTTTGTTCAGTGCAGACTTCAAAACAATTCAGTTACTAATTATGAACAATAGTGCATTTATTAGTCTGAAACTGGAACCAAGCCAGGCATGTGACAAGCCACAATACGCCTGTACTAGTGTGTGCTAGACTCCCCAAATAACGCACACGACTGCACTATTTGAAACCTTTATTTGTAAGTTGTGTATTTTCTGAAAAAAAACTGATAAATGGACAAGTGAAATATTTATTTGTGTTCTGCAACTGTTTTCAGGTAATCCGATATCCTAAAAAAAGTGAAATACTGCCAATACTAAAGATCTGAATAAGAACAATGATTGAGAAACTTATCAGATCTGGTCGCATCTGTGGGGAGAGAGAAGCAGAATTAACATTGAGTCCCTTAGGATTTCCTATAATCAATAGATACCCTGAATACACAAGCACCTCTCAAGGACCTTATATTAGAAAATGCTGCCATGTAACCAATATTTTAAAAACATTAGAAAGTGGAATTAAGTCACACTTTCAGTAGCTTTTTGGATCATTACTGGGCGCAGTACAATCTGGGCATCACACATTAAATCACAAAAGCAGCAGCTTCTCAAAAGCACAAGTCAGAGGTTTATGGCGACTCAATCTGAGGTGACTTTGTTGGCTTGGGTCCATCCAGTGTGATGGAAGATCGTCGCATATCTAAGGAGGTTCTGAACAGCAAGGTAGCCAGAGTCAGACAAGAAGTCTCCACTTCAAGTATGTCGGTAAAGGGACAGAAAGACATTAAGTCGGAGTCACACCAGTGGGTGATGACGACCATGAACCTATGGTCCAGCAATGATGTTTGGTGGCAGAATGACAAATATCAAGCCCCAATAACCACTAGCCACTTCAAGTGGTACCTGCCAAGAACCTGCTTCACACAGCTTGGACCCTTCATTCGGAGAAGCACATCACATAAACTTATCCTTTCTAAATTGGACAGAAGGGATGGGGAGTCAAATTCAACTTTAGAATACAGAGGGAAACAAGCAGACTTGGGGAGGTGGGAGGGTATGGGCTGAGTAAACAAGCCCACTGCACAGCTGGGAAGGGGATGTGTGGAGTTTGGGCGAATGCAGTCACCTTGAGAAAGGGCAGAGAAAACTGAGGCCAAGTGGGGAAGGAGATTATTTTGGGCCTCTGGCTGGGGACAGGACAGGGGTGGAAACAAAACTGCCTAGGGAAAGGGCTTAAAAATGTGTTGCTGGAAAAGCGCAGTAGGTCCGGCAGCATCAAAGGAGAAGGAGGATTAACGTTTCGGTCATAAGCTGAAGAAGGGCTTATGACCGAAACGTCGATTCTCCTTCTCCTTTGATGCTGCCTGACCTGCTGCGCTTTTCCAGCAACACATTTTTAAGGTCTGATCCCCAGCATCTGCAGTCCTCACTTTCTCCTGCCTAGGGAAAGGAACAAAAGCAGAAATTGCTGGAAAAACTCAGCAGATCTGACTGCATCTGTGAAGAGAAATCAGAGAAAATGTTTCAGGGCCAGTGATCCTTCTTCAAAACTGAATGGGGAAGAAAATGCAGTTTGAGGAAGGGGGGAATAGACTAGCTAGCAACAGTGAGGGTAGATGCAGAGAAGCACTGAGATTGAGCTGAGCAAGGCTGTGGTGGGACTCCTGTTAGGGTGAGAGGACAGACTGTTAGTTGTAGGGAATGCTGGATGACTGAAGAAATTGAGGGTTTGGTTAAGAAAAAGAAGGAAGCATATGCAAGGTATAGACAGGATAGATTGAGTGAATTCTGGATTAGTGGTGCTCCAAGAGCACAGCAGTTCAGGCAGCTTCCGAGGAGCAGTAAAATCGACGTTTCGGGCAAAAGCCCTTCATCAGGAATAAAGGCAGAGAGCCTGAAGCGTGGAGAGATAAGCTAGAGGAGGGTG
>NC_057710.1:12149585-12151298 GCF_004010195.1 Chiloscyllium plagiosum
CTCTGCTAGGAGGCGCCCAGTCTCCCCAATGTAGAGGAGACCGCATCGGGAGCAACGGATACAATAAATGATATTAGTGGATGTGCAGGTAAAACTTTGATGGATGTGGAAGGCTCCTTTAGGGCCTTGGATGGAGGTGAGGAAGGTGATGTGGGTGCAGGTTTTGCAGTTCCTGCGGTGGCAGGGTAAGGTGCCAGGATGGGAGGGTGGGTTGTAGGGGAGCGTGGACCTGACCAGGTAGTCACGGAGGGAACGGTCTTTGCAGAAGGCGGAAAGGGGTGGGGAGGGAAATATATCCCTGGTGGTGGGGTCTCCTGAGAAGAGTATAAAGGAATATACTTAAGAGGGAAATCAGGAGGGCAAAAAGGGGACACAAGATAGCTTTGGCAAATAGAATTAAGGAGAATCCAAAGAGTTTTTACAAATACATTAAGGACAAATGGGTAACTAGGGAGAGAATAGGGCCCTTCAAAGATCAGCAGGGCGGCCTTTGTGTGGAGCCGCAGAAAATGGGAGCGATACGAAATGAGTATTTTGCATCAGTATTTTGCATCAGTATTTACTGTGGAAAAGGATATGGAAGATATAGAATGTAGTAAAGTAGATGGTGTCATCATGCAAAATGTCCAGATTACAGAGGAGGAAGTGCTGGATGTCTTGAAATGGGTAAAGGTGGGGACCTGATCAGGTGTACCCGAGAATCTGTGGGAAGCTAGAGAAGTGATTGCTGGGCCTCTTGCTCAGACATTTGTATCATCAATAGTCACAGGTGAGATGCCAGCAGACTGGAGGTTAGCTAACATGGTGCCACTGTTTAAGAAGGGTGGCAAGGACAAGCCAGGGAACTATAGACCAGTGAGCCTGATGTCGGTGGTGGGCAAGTTGTTGGAGGGAATCCTGAGGGACAGGATGTACATGTATTTGGAAAGGCAAGGACTGAATAAGGATCGTCAACATGGCTTTGTGCATGGGAAATCATGTCTCACAAACTTGATTGAGTTTTTTGAGGAAGTAACAAAGAGGATTGATGAGGGCAGAGCGGTAGATGTGATCTATGTGGACTTCAGTAAGGCGTTCGACAAGGTTCCCTATGGGAGACTGATAAGCAAGGTTAGATATCATGGAATAAAGGGAGAACTAGCCATTTGGATACAGAACTGGCTCAAAGGTAGAAGACAGAGGGTGGTGGTGGAGCGTTGTTTTTCAGACTAGAAGCCTGTGACCAGTGGAGTGCCACAAGTATTGGTGCTGGGTCCTCTACATTTTGTCATTTACACAAATGATTTGGATGCGAGCATAAGAGGTACAGTTAGTAAGTTTGCAGATGACACCAAAATTGGAGGTGTAGTGGACAGCGTAGAGGGTTACCTCAGATTACAACAAGATCTTGACCAGATGGGCGAATGTGAGGACTGCAGATGCTGGGGATCAGAGCTTAAAAATGTGCTGCTGGAAACGTGCAGCAGGTCAGGCAGCATCAAAGGAGAAGGAGAATCGCTTATGCCCGAAACGTCGATTCTCCTTCTCCTTTGATGCTGCCTGACCTGCTGCGCTTTTCCAGCAACACATTTTTAAGCAGATGGGCGAATGGGCTGAGAAGTGGCAGACGGGAGTTTAATTCAGATAAATGCGAGGTGCTGCATTTTGGGAAAGCAAATCTTAGCAGGACTTATACACTTAATGGTAAGGTCCTAGGGAGTGTTGCTGAACAAA
>NC_057710.1:12152387-12167622 GCF_004010195.1 Chiloscyllium plagiosum
AGGTCACAGGGCAGACAGGGTTTAAAGGTCAAGAGGCAGATGTGATAAGAAGTCAGGGGCTGGTTGGGTTATTGGGAAGATGAGGGGTTATAGGTCAGGGGGCGATGTGATTTTCGGTTAGAGGTGATGTGGGTAAACCGCGGTCCCTGAGGCCCTCCAGCCCTCGACTCACTTGAACCTGCCGCCGCAGTGCTGACACAGCTCCCCGACCCAGCCGGCTTGACACACGCACTGACCGCCCGCTGCGCTGCAGTTCCCGTGGACACACCGCTTCTCACATTCCTTGCCCTGGGCTCCGGGCCACCCGCACACCGACACACACAGCACCAACATGACGCCCCACGTCAGGAAACTCCCAGAGCCGGCAGCGACCGCCACCAGCCTCCCTCGGAACCCGGAGCCGGTCCGTCGCTCCTCCGCCGCCATGTTCTCAACTTTGAGCTCGAGCCGCAGACCGTCCCCGGGAGAAGGTGAAAAAAAACACACACTCCGCCGGCACTGCGCCTGCGCAACCCCCACTGCCGTCTGAGCATCCGCGCCCGCTCTCCTTCCCGCATATTCACACTGAGCACGCGCGCCCGCTCTCCTCGTGCTCATTCACACAGCATGCGCGCCCGCTCTCCTCGCGCACATTCACACTCAGCATGTGCATTTTGCATTTGATTTTTTTAAATTACGGTATTGTCACTTCTGCTGAGATTCGGTGAAAAATATTATTTGTGTTCTATTCAGGCAAATCATACCTTATGTAAGTCCATCAGGGTAACAGAACAGAATGCAGAATATTATGGAGAAAGTGAGGTCTGCAGATGCTGGAGATCAAAGTTGAAACTTTATTGCTGGAACAGCACAGCAGGTCAGGCAGCATCCAGGAAACAGGAGATTCGACGTTTCGGGCACAGGCCAAAGAAGGGCCTGTTTCGGGCTTCTTCTTCCTGAAGAAGGGCCTGTGCCCGAAACGTCGAATCTCCTGTTCCCTGGATGCTGCCTGACCTGCTGTGCTGTTCCAGCAATAAAGTTTCAACTGCAGAATATTATGCTCCAGCTATAGAGAATGTGCAGAGAAAGACCAGTGGTTAGGACTGCTGCCTCACAGCACCAGGTTTCCAGGTTCGATTCCAACCTTGGGCAACTGTCTGTGTTAGAGTTTGCACATCATCCCTGTGTCTGCGTGGGTTTCCTCTCATAATCTAAACATGTGCAGGTCAGGTGGATTGGCCATGCTAAATTGCCCAGAGTGTCAGCTGCATCATTCAGAGGGAAATGGGTCTGGGTGTGTTACTCTTCGTAGGGTTGGTGTGGACTGGTTGGGCTGCAGGGCCTGTAGGGAATCTAATCTCATGTATGAGAGGTCTGTTCATAATCAAAAAGTGTGGCACTGGAAAAGCACGGTAGTGTCAGGAGCAGAAGAATCTTTCGGGCATTAGCTCTCCATCAGGAATGTTGGGTGGGAGCCCAAGGGGGCTGAGAGATATATGGGAGGAATGCTGTCCTTGATGAAAAGGTGGATAAAGATAGGGGGTGATGGTGATAGGTCAGAATGGAGGATGGAGTGGACAGGGAAGATATCCAGGTAGGACAGTTCAAGAAGAAATGCCGAATTGAATGGTTGGATCTGTGATAAGCTGGGGGGAGGGGAAATGAGGAAACGGTAAAATCAACATTGATTCCGTGTAGTTGGAGGGTCCCAAGGTGGAAGATGAGGTGTTCTTCCTCCAGTTGTTGGGTGGCTAGGATTTGGTGGTGGACGAGGCCCAGGACTTGCATGTCCATGACGGAGTGGGAGTTAATGTGGTTAGCCAGGAGGTGGTGGGGTTGTTTAGTGCATGGGTCCTGGAAATGTTCTCTGAAACGTTCCGCAAGTTCCCCAATGTAGAGGAGACTAGATTGAGAGCAACAGACACAGTAGATGAGGTGTTTGGATGTGCAGGAAAATCTCTGCCGGATGTGGAAGAAACCTTTGGGACTTTCAATGGAGGTGAGGGGGAAGGTGTGGGTGCAGGCTTTACACCTCTTGTGGTGTCAAGGAAAGGTGCCAGGAGTGGATCTGGTTAGTGATTGGCTTGGACCTAACAAGGGATTCATGGAGGGAATGGTCTGTATGGAATGCTGAAAGGGGTGGGGAGAGAAATAAACCTCTGATGGTGGGGTCTGACTGTGGGTGGCACAAATGACAGAGGATGATGCTGTATCTGAAGATTGGTAGGGTGGAAGGAAGAAGAGGGGATGAAGGCTGAAGTGCATGAGATGGGTCAGTCTGGCTGAGGGCCCTGTCAACAACAGTGCTACGCAATCCTTGGTTGAGGAAGAAGGTGGACATTTCGGAGCCTTCCTTGTCGAAGTTGGCATTGTCAGGACAGATGCAGCAGAGACAGAGGAACTGGGAGAATGGAATTGAGTTTTTACAGGAAGCAAGATGTTAAGATGCATAGTCAAGGTAACCACCATGGGAGTCAGTCAATTTGTAGTGGCCAGCCTACCTCCCCCGAAATGGAAACAGATATGTTGAGTAAGGAAAGGGAGGAGTATGTCTACATGTTCTTCTCTCTCTTTGGGCTCTATCTCCACCTGATGTTTACTCCTTAACGCTCCTGCCCCATCCGCCCCCCCCCCCCCCCCACCCATCCTATCTTCTGCATTAAAAACTAACTTTTTCCGAGCTGCCATCAGTTCTGAGGAAGGGTCACTGACGTCAAAATGTTAACGCTGATTTCCCTCCACAGATGCTGCCAGACCTGCTCAGCTCTTCCAGCAATGTCTGTTCTTGTTTCTAATTTCCAGCATCTGCAGTTCTTTCAGTTTTCATTAGAGAGCAAGTTGTGATGTTGAAATCAGCCTTCAAAAGGACTTGGTGAGTAAAAGGGATATGGCACATAATGTGATTAAGTATAAAGTTAGAGTCACAGGGATATACAGCACAGAAACAGGTCTAACTCATCCATGCCAACGAGATATCCTAAATAAATCTAGTCCCATTTGTCAGCATTTGGCCCATATCCCTCTAAATCCTTCCTATTCATATACCCATCCAGATGCCTTTTAAATGTTATAACTGTACCAGCCTCCACCACTTCCTCTGGCAGCTCATTCCATACACACACAACACACTGCATGAAAACGTTGCCCCTCAGGTCCCTTTTAAACTTTTCCCTCTCATCTTCAACCTATGTCCTCTAGTTTTGGACTCTTCCAGTGGAAAAGACCTTGTCCAGGGAAAACAGCCCCAGCCCATTCAGTGTCTCCCTCCAACCCTAGCAACAACCCTTTTTTGAACCCTTTCAAGTTTCACAACATTCTTTTTACAGCAGGGAGACCAGAACTGCACACAGTATTCCAAAGCGGCCTAACCAATGTCCCTGTACAGCCGCAACATGACCTCCCAGCGTCTACACTGAATGCAGTGACCAATAAAGGCAAGCATAACAAATACCTTCTTTACTATCCTATCCACCTGTGACTCCATTTTCAAGGAACTATGAACCTGCACACCAAGATCTCTTTGTTCAGCAACACTTCACAGGATCTTACCATTAAGTGTATAAATCCTGCTCTGATTTGCCTTTCTGAAATGCAGCATCTCGTATTTATCAAAGTTAAACTTCATCTGCCACTCTTCTGCTTTTTGGACCATCTGATGAAGATTCTGTTGTATTCTGAGGTAACCTTCTTTGCTGTCCACTACACTTCCAATTTTAATGTCATCTGCAAACTTACTAACCATACCTCCTAGCGTCACATCCAAATCATTTAGATAAATGATGAAAAGCAGTGGACCCAGCACTGATCCTTGTGGCACACCACTGGTCACATGCCTCCATTCTGAAAAGCAACTCTCCCACCACCACCCTCTTGCCTTCTACCTTCGAGCCAACTCTGTATCCAAATAGTTAGTTCTCCCTTTATTCAAGATGGAGGGTGGAAAATATTGTGGCCGTAAGAGCTGCCCCTTTTTTTGATGTATTTTCAGTGTTGGAGCTGATTTCCTCACATTATAGGAGCAGTAATTATTGTTTTATAAGCTGTTGCATAGTTTTGGAACTTTGGGGAAAAAGATCAAAACAATGGCACTTTAAAAAGGAGAAAGGGAGGCAATGGCAGTGACCACATGGGAAGTGATTCAAACGGAGAAAGAAACCGATACGGCTGTCTGTTCCAGCAGTAACCTGCTCAGCTGCTGCCTTTGCTGTTTGGTTTCAAGTATCTCTGGACATCGGAGTTTGTTCTAAGTAATTCATGTTCATGAAAAAAAGAGGTAGAATATGTTTAAATGGTGAGAGGTTGGGATATGTGAGTATTCAAAGAGATCTGGGTGTCATTGTCCATGAGTCACTAAAAGCTAGCATGTATGTGCAGCAAGCAATTAGAAAGGCAAACAATATGTTACAAATATATATTGCAAGGGAATTTGAATACAGAAACAAAAATGTCTTGCTGCATGTTGTGTAGAGCCTTAGTGACACCTCATCTGGATTATTGTGCAGATTACGTGTTGTTATCTGAAGGAGACACTTAGCTTGGACGAGTTCAACAGAGGTTCTCCAGATTAGTCTTTGTGATAATTGGATTGTTTTATGAAGAGAGATTGGAGACACTGGGTCTGTCTTCTCTAGAGTTTTAAAGAATAAGGGCTGATCTCACTGAAACTTACAAAATTCTTACAGGGTCTGACAGGTTAGATATAAACGGATAGTAGTCTGCGAAAGTCTGATGTTGGAAGCTAAGCAGACTTGGGCCTTGTTTGTACTGTACTTAATCCACCTGGGATTACTAGAACGAAGGTTCAAGAAATAGATCATTAGTTTCTGGAGGTTAATGACATTAAGGATTGTAAGGACATAAAATATAGAGGAGGCAGTGGGCAATTCAGCCCATTAAGTCTGTTCTGCCAGTCAATAGCTAATGACTGTTTGGTGATCCTCAACTCCACATTCCTGCCTTTTCCCCATTACCCTTGATCCCCTCTTGAACAGCTCTGTGGTAAAGAATTCCACAGATTCACTAGCCCCAAAAAATCCTTCTCATCTCTGGGGTAAATGTTACCTTATTCTGAGATTATGTCCTCTGATCTGGACTCTCCCACAAGGGCAAATAACCATCATGCATCCACCATGTCATGTTCCCTAAGAATCTTGTATGTTTCAATAAGGTCTTCTCTCATTCATGTCAACTGCAATGAGTACAGGCTCAGTGTATTAAATGTCTCCTCATAAGACCACCCCTCCATTACCATTATCAACCTAGTGCACCTTCTCTGGAGTGCCTTTAATGCTAGTGTATCTTCACCTAAATGAGAGGAACAAAACTGTTCACAGTATTCTATCTGTGGTCTGACCAATGGCTTGTATAGTTTGAGCAAGACCTCCCTATTTTTAAACTTATTCCCAGCCTTAGCACTCCTGGCTTCCTTGTGGACTCCTAGCCTTGAGTGAATCCAGAGTGGATTCCTGACACTCCAGTGAAGCCCGATTTGGTCTGGAGTGAGGCTAGGTGTTGGCATGGACTGGATTGGAAGGACTGTTATTCTGAACTTTTTATTTCTTTATTTTTCTAATTTATAAATTTGCACTTTTCTACGTAAGATGATGCAAAGGTCTCTAATGCTGGACATTTTATTTCTTCACTTTTTGAATTTTTTTCCAAAGGATTTGTACTTAAGAATCTGTCCCTAGGTACATTTGTACCTGAGATGGTGCTGTCAGTGGCGACTTGTAAACTTTTCACTGTACTCATATGAGCACATGTGACAATAAACCTAATTCTAATTCTAATGCTTGGAAATAAAGGTCAACATTCCAATTGCATTCCCTATTACTTGCTGAACTTTGATATGGCTTTCTGAGATTTAGGCATGAAGATTCCCAAATCTCTCTGTACTGTAGCTTTCTGCAGTATTTCTTTACTTAACTAATATTCAACACAAATATTCCTCCTGTCAAAGTGCATAACTTCATGTCTATATTCCTGTGCAGACTATTTGTGTCATCTTCATGACTTGCCTACCCAACTATTTTTGTTTCATCCTGAACTTGACTGTGGTACACCCACTTTCCTTATCTAATTCATTCATATATTTATGGAGATACTGTGGGAAAATGGGACTGAGAAGCTAATTAGTTGTGATCAAAATGGCGTGAGAGGCTTGATGGGATGAATGGCCTAATCCCGTTTTTTTGGTTCTCCAAATAGCTAGTAATGTGGCTTGTGCTCTGATCTGAAGGTAATTTTGGTTGGGAGAGGGAGGCTGGGGAGGAAAGCAACAGTGACTAAATGGTATTTTCTGTCTCCCTCTTTCCCAAGGACAATTAAGCAGTAGGGTATTCTGACTGAGAGAGGGAGGCTGGAAAAGCACAGCAGTTCAGGCAGCATCCGAGGAGTAGGAAAATTGACATTTCGGGCAAAAGCCCTTCATCAGGAAAGGGCTTTTGCCTGAAATGTCGATTTTCCTGCTCCTCGGATGCTGCCTGAACTGCTGTGCTTTTCCAGCATCACTCTAATCCACAATCTGGTTTCCAGCATCTGCAGTCATTGTTTTTACCTGGGAGAGAAAGGCAGAAGCCAGAATGGCAACCAGGAGTGAAGCTAGTGGCTTCATGTCTATTATGCTGCTGTTCAAATTGCTGTTCAAATTTCCAGCACAAGGCTCTGCCATTGCCAATGGGCCAGGACTGAACTCTTGCCAGATGCAGTGCACCTTGAATATTCTGAATCTGTTTTCCCCAATGTTGGAGGAAAGAAATTTAGCCCATTTTATGTTCAATAAACGTCATACATTTGCAATGTCAACTGTAACTCTGTGTTAGACCTCTTTGAGTCACACAGTTGTGGTAAACTCAACATTATAAATACAAGTCTATCACTGAAAGAACAATATCAATTTTATTAGGCTGCATGTGCTTTGAACAGTGATACTGACTGCAGCGTAGACCTTTCAATATATAACCTTCACCTCTGAAACTTCACCCTTTCCAGACACTCTGCTGATCCGTGTAAACCCTTTCTACTGTTGGAAAATGCAAATACAATGTCAGCAATCTCTGAGAGATCGGAATAATTATCGAATGATAAAAATTGTTCATTGTCCAATACTCTGAATGCAGTAATTAGCATTTTAATTTAATTTTTTGTCAGTCTCCCTGTTATAGAGTCTGGCTCACAGTAAATGTCAGACATGACAGATGGCAGAGAGTTATGTGCCTGGGCCTTACAAAGGGGTAATTTTTGGACTGCCTGTATAGTTAGAATATTGTCTCACAAAATCGAGTTTCATTTGAAAATTCAGAATCTGAAATTAAGATATCGAATGAGAATTAACTATGCAAAAACTCATTTAAAAACATTCTGTCCTTAACAGTATTTGCAACAAAAATGAAACATTTCTGTCTGATATTAGCTTAGATATTATAGTCAATATAATTTTTATGTCTTACAACATATCTTTGAAGCACCATGGGATCTTATAATGTTAAAATTGCCTAATAACTGTCAATTGTTTTTGTTCTGTTAGCCACTAGGGAATAATTAGTCAGTATCTTGTTCAAATTTAACTCAATTGTTTGTTATTTACCAGAGCAATTTTCTCCTTATTAGCTCTGACTTACTCCTGTTCTTTTTTTTAACATCCCACTAGTGACTAACTAGCTACATAGGATGGTAGGTTACAGGGAAAGTATGTTTAGCAGAATGGGGTCGAAAGAACAGGGAGGTTAAGTCATGATACTGCAGCTCCCATCGTCCAGTTCCCAGCTGGTTTTTGGCTGCCCATTAGTTTGCCATGGTTGAATTTTGTAATTTTTTCCAGTTATCTGCAATGCTTCCCCTTCTAATCACCCGTGTTCCCCAATTGATTACTTTATGTGCAAAGTCCATTAAGAACAATGCATGTGAGTGGGAGATAGGGAGAGGGGGAGGGGATTATATCAACATAGAGTTGGAAGGTTGCCTTGTTAGGAGAGTTTGAGACTGGGGCTGTTTTCCCTGGAGTGTTCGAGCTGAGGGGTAACCTTATAGTGGTTTATAAAATCATGAGGGGTATGGATAGGATAAATAGATAAGGTCTTTTCCCCAGGGTAGGGGAATCCAAAATTAGAGGGCATAGGTTTAAAGTGAGAGGGGAAAGATTTCAAAGGGATCTAAGGGGCAACTTTTTCACACAGAGGGTGGTGCGTTTATGGAATGAGCTGCCAGGGGAACTGGTGAAGGCTGGTACAATTACAACATTTTAAAAGGCATCTGGACCTGTATATGAAGAGTAAGGGTTTAGAGAGCTTTGGACCAATGCTGGCAGAGATTTATTTAGGATGTCTGGTCGGCATGGATGACTTGGACCAAAGGGTTTGTTTCTATACTGTACAGTTCTATGACTCTAAAAAACACTCTACCCTCTGTAGTGTCCACCTCTCCATAAAGGCATTGACAGTATTCGTAGACACGGCATGCTGCCTCTTCAAAGACACCTGAGAGTGAACGTAACTGTGCAAGAGGGGTGGACAGTCAGCAACTATGACCCCCTCCACTGCCTGGACCTATTAATAGCCAAATTAGTGAGGCCCAAGAGCAGACTCATGAGGAGGTCTTGTGACTTGACCACAGCCCTCTGCACTGATGTCCAAAGATCAGGAGTGTGGGTCTGAAATGCAATCAAAAGCACAACAAAGAATTTTTCAAAAAACTGAAACGGGAGGGCAATCGCCCACAACCAATGTATACTTGATCCGCAGACACTATAGAACCGCAAACTAAACAGTTGGGCTGGGAGTCCATGAACCACTGCAATCTATGGTTTCATATGGAACTCCTGTGTAGATAACCCTCCTGGAGTACTGCGTACAGTTTTGGTCTCCTTACTTTTGAAAGGATATATTGGCACTGGAGGGAGTGCAGAGGAGATTCACTAGGTTGATTCTAGAATTGAGGGAGTTGATTTATGAGGAGAGACTGATTAGACTGGAATTATATTCAGTGGAATTTAGAAGAATGAGGGGGGGAATCTTATAGAAACATATAAAGTTGTGAAGGGAATAGATAGATAGATAGAAGTAGAGACAATGATTCCACTGGTGGGTGAAACTAGGACAAGAGGGCACAGCCTTAAAATTAGGGGGAGCAGATTTAGGAATGAATTGAGAAGGAACTTCTTCAAGCAAGAGATTGTGAACCTATGGAATTCCCTGCCCTGTGAAGTAATTGAGGTTTCCTCATTGAATGTTTTTAAAGCTAATATACATAACTTTTTGAACAGTAAAGGAGCTGAGGCCACAAAAAAGTCAGCCATGATCTTATTGAATGGCAGAGTAGGTTGGAGGGCCAAATGACCTACTCTTGCTCCTGGTTCTTGTGTTCACAGGGGAACCCCCAGTCTGTGATAAAACAGCATGCAAAGGTGTCTTAAGACTACAGATAAAAGAACCAAAGTGGATGGTGTGCAGTAGCAGCTCGTACAAAAAGCACCTCCGTGCCAGGCAGAAGGACATATAGGGCATTCCCATGAGGTGGCACGGGGCGCAGGCTCCTGTAGGAAGTTCAGAAACCCACAACTGATGTGAAGTTCTGTCCAGGCAGGAGCACGCGCAGACGGGATCCCACTGCACACCTGAGCATCTTCCAAATGGTGCACAACATCAGGTCCGAGCACTGCAATTTTTGAGGTGACTGGCTGCAAGCTGAATGTCCACTGCTGCTCTGTTTACCAATTGTTGTAGATCTCTGCCACCCAGCATGTTCCCAACGATGGTCACCTCCTCAGCTATGGCCCTCCTCACTGCTTGCCACTTGAACCCGCAATGATACAGGTTCAGGTTCCTGAGCAGTGGCTCTCTAACAATAGACTCTACTCTGACTGTGTGAAAACTTAGGATGGGTTAATTATGTTCCATAAATTAGAACATAAACAGTACAGCACAGGAATAGGCCCTTCAGCCCACCATGTCTATACTGATTATAATGCCATTCCAAACTAATTACATTTGCCTACCCATTGTCCATCTCCCTCTATTTCCTGTCTGGGATATTGAGGAATGAGACAGAGGAGATCGCTGGGACCATTGCAGAGATCTAATAACACAAGAATATAAGAACTAGTAGCAGGAGTAGGCCATCTGGCCCTTCGAGCCTGCTCTGCCATTCAATAAGATCATGGCTGAACGTTTTGTGGCCTCAGCTCCACTTACCTGCCCTCTCATCATTGCCCTTAATTCCAACTGTTCAAATATTATCTATTTTAGCTTTAAAAGCATTTACTGAGGAAGTTTCAACCACTTCACTGGGGAGTGAATTTCATAGATTCACAACCCTCTGGGTGAAGAGGTTCATTCCTTAAATATGCTCCCTCTAATTTTGAGGCTGTGCCCTCTTGTCCTAGTTTCTCTCGCTGATGGAAACATCCTTTTGCTTCTGTCTTAATTACTCCCTTCATAAATGTATATGTTTCTATAAGATCCCTCCTCATTCTTCTAAATTCCAATGAATATAATCCCAGTCTACTCAGTCTCTCCTCATAAACCAACCCCTCAACTTCTTAATCAACCTACTGAACCTCCTCTGCGCCCCTTTAAGTGCCAGTACATCCTTTCTCAAGTAAGGAGACCAAAACTGCATGCAGTACTCCAGGTGTGGCCTCACTAGCACCTTATACAGCAGCGGCATAACCTCCCTGCTTTTAAACTCAATCCCTATAGCAATGAAGGACAAAATCCTATTGCCTTCTTAATTACCTATTGCACCTGCGGATTTATGCACATGGACACTCAGGTCCCTCTGCACAGCAATGTGCTGTATTTCTTACCAGTCAAGTAATAGTGTTTTACTGTTATTCCTATCTTCTGCCAGACCTTTGTCCACTCACTTAAGTTATGAATGTCCCTTAACAAGTCCTCTGCACACTTGGCTCTACCATTCATCTTAGTGTCATCTGCAAACTCTCTATCCTCTTTAGCCACAGATGAGGTCCTCGAAGACTGGAGAATAGCCAATATTTTCCTTTGTTTAAGAAGTGCAAGAGGAATAATCCAGGAAATTATAGGTCAGTGAGCCTTACATCAGTGGTAGAGAGGATATTGGAGAAGATTCTTGGAGACAGGATTTATTTGCGTTTGGAAAATAATGGACTTATTAGGGATAGTTGGCATGGCTTTGTGCAGGGGAGGTCTTGTCTCACAAATCTGACTTTTTTGAGGAAGTGATGAAGATGATTGCTGAGTGTAGGGCAGTGCATGTTGTCTATATGGACTTTATTGAAGCATTTGACAAGGTCCCTCGTGGTAGGCTAGTCCAGTAGATGAAGTCACAAAATTCGCGGTGAGTTGAGTTGGCAGTGAAGACAGAGGGTAGTATTAGCGGGGTGTTTTTCTGATGAAAGCTCTGTGACCAATGATGTTTCACAAGGTTCAGTGCTGGGATCTCTGTTATTTGTAATGTATACAATTGATTTGGATGTCACTAAGTGGTCTGACTAGTAGGTTTGTAGATGGTATGAAAATTGTTGAAGTTGTCCATAGTGAGGAAAGTTATTAAAGGATACATAGACTATAGATTAGTTAGAAAGTTGGTGCAAAAATGACAAATAGAATCTAATCTGGACATGTGTGAGATGATGCATTTTGGGAGGTGAAATGTAAGTGGAAAGCATACAGTAAATGGTAGGACCCAAAGGAGAATTGATATACAGAGAGATCTAGGGGTGCAGGTCCATAGATCCTTGAAAGTGGCAACATAAGTGGAAAAGTTTGTAAAGAAGGTGTGTGGCATGCTTCTTTGGTTGTGGCATTGAGTATAAAAGTTGGCAAGTCATGTTGCGGCTATATAAAACTTTGATTAGGCTGATTTTAGGGTACTATAGGTGCTCTGTTGTGTGCTCTTCTTCCTGCTGACCACGGGGGCTGTGGGCAGACAATCTGCTCCTCAGTGCAGGTGACTACTTCCAGGGTCTAATGTATGCGTTGAAGTGATGCCTGTCTCTCTCAGTCACCTTCTATTAGGCTACAGTTGTTGCTGCTGATGACCTTCATCAATGTCCAGTTTTGAAAGCTGTTAGAGCTGTTCTGAAGTGTGAAGACAGGACTTCATCTCCACAACACTGTATAGTAGTCACTGCCGCAAATACTACCATGGGCAGATGCAACCAATATAGACAGCTTGGTGAGGAGAAGATCAAGAAGTACTGTTCTATGTTCTAAGATTTACCTTTTTGGTTCCCTCACCATTTCCCACAGACCCAAATTGAAACTATTCCTAAGAATTTTAAAAAATTTCTTTCATGGACTGTGGACATCACTAGCTGGGTCAGTATTTATTACCTGCCCAGAGGTGCTTTTGAGAAGATGGCGGTGCGCTGCCTTCTTGAACTGCTGCAGTCCATGTGCTTCACCCTTTGGGGGAGTTTATGGCCTAGTTGTATTATCACTGAACTGTTAGTCCAGAGATCTGGGTTTAAATCCCCCACCCTCCACCCCCCGCCATGACTGATTGTGGAATTTAAAATTAGTAAAAGTCTGGAACTTTAGGGAAGGAAACTGCCATCCTTACCTTGGGGTCTATCCCCAACTATCGTTTACTCCTTACCCCCTCCCACCACCCGGGTTTCTGTATATAAACTGGCATTTTCCTCACTACCATCAATTCTGAGGAACGGTCATTCGACCCAAATGGTTAACTGATTTATCCTACACGTGACTGGATCCACAGTAATGTGGCTGACGCTTACCTGCCCTCTGTGCAATTAGGGATTGACAATAAATGCTAGCCTAGCCAGAGATGCCCTCATTCCATGAATTAATAAAAAAAATACTATTTGAAAGGAAATTTCCAGCATTTTGACCCAACAATACTGAATGGACAGCAGTGTATTTCCAAGTCAGGATGGTGATTGGCTTGGTGGGGAAATTGCGGGTGATTGTGTTCCCGTATCTGTTGTCCTTGTCCTTCAAGATGAAAGTATTCATGGGTTTGGAAGGTGCTGTCTAAGAAGTCTTGGGTGAATTTCTGCAGTGCACCTTATTCAGGTTACACACTGCTACTACTGAGTGCCAGTGTTGGAGGGAGTGGAGTTTTATGGACATGGTACCAATTGAGGAAGTTACTTTGTCCTGGATGCCCATGAGGGCAGTTAATAGTTAATCAGAAGAGGGTCACAGAACTTGAGGGTAGTCCTGCATGGTGGTAGGCACTTAAATAACTGAGTTAACTCCATGATCTCTCCATCGATGCTCCCAGATCTGTTGAGTTTCTATAGCAATTTCTGTTTTGATTTGTTTCAGATCTCCAGTTTCTGAGGTTCTTTGTTTTATTACATCAGAATTATTCACATTTCTATGGACTCTCATCCAGGTGAGGCTGGCAGATTTCCTTCCCTACAAAACATTAGTGGATATCGTGGGATGTTGATGGTGGTGTTTGGGACTTTGCTTATAAGTTATGATTCAGTGAGTAAATGCCAAATCTTCCCTTGACTCAGCTTTGCATCAGATCTTCCAATATTGGTAGAAGTCCCCAGATGTTAATGAAAAGGACTGAGTTGGTTGGGACAGAAGTGCCTTTCTCATTTCTGGTGCCCCAGGAAACAGCCAGGTGGTCTTTTCACTTTTATTTGGTTTTATGCAACAGTTTGATCCACCTGGAATGAATCACTGAGCTGTTTCAGAGGGCAGTAATGCTGCAATCTTTTATTGTGAGTTGGGAGTGAAACAAGATAAAGAGCAGATTTCTTTCCCTGAAGCACATGGTTGTGCCAGATGGGCTTTTGCAACAATCCGGTTGTTTCATGATCTGAGATTAAATTTTTAATTCCAGATTTATTAGTTAAATTTAATTTCTCCCAGCTGCTGGAGAAAGATTTGAATTCATTCTGCAGATTATTAGATCATACCTCGATATTAGAAGTCCAGGAATATTACTGTGCCTGCTACCCCACTCCTTGTGGGCGGCACGGTGGCACAGTGGTTAGCACTGCTGCGCTCACAGCGCCAGAGACCCGGGTTCAATTCTCGACTCAGGCGACTGACTGTGTGGAGTTTGCACATTCTCCCCGTGTCTGCGTGGGTTTCCTCCGGGTACTCCGGTTTCCTCCCACAGTCCAAAGATGTGCATGTCAGGTGAATTGGCCATGCTAAATTGCCCGTAGTGTTAGGAAAAGGGGTAAATGTAGGGGAATGGGTGGGTTACGCTTCGGCGGGTCGGTGTGGACTTGTTGGGCCGAAGGGCCTGTTTCCACACTGTAAGTAATCTAATCCTTACTGATATAGTGCACAGGTCTCCTGCAATTTCTTCTTGTGCAGAATCACTGGATTGTTGAGGGCCAGGAAAATGGCCTTGGTGTTTGGCAGTAGAACTTCCTGTTTTCGTTTGGGATAATGGTGTGCTGTGCCACACTTCCTCCACAGTGTGGATTTCTGTTCAATGCCCAGTCTCTGCCCAGTGTCCGTGGCACCTGCTGAATCAGCTTCTCCTACCCTAGTCTGAAATGCTGTAGTATGCAATGATCCCCTAAGGCAGATAGCTGCTTGAGGGTGCTATCAAGATCACCTCAAATATCCTCAGTGACTTCAATTCACACAACACATTGAAAATAGCAGCAGGAAAAGTGCAATCGGCTCAATACCCTGTTCCAATTTCACCCTATTCGTTTTGATCCCTTTAGTCCTAGAACTGTATCTAACTCCTTCTTCACCTCAGTTTTGGCCTTAAGTGTTTTTTTTATAACAGAGAATTCCACAGGCTAACTACTCTCTGGGTGAAGGAAATTCTCCTCATCTTGTTCCGACATGATGCAGAGGTGCTCGTCTTGGACTGGGATGGGCAAAGTCAGAAGTCACATGATACCTGGTTATAGTCCAACAAGTTTATTTAAAATCACAAGGTTTTGGGAGCTCAGCTCCTTCACCTGACAAAGGAACAGCTCTCCAAAAGATTGTGATTTCATATCAACCTGTTTGACTATAACCAGGTATCGTGTGACTTCTGACTTCATTCCTACATGGTCTAACCTGCATATTTAAACGATGACCCCTGATTCTACACTGCCCAGTCAACAGAAACATCCTTCCCATATTTACCCTGACTGGTCTGTTAGAAATTTATAAGTTTCTATGAAATCTGTCCTCATTCTGCTGAACTCCAGTGACTATATTTCTAATTGATCCAGTCTCTTTTCAATCATCAGACCTGCCAGCCCGCGAATCAGACTGGTAAACCTTTATTGCACTCCACTATAACCAGAACATTCCCTCTTTAGATAAGGAGACCA
>NC_057710.1:12168122-12186271 GCF_004010195.1 Chiloscyllium plagiosum
GTCCAACAGGTTTATTTTGAAGCACTAGCGTTCGGAGCGCTGCTCCTTCTTCACTTGGTCAAGGAAACAGTTCTCTGTAGCTTTCTGTAGCTCTCTGTAGCTGCTTGTGTTGAGGAGGTGTAAATAAAGTTAGTTCAAACGGCAGCTTGTAATTGAGATGTGTTGGTCAATACAGACACAACCATGTGGATGAGATGGAATTTATTTTGCATTTAATTTGAAAGATTAAGCCCTGACAAATAATGGGACATACTTTATGGAACTACTAGAATTGATTTTAAGAAATTTTAAGTGATTTGTAAGATTACTTAAGGTGTTTGTGTTCAGGTATACAACGAGTCAGTAAGGTACATAATTTTTAAAAAAGTTGAATTTTCAGAAGGCTTTTGATGAGGTGCCACATATTAGGCTACTTAATAAGGCAAAGGCCCATGGTATTGGAGTTTGTATATTAGCATGGATAGAAAATTACTAAAGAAGATAGTGTAGTACCACAGTGTAATACAATATATGTTAATGACTTGGAGGAGGAAAGTGAACGTATAGCCAAGATTGCAAAAAATAGAAAAATAAGTTGAACAACAATTAGTGACACAAAGTTTTTGCAGCAAGGTATAAAACAAATATAGAGAATATTGGAGATACTCAGCAGGCCTGGCAGCATCCGTGGAAAGAGAAATAGAGTTAACTTTTTGAGTCCCAAGTTGTGGATCTTGAAGGGACTATGATTTAGTGGATCTACACATCCTGCCAAATGGGTCAGGTGGTGTTTGAAGAAAGAGGTAGGTTTTTTGCATGATCTTTACAAGGTAAGTACATCTCTCTCTTTCTCTGTTACAGATTGTTCCTTCTTTTTTCTCAGACTCTAGGACATGACAACGGACATTACTGATGTATCATTATATACACGTTCATACTAACTCATCCCTCTACATAATTTGCAATTACCTCCTACATTTCTTGATCTCAGGACAACACATTGCATTTTACTGTCGACATAGGATCTTTTTGACATGTTTAATCCTGTTTCGCTGTCAACCTGGTAGTCAATTTGTACAAAGCAAGATCTTTCAAATCGCAATATAATAACCAGATAACTTGATTTCATAATATTGTTTAGGGGATAAGTATTGCCACAGACATCAAGAAGAATTCCCCATTTTAAAAAATTTTGTCGTTGTGTTATGATCAAGATGAGAACAATGTACTTCTTTCTCTGGCCCCAATACTCCATGGGTCACAACTAAAATTAAATGTATTACTCATTTCGCAATATGGGCAATCATATACTTTCTTTACATTAGACTTAAAATGAAAAGATCAACTAGCTTTATTTAATAAATACAGAATGTTAATTTATTATAAAACAAACCCATTCAATGAAGATCCACTATTGATTAACACACACGCTTTCATTATGAAAATATAAATGTTTGCCCCTGTAAATAACCAAAATACACATTTTCAGATGGTTATAATAATGGTATTGTCCCTTGTGTAGATGGGTGTCACTGAACATAAGCAATTGTCTCTGGGATCTTGGCAGATGCAGATTACTCAAGAGCATGGCATAGAGATGTTTTCCCATCACTCTTCAAGAGGATAATCATGTTTCTAAGTGAATTCATGATAAACTTGCTTCAGAAACAGGAGACACAGCTGAGCAGCTTTTGCATTTTTGTGGTAGGCTTCTCTGAACTGAAAATCCAAAAAACTGCAAACTGTTCAAACAGGTCAGCCATAAAACCCCTAGTCATAAAAATAGTTGGGTAATTTCCATGAACCAAGTTCAAGGAAACCAGATCAGATATCTTTTCACTGACATTTTGTTAAAAAAAAGTCGAGATATTGACAATCCATCAAATTCAAGTTCACAAAATATGGCACCACCATAATAACAGAATGTGGATGTCACTGGTGAGCCTATCCTGAATTTCCCCTGAGAAGATGATGGCGAGTTACCTACTTGAACTGCAAAGTTATGTCACAGAATCTTTTCATCGACATGCGACAGCACCTTATTTTTAACATTATGTCCACAATTCAGACTGCCATGAAGTATCAGTCTAAACAATGTGTAGAGATCTCTGGAGTGGGGCACACAACACCACAACATTCTAACACAGAGGCAAGATTGTTACCAGTCAGCCATGGCTGTTACTCTGGCCCATTGGTGTTTTTTGTTTCCAATGGATTATACATATCTTGCATGTTGATGAAATCTTTAAAACAACTTGTTTAATTTTCTGAGGGCAGTGAGACAGCATGTGACATACTTCAGGAAAAATAAACTCTTGTGAAATTCCACGTTTCATCCCAAGCAGAAACAATATTGACCCCTGTTGTGAAGAATGGTCCTCGACTTGAAATGTTAGCTTAATTCCACTCTGCATGTAAGCTGTAAAACTTCATGACTGTTTGAAACATTTTCTGTTTTCCTTTGTGCAAATTTTGATTACTTGCAGTATTTTAGTTTGCAATCATCAACCCTGACAGGTTGTATTCTGCCAAATACATGTACATGGTTGCAGTGGGTTTGAACATTTAATTTTCTCTGTTCCAGTTCATGCCAGAACCTTCAATTCCATTTGTAATCAGGTACTTACCCAACTTTTCTTTTTAGAATAATTAGTGTAGCCTCTACTGAATCACAGATTCAGTAGAGATTAAAATAATCCTCTAATCTCATATCAGACTGACTAGTTTCCCATATCCAATAATCCCATGATCCCAGTTAATGTCAGCCTTACATGACCTGAGTACTTTCACTGTGGGCTTACTCAGCAGTCCTGAATTCTTTTACGTCTTCACTTTGCTAGTGGCTACCCACGCACTGTATTCATGTTTACTTAACTAAATGTTAAATACTTGTAAATTTTAAAAACTGCTCAGAAAGACCTGAACGTTTTTTCATTCATTTGTGGGATATGGGCATTGCAGGCTGGCCAGTATTTATTGCCCATCTCTAGTTGCCTTTGAGAAGGTGATGGTGAGCTGCATTTTTGAACCCTTGCAGTCTACCTGCTGTGGGTTGACCCGCAATGCCATTAGGGAGGGAATTCCAGGAATTTGACCCAGCAACAGTGAAGGAATAGCGGTATATTTCTAAGTCAGAATAGTGAGTGACTTGGAGGGAACTTGAAGGTAGTGGTGTTAACCATGTATTTGCTGCCCTTGTCCAAATGGTCATGGGAAGAAAGTGAGGACTGCAGATGCTGGAGATCAGAGCTGAAAATGTGTTGCTGGAAAAGCGCAGCAGGTCAGGCAGCATCCAGGGAACAGGAGAATCGACGTTTCGGGCATAAGCCCTTCTTCAGGAATGAGGAAAGTGTGTCCAGCAGCCTGCTGGACACACTTTCCTCATTCCTGAAGAAGGGCTTATGCCCGAAACGTCGATTCTTCTGTTCCCTGGATGCTGCCTGACCTGCTGCGCTTTTCCAGCAACACATTTTCAGCCCAAATAGTCATGGGTTTGGAAGGTGCTGTCTGAGGATCTTTGGTGAATTTCTGCTGTGAATCTTGTAGATTGTACACACTGCTGCTAACAAGTGTCGGCAGTGGAAGGAGTGGATGCTTGTGAATGTGGTGCCAATGAAGTGAGCTGCTTTGTCCTGGATGGTGTCAAGCTTCTTGAGTGTTATTGGAGCTGCACACATCAGGCAAGTGCAGAGCATTCTATCACACGCGTGACTTGTGCCTTGTAGATGGTGGACAGGAGGTGAGTTACTCACTGCTGTATTCCTGGCTCCTGACCTATTCTTGTAGCCCCTGTGTTTATGTGGTGAGTCCAGATGGGTCTTTGGTCAATTATGACCCCCAGCATGTTGATAGTGGGGGATTCAGTGATGGTAATACTGTTGAATGCCAAGGGGTGGTGGTTAGATTGTCATAGCCTGGTATTTGTGTGGCGTGAATGCTACTTGCCACTTTCCACACAAACCTTGATATTGTCCAGATCTTGTTGCATTTGAACATGGATTGCTTCAGTATCTGAGGAGTCATGAATAGTATTAAACATTATCTTAGCATCAGCAAGCACCCCCACTTCTGATGTTACAATGGAGGAAAGGTTATTGATGAAACAACTGAAGATGGTTGGGCCGAGGATACTAGCCTGAGGAACTCCTGCAGAGATGTCTTAGAGCTGAGATGACTCACCTCCAACAACTTCCTTAGTGTCAGATATGAGTCCAACTATGAGAGAGTTTGCCCCCCTGACATCTATTGATTGCAGTTTTATTAGGACTCTTTGATGTCATGCTCGGCTGAATGTAGCCTTGATGTCAAGTGTTGTCACTCTCATTGGAATTCAGCTCTTTTGTCCATATTTGGACCAAAGCTATAATGAGGTCTGGAGTTGAGTGGCCCTGGTGGAATCCAAACTGAGCATCACTGAACAGGTTATTGCGGAATGGGTGCTGCTCGATAGCATTGTTGATGACACCTCCCATCACTCTACTGATGATCGAGAGTAGACTGATAGGATGGTAATTGGCCAGGTTGGATTTGTCCTGCTTTTTATGCACAGGACATATTTGAGCAATTTGTTGTGTAGGTGCCAGTGTTGTAACTGTACTGGAAGGAGAAAGTGAGGTCTGCAGATGCTGGAGATCAAAGTTGAAACTTTATTGCTGGAACAGGATTCCTGAAGAAGGGCCTGTGCCCGAAACGTCGAATCTCCTGTTCCCTGGATGCTGCCTGACCTGCTGTGCTGTTCCAGCAATAAAGTTTCAACTGTAACTGTACTGGAACAACTTGACGAGAAGAAAGGCAAGTTCTGGAGTACAAGCCTTCATTACTATTGCCAGAATGTTGTCAAGGTCTGTAGCCTTTCCAGTGTATCCAACCGTTTCTTCATATCATGTAGAGTGAATTGAATTGGCTGAAGACTGGTATCTGTAATATTGGAGACCACTGGAGGAGGCCAATATGGATATTCAGCATTTCTGTCTGAACATTGCTGTGATTGCTTCAGCCTTATCTGTTGCACCGATGTACTGGGCTCTTCCATCATTAAGGATGTGGATATTGTGGAAACTCCTCCTCCAGTGAGTTGTTTAACTGTCCACCATCATTCATGACTGGATGTGGCAGGACTGTAGAGCTGAAATCTGATCCACTGGTTGTGGGATCACAGCTCTGTCTTTCACTTGCTACTTATGCTGTTTGGCATACAAGTAGTCCTGTTTGGAAGTTTCACCAGGTTGTCACCTCATGCTGCACTCTCTATTGAACCAGGATTGATCCCCCTGGCTTGATGGTAATGGCTGAGTAGGTGTTATGCAGACTGAGGTTACAGATTATGTTGGAGTACAATTCTGTTGCTGTTGATGGCCCACAGCACCTCATGGATACCTAGTCTTAAGCTGCTAGGTCTGATCAAAGTCTGTCCCATTTAGCACGGTGATAGTGCCACACAATGCAGTCAACACAGTGGTTAAGTGGTTCGCACTGCTACCTCAATGCAGGTAACTGGGTTCGATTCCATCCTCGGGTGACAGTCTGTGTGCAGTTTGCACATTTTTCCCCAGTCTGTGTGGGTTTTGCAAGGTGCTCCAGTTTTCTTCCACTGTCCAAAGATATGCAGGTTAGGTGGATTTTCCATGTTAAATTACACATAGTGTCCAGGGATATGCAGATTAGGTGCTTTAGCCATGGGAAATGCAGGGTTATAGGGATAGGGTAGAAAGATGGGTCTGGATGATCACCCCTGGGGTGATCTTTGAAGGGTGGTGTGGATTTGTAAAGATAAATGGCCTATTTCTACACTGTGGGGATTCTACATCAATAGAAAATGATGGATGTTAATCTCAACCGGAAGGTGGGACTTCCTCTCCACGAGGACTTTGTTGTGGTCACTCTTACCGATACTGTCATGGACAGATGCATCTACAGTTGGTAAGGATGAGGTCAAGTATGTTTTCCCTCTGATGGTTCCTCCACGACCTGCTGGAGATCCACTCTAGCAGCTATGTTCTTTCTGTCCCAACCAGCTCGATCAGTAGTGCTGCTGCCTAGCCACTCTTGGTGGTAGACATTGGAATCCCTGACATATCATACATTTTGTGCACTTGCCATTTCCAGTTCTTTCTCGCAGTGTCATTCAACATGGAGGCTTACCAATTCATCAGCTGAGGGAGGACAGTACGTGGTAATCAGCAAGAGGTTTCCTTGCTCATAATTGACCTCAAGCCATGAGACTTCATGGAGTCCAGAGTCAATGTTGAGAATTCCCAGAGCAACTCCCTCCTGACTGGGTACCACTTTGTTGTCACCTCTGCTGGGTCTGTCCTGCCGGTGAGACAGGACATATCCAGTGTTGGTGATGGTGGTATGTGGAACATTATCTGTAGGATATGATTCCTAGGTGATGTTGGTCGATTAGTCTGTGAGACAGCTCTCCCAATTTTGGCACTCGTCCCCAGATGTTAGTGAGGAGGACTTTGCATGGTTGATGGGGCTGTTTCAGTCATCGTCTTTTTCTGTACCTAGGACAATGCCAAGTGATCTGTCAGGTTTCATTTCTTTGAGACTTTGTAACGATTGGTACAACTGAATGGCTTGTAATCACGTTGCTGTGGGTCTAGAATCACATGCAGGCCAGACCAGGTGAGAACATTAGTGAACCAGATGGGATTTTCCTATAGTTCATGGTGACTAGTAGATTCTTAACTCCAGTTTCTTTTTATTGAATTCAAATTCCACCATCTGCCGTGGCAGGATTCAAACCTGGGTCCCCAGAACATTTGCTGAATTTCTGGATTAAGGTAGCAATAACACCACTAGGCCATTGCCTTCCTTGCCAGCAGCATATGTAGCAGAATTCAGAAGCATGTCACTATCGTTTTCACGTGATAAATTTGATGCATGGAACACTGTGATGAGTGTACATTGGAAAATATAAGTGGAACAATTTCAGCAGCTGAAGTAGTTAAAGAAAAGACTTTTCTTTTTTATTGTCTAGAGCTTATCGAGATATTAGGGTCAGTAAAGATTATCTCCAGACCATGAGCAGTTAGGGTCCACCAATGAGAGTAATGTCAAATACTGAAACTGAAAAATCTCGTAGTGAGTACAGTTGTCATCTAACATATCTATGGGATCAAGAGGAGTAATAAGGATGATTTTAGTAAGGTAAACAATGAGGAGCAAATCATTCTGTTTCAGAAGGAAATAACTTAAAGGAGTCCAGGAAAAATATATCCTAAAAGAAAATGAAATCATATTTTATAACATTTATAAACATATTCAAAATATGAAATTTTTGCAAGGTTTGTAACTCAGGTTGAGGTTTAGGGTGTAGGTTTGCTCGCTGAGCTATAGGTTTGATATCCAGATGTTTCATTACCTGGCTAGGTAACATCATCAGTGGCAACCTCCAAGTGAAGCGAAGCGGTTGTCTCCTGCTTTCTATTTATATGTTTGCCCTGGATGAAGTTCCTGGGGTTCGTGGTGATGTCATTTCTTGTTCGATTCCTGAGGGGTTGATCGATGGACCAAACACAGCCAGAAACCCTAACACCTTACCATACATCAAAGAAGTTTCAGAAATGACAGCCAGACTACTAAGACCCCTCGGAATCCTAGTAGCACACAAACCCACCAACACTCTCAAACAAAAACTAACAAACTTAAAAGACCCAGTACAACCCATGGACAAAACCAATGTCATCTACAAAATTCCATGCAAGGACTGTCACAAACACTACATAGGACAAACAGGAAGCAGGTTAGCCACCAGAATACACGAACACCAGGTAGCCACAAGAAGACACTACCCTCTCTCCCTCGTAGCCCTACACACAGATGAAAAAAAACACCATTTCGACTGGGATAACACATCTGTCCTGGGACAGGCTAAGCAAAGACATGCCAGAGAATTCCTAGAGGCCTGGCACTCCAACCCACAACGCCATAAACAAACACATAAATCCAGATACCATCTATCAACCCCTCAGGAAACGAACAGGAAATGACATCACCACAAACCCCAAGAACCCCATCCAGGACAAACATATAAATAGAAAGCAGGAGACAACAGCTTCACTTCACTTGGAGGTCGCCACTGATGATGTTACCTAGCCAGGTAATGGAACGTCTGGATATCAAACCTACAACTCAGCGAGCAAACCTACACCCTAAAATATGAAATGTTTTGATAAGGCACGAAAGAAATTTCTTCCACTGGTAGGTGGGTCAGTAACCAGAAGTCACAGTTGGAAGATAATTTGCAAAAGGATATGGGGATATTCTTTTTGCACAAATCTTCGTGATCTAGAATGCATTGACTGAAATGATGGGAGCAGAATGAATGTTAAATTTCATAAGGGAATTTAATACATATTTGCAGAGGTAAGATTTATGCCATTAGGAAAGAGCAGGGAAGTGGGGCTTAATGTGTAGCTCTTTCATAAAGCCAACACAAACACAATGGCTGAGTTTTCCTGGGCTATTGAGATGGGTTTAGAGATGGGGTGGGAACTGGTAAAGGGACAGATGGAGTTTAATTTAGATAAATGGGAGGTGCTGCATTTTGGAAATGCAAATCAGGGCAGGACTTATACATCTAATGGTAAGGTCCTGGGGAGTGATGCTGAACAAAGAGACCCTGGAGTGCAGGTTCATAGTCCCCTGAAAATGGAGTAGCGGGTAGATAGAATTGTCGTTTCGGGCATAAGCCCTTTATCAGGATTGAGGCTTGTGGGTTGGGGCTGAGAGATGAATGAGAGGGTGGTGGGGTTGGGGGAAAGGTGGCTGGGAAAGCGATAGGTGGATGAAATTGAGGGAGAGGGTGATAAATCAGAGGGGGAGTGATGGTCAGGTCCAGAGGGTGGTGCTGAGTTGGAGGCTTGGGACTGGGATAATGTGGGGGGAGGGGAAATGAGGAAGCTGTTGAAATCCACATTTATCCTGTGGTTGCAGGTTCCCAAGGCAAAATATGACGTGTTCCTCCTCTAGGCGTCAGGTGGTAACGGTTTGATGATGGAGGAGGCCTAGGACCTGCATGTTCTTGATGGAGTGGGAGGGTGAGTTAAAGTGTTCAGCCATGGGACGGTGGTGTTGGTGGGTGCAGGTGTCCCAGAGATGTTCTCTGAAACGATTCACAAGAAGGCGTGCTGTCTCCCCAATGTAGAGGAGGCCACAATGGGTGCAACGGATGCAGTAGATTTGCGAATTGTTTCAGAGAACATCTCTGGACACCCCAGTCCAACACCAGCATCTCCAAATCATGACTATGTTAACAGGTCAGGTCAGAACCAAGGACCCTGGGGAAGGAAGTCCCTCCCATTGACAATTGGTCAATGAGAGGCTAACAGTTCTTCTAATGCAACACCATTCGTGGGAGATACTACATACTACACCCAACCAAAGGGGGATCCAGGAACAGATAAATGATGATGGTCAGGGGGGACATGGGGGCACAGGTCATCAGAACTAGTTGCGAGTGCTTCAGCTAAAAGGTTAATGGGTTAGATATCAATGTGAAGTTAATCTTGATTAACCCAACATGACTAAACTAACCCACTGACATAAATTGCAGACATTGTAAGTAGAAATTGAAATAAAATTGTCATTTCAAAATATACCTTATACTCTTGCTTAACTGTAAATTTGGATCCTTTGAATTAAAATATTTAATTATGAGTGTGTTGACAACTGAATCTGATTTGTGAATCTTACCAGAAAGAAATATTCACAAGTCAATCATTTGGATCCACAGCTCTTAAAATACCAAAAATAAATCACTAATAACGCTGCCGGAAAAAACAGCCACATTATCTAAGGCTCCATCTACTGCTTCCTTGCCATCTAAAAATAAATTTTGCTTGCACAGCAGCATACTGTTTGTTAATGAATAAGGAGACTGAAAAAACTGCTAGTCACTGATTCTGTACAGCACATCTTCAGGACGTTCCAAACTAATCTTACAAATGACTTCATACATAATGTAAAACCAATTTTTTTTTGTTTTGTGGTGCTGAGATTGCATTGTTCGTCTATTCATAAAATTAAAAATCTGCGTAGAGAAGGTCACTCTGTCCATTTTGATTAGTCTACTCAGAATCAAACTGTAATTGATTGAAGGAATAATCTAAATCTCCAAATATTAATGTGTATCATTGGGTTGAGAAATTCATACAAATATTGAAAATCTCAAACCCAAACTATCTTGAACCCATCTATGTTGATTTCAGGAGTGACATATTGTTTGAGATGTGGAAATTGGTTGTGGGGTTAATGTTGGTGGGGGAAATTTGATCATGATGTGGAACAGGCTGATTGCAGATGAGTGAAAATCACAGCCATGGTGGATTGGACTGTGGGAGTAATTTACAGGGTTAATCATAAAGAAACACTCTTGTTTCTCCTGGCCCAACAGCAGTGCTAAGAAAACTTACCTGATAGGTAGCCCTTCTAACCTCTTTCCCTGGAAAACCTGGATACCATGGGTGAAAAATACAAATCCTGATAAAATGAGTCACACAGCCTCATTTCGATACTACACAGGTGAAAGGAAGTAGGCCCGGTGACTACACCAAAAAACTTAAATATCATCATTCCAGGTCGTGGTACAGTTCCTCCAACAAGGATAATTTTTTGAAGTATTAATACATTCAATGTGGATACATAATTTTCTGTGTTTCTAAATAAAATGAATGAAATTGATTATCAGCCCAGACAAGCTTGACCTCTATAGTTTAATCATCTTGAATGTACCAGATGGTTGTATGTCATAAGATATGGGGAATATGATCACGTGTATAATTTCATTATTGTCAGCTGGCTCACATTACAACTGAATGAGGAAGAACATTTTCTGATTTCTATATCCTATGATTGAAATAAATTACATTCTGTAATCAAGCTATGATATCCATGACTAAGTGATAGCTCTCTTTCACATCAAGTCACAAAGTTATGAGGTCAGGTCATGTAGCACAGTATCTGGGCTGATAATCCAGTGCAAAACATGAGCATTTCTATTCTGTCAGTGATATTGTCTTCCAGCTGAAATGTTGAGCTGAGGTGCCGGCTGTGAGGTAGATGCAAAAGATTCCCTTACATTATATCAAAAAAGAGTATTTAATTGTCTCCAGTGAGTTTACATATTAATATATACCACCCACTAACAACTAAAATAGTTTCTGATCGTTATCTCACAGCTATTCTTGGGATATTGTTTAATACAAATTGGTTGCTGCATTTCTCACATTGCATCAGGAAGCGCACTTAAGATGTTCATCACTGGCTTTCTTCATTCAAGAATATTTAACTGTTTGTTGAAATCAAAGCTCCTCCTTGGATATTTTGCAAAGACAATGGGTAGAATCTTATAGGAGTCTGAACAGCATGGACTATGGCAAGATGTGTGACAAGAGAAGTCCAGTGAACCCAAACAAAACGGGCCCATGGAATGAGGGGGAGAATTTTCTGCTAGTCATTGCGATTTTACAGCATTGAAAGAGGACCTTCAGTCCCTTGTGTCTACATCAGTCATCAAACTTCCATCTATTTTAATCTCTTTTTCCAGCCTGTTGCCTTGTATGCTTTGGCCTTTCAAGTGTAATCGAAATAATTCTTTAAAGTTTGGAGGGTTCCTTCCTTCACCCTTTCAGGCAGTGAGTTCCAGATACCTACAATTCTCTGGGTGAACTTTTTACCCTTAAATCCCCTCTAAAGTTCATACTCATCATGTTAAAACTGTACATTCCTGATGACGGACTTCTGCCCGAAACATTGATTCTCTTGCCGAACTTGCTGTGCTTTTCCAGCGCCACATTTTTTGACTTTAAACTGTACCCATGGTTATTGACCCCTCTACAGAAGGGAAAGGTTTCTCCCCTCTACCCCAACTCTGGCTGTTAGAACATTGTGGACTTTGGAGGGAGTGGATGTTTGTGGATGTCAAGCCAATCAACCAGGCTGCTTTGTCCTGCCAGCATTTGGCCATATCCTGCTAAACCCTTACTATTCATTTACCCATCCAGGTTGCTTTTAAATGTTGTAATTGTACCAGCCTCCAACATTTCCTCTGACAACTAATTCCATATATGCATCACCCTCTGTGTGAAAATGTTGCCCCGTAGGTCCCTTTTAAATCTTTCCGCTCTGACCTTAAACCTGGGCTCCTAGTTTTCACTACCCTGAGAAAAAGATCTTGGCTATTTACTCTATCTGTGTCCCTCATGATTTTGTATTAGGTGGATTATTAGGACAAATATTGGTTTTGCCCATGGCAACAATAATCAACCAGACTACCACAGCAAATCTTTACCAGTAGTTCTTATAGTCAGAGGTCAGAAAATAAGCCAAGGCTAACCGAATGGTGATGTTTACAAAAGAAGAGGACAAGAATACAACAGGGCTAGAATCATGCATCCGCTCTGCACAGGAGAAAGTGAGGACTGCAGATGCTGGAGATCAGAGTCAAGAGTGTGGAAGGCACAGCAGGTCAGGCAGCATCCGAGGAGCAGGAGAATCGATGTTTCGGGCATAAGCCCTTCATCAGGAATGAGGCTTGTGGGTCAGGGCTGAGAGGTAAATGGGAGGTGGGTGGGATTGGGGGCAGGTAGGTCGGAAAGCGATAGGTGAGTGAAGGTGAGGGAGAAGGCGATAGGTCAGAGGGCAGTGCGAGTTGGAGGCTTAGGACTGGAATAATGTAGGGGGAGGGGAAATGAGGAAGCTGTTGAAATCCACATTTATTCCGTGTGGTTGCAGGGTCCCAAGGCAGAATATGAGGCTTCCCTCTCCAGGTGTCTGGTGGTAATGGTTTGGCGGTGAAGGAGGCCCAGGACCTTGATGGTGTTGGAGGAGGAATTCAGCTACGGGACAATGGGGTTGGTGGGTGTGGGTGTCCCAGAGATGTTCTCTGAAACGATCCACAAGGTGGCGTCCTGTCTCCCCAATGTAGAGGAGATCACACTGGGTGCAACAGTTGCAGTATATGACATTGGTAGAGGTACAGGTGAATTTCTGACTGTTGTGGAATGATCCCTTGGGGCCTTGGACAGAGGTGTGGGGAGTGGTGTGGGCGCAGGTTTTGCACTTCCTGCGGTGGCAGGGAAAGATGCCAGGAGTGGGGTATGGGCTGGTGGGGGATGTGGACCTGACGAGGGAGTCGCAGATGGAATGGTCTTTTTGGAACGCTGATAGAGGTAGGGAGGGAAAGATATCTCTGGTAGTGGGTTCCGTTTGGAGGTGGCAGAAGTGGTGAAGGATGATGCGTTGTATGCCGAGGTTGGTGGGGTGCAAGGTGAGGACCAGAGGGGTTCTGTCCATGTTGCATTGGGAGGGGTGGAGTTCAGTGGCGGTGGTGTGTGAAGTGGAGGAGATGCATTGGAAGGCATCGTCAACCACATGGGAAGGGAAGTTGCAATCATGGAAGAAGGAGGCTATCTTGGACTTTCTGAGGTGGAATTGGTCATTCTGAGAACAGATGTGGCGGAGGCAGAGGAATTGGGAATAAGGGATGGCATGTTTACAGGATGTAGGGTGGGAGGAGTAGCTGTGCAAATTGGTGGGCTTGTGGTATATGTCTGTGGTTAGTCAGTTGCCAGAGACAGTGATGGAGAGGTCCAGGAAGAGGCGGGAGGTTGTACAGATGGTCCAGGTGAATTTGAGGTTAGGGTGGAAGGTGTTGGTAAAGTTGATGAACAGTTCAACCTGCTCATGGGAGCACGAGGCGGTGCTGATACAGTCATCGATGTAGCGGACGAACAGGTGGGAGGTGGTGCCGGTGTAACTGCGGAAGATGGACTTTTCCACATATCTGACAAACAGATAGGCATAGCTGGGTCCCATGCGGATGCCCATGGCTACCCCTTTTGTTTGGATGAAGTGGGAGGATTGGAAAGAGAAGTTCTTGAGATTGAGGACCAGTTCAGTCAGGTGTTGGGATGGCATAAGAGGACGAAACAGAGGGCTTGGAGACCTTCGTTGTGGTGGATCAATGTGTACAGGGACTGGATGTCCATGGTGAAGATAAGGCGTTGGGGGCTGGGGAAATGAAAATCTTGGAGGAGGTGAAGGGCATGGGTGATGTCACGAACGTAGGTGGGGGACAGGACGATGTCGAGGTAGGAAGAGATGAGTTCGGTGGGACAGGTGCAGGCTGAGACAATGGATCGACCAGGGCAATAAGGTTTGTGAATCTTAGGAAGGAGGTAGAATTGGGCAGTGCGGGGTTCATGGACAATGAGGTTGGAGGCTGTGGATGACAGATCCCCAGAGGCGAAGAGGTTGTGGATGGTCTAGGAAATGATGGTTTGGTGATGGGAGGTGAATTCGTGATCAAAGGGCCAGTAGGAGGAAGCGTCTGCGAGTTGGTCCCTGGCTTCAGCAGTGTAGAGGTCAGAGTGCCATACTACAAACCTTTGTCTGCAGGTTTGATGGTGAGGTTAGGGTTGGAGCGGAGAGAGTGGAGGGGTGCACGTTGTGAGGGCGAGAGATTGGAATGGGTGAGGCGGTTGGACAAGTTGAGGCGGTCGATGTCATGGAGGTAGTTTCAAATGAAGAGGTCAAGGGCAGGTAGCAGCCAGCACAGGGTGTCCTAGTGGATGGGGTGTGTTGGAGGCAGGAGAAGGTGTCCTCGGTTGGTGGGCAGGTGTCTTGCTCTGCACAGCCTTCTTTGGTCCACACCTGGAGTACTGTGACAGTTCTAGTGACTAGATCATGGGAGGGATATATTGACCTTCAAAGCAATGAAGCATAGATTCACCACAGTGACATATGGACTCCAATTGTTAAATTCTAAGTCAAGATTACACAAATTCTGAAACATGTCTATGTACAAAAAAAGATAACATTTTCAAACTCTCTCCTGTAAATATCAATCAATGATAAAATCATTCTTAATTTTAATCTGACCTTAACAGGTATTTTATAACCAAAAATGTGAAAGGTTATGGAGTTAGGTCACAGATCAGCCATAGACTCTGACAATTGGTGGATCAAAATTAAAAGACTAAATGACCTGATCCTCTTCTCCTATTCCTTGGATACTAAATTCATACAGTTGTCTCACACTCTGATTACCTGTTGCCTCTGCACCATTCACAATTTGCATTTTTATAGTGCCTTTAATAAAGTAAGACATTCCGATGCACTTCACAGATATAACTGCAAATACGTTTTGACACTGAGCTATATGAGGAGATATCAAGACATTTGACCAAAAGCTCGATCACAGTAATCAATTTTGAGGAGTTTCCTCGCTATGGAGAGAGAAGTGGAAGGTTTGGGGTGAACATTTGGCTAAAGATGAGAGTGAGGGTGGAGTGAAAAATACTGGGGTTTCATAAGTGGTCAGAATAGGGGGATTTCAGAAATAATTCAGAATTGAGAAATTTGGAATGATAGAGATAAGAAAAGGCAAAACTAACAAGGGAACTAAAAACAAGAATTTTTATTTTCCTCATGACAGTACTTCTCTACTCCTTTTTCCTCAGGCATTCATTAAGCTAGACCTCAAATATGTCGATGATATCTGGTAAAACCAGTCCTTGTGGGAATGAATTCCACACGCCTTTCACCCTCTGTGTAAAACTATTTGTCTTAAATTCTTTACTTGACATGTTAGTACCTATCTTGTATTTATGCCTGTCTGTTCTAGACCCAACCACAAGCAGAATCTGTATCTCCAAGCTCATAAAAACACTTCCATAATTTTAGTTTCTCCACAACTCAATCTCTTCTTAGTCGTTTTTGCAGAGGAAAGAGCCCCAGTTTTCCAATGTTTGCTGACAGATCATCTGTCAATTACAACCAAAGGCAGATATTTCCTACGGAATCCTGAATCACATCTCAGACATGGAGATCACAAGTTTCAGGCCTTGTGGAAGCAATCAACCCCTTGTGATTTTTCCCAATAATGACCCAAACCAGAGGATTGGGTCTCACTGCTGGAAGATGGGGAGCTTTCCAAATTGAATATAGCACTTGATGCTTTGATGCAGCTAAGTAATGGACGGGACTGTCCTAAAGAGGAAGCACTATTTTGAACTTTTTAAAATTTCAAGCAGAAGGATTTGCTGCAGCCAGGTCACTACCTTAGAGAAAGAGAGAGGTGGTGAGAGCTGCTCCACAGTACAGTTGCAGCTACTGTTGAATCCAGGCTAGAGGATCTCTAAGCATTCCCTCCACCCTCTAAAGAATATGGCTGCATCAACCACTGGTCTGCCACCAGTAAGCCACAAAACTATTTTCCATTGCCTATGGGCAATCTGAAAAATCACAGCTGGAATAATCCTTCACTGATTACTTCAAAATAGCTACCTGGCACTACCACCCACCACGATTACTCCACCTGTCGAACTCTCTGTTCCATATCTGGAAAGTCATCATGATGTCCGATGGTGCAACTTTTAGAAGTTGCCCACTTCCATTTACAGCATTTCAAAAACCCAAAATTCTGCCCATGGAATCATATTCTGTTTCTTTTTTCACAGGCTGTGGGCATTGCTGATTATGCCAGCTTTTATTGCATACTTCTAATTCCTCTTGAGATGGTGGTCGTGAGCTGCTTTGTTGAGCTGTAGCATTTTTTAAAGTTTAGGCATTCGCAAGGTGCTATTTTGGAGGGAGTTCCAGGATTTCACCCAGTGATTTGGTTCCGAGTTAGCATTGTCATTTTATGACTACACACAAAAGAAATTGTTTGTTTGTTTGTTTGTTTGTTCCATTTCTGTCTCCTGGCAAGAATAGCTCTACTTGCCCAAAGCCCTATAAATTATTTTTAATTGATTATCCAACTTCTTTTTGAAAGCACCAAAGGTATCTGTCTCTATCACACCCCCATTCTACAGTGTAGCATAACCACACACTATACAAAATAGTGTGTCCTCGGTGCATCTGCTAATCATTGCAAATCAGGGTCTTCCTGTTCTTAACCTTCCTGCAACAGGAACAGTTTCTCGATCTGCTCTGTCTGGACCCCTCATGTCCAAGGAGAACAATCCCAAATTTTCTAAACTGTCCTTTGCTAGGTGGGAATGTGTTTTTAGAGGGCACAGACAGCAATAAGCCAAGTAACCATTGGTAAATATACAGTACTTTAGCTGCTTGAAAAGTTGTTTTTAATAATTACATTCAAGGATGCCTGCACAATAAAGACTTTCTTACTAAATGGCTTTCTGTTTTGATCAGAATTATTACATGGGAAGTGATGTTGCATCTCAAAACAACTTTGGTCATCAGTTTGTGTACAGTATTTGGAAACAAATACTTTGTAATGAAGGGAAGTCCTGTGCTAAAGAGGTACAGCAACATTATAATTTAATCTTTGAGGTAAAACAAATCTTAACTTCTGTGAATCTGAATGAACATAGAACATTACTGTGCAGTACAGGCCCTTTGGCCCTCGATGTTGCGCCGACCTGTTATACCAATCTGAAGCCCATCTAACCTACACTATTCCATGTACGTCCATATGCTTGTCCAATGACGACTTAAATGTACTTAAAGTTGGCAAATCTACTACCGTTGCAAGCAAAGCATTCCATACCCTTACTACTCTCTGAGTAAAGAAACTACCTCTGACATCTGTCCTATATTTATCACCCCTCAATTTAAAGCTATGCCCCCTTGTGCTCGCCGCCACCATAATTGGAAAAAGGCTCTCCCTGTCCACCCTATCTAACCCTCTGATTAGCTTCTATGTCTCTATTAAGTCACCTCTCAACCTTGTTCTCTCTAACGAGAACAGCCTCAAGGCCCTCAGCCTTTCCTCATAAGACATTCCTTCCATACCAGGCAACATCCTAGTAAGTCTCCTCGGCACCCTTTCCAAAGCTTCCACATCCTTCTCATAATGTGGTGACCAGAACTGTACACAGTACTCCAAGTGCGGCCGCACCAGAGTTTTGTACAGCTGCAGCATAACCTCATGGTTCTGGAACTCGATCCCTCTATTAATAAAAGCTAAAAACACTATACCTTCGTAACAACCCTGTCAACCTGGGTGGCAACTTTCAAGGATCTGTTTACATGGATACAGAGATCTCTCTGCTCATCTACACTACCAAGAATCTTACCAATAGCCCAGTACTTTGCATTCCGGTTACTCTGACCAAAGTGAATCACCTCACACTTGTCCACATTAAACTCCATTTGCCACCTCTCAGCCCAGCTCTGCAGCTTATCTATGTCTC
>NC_057710.1:12186620-12264092 GCF_004010195.1 Chiloscyllium plagiosum
GCCCTCATCCAGGTCGTTTATAAAAATTACGAACAGCAGTGGACCCAACACCGACCCTTGCGGTACACCACTGGTAACTGGACTCCAGGATGAACATTTCCCATCAACCACCACCCTCTGTCTTCTTTCAGCAAGTCAATTACTAATCCAAACTGCTATATCTCCCACAATCCCATTCCTCTGCATTTTGTACAATAGTCTACTGTGGGGAACCTTATCGAACGCCTTGCTGAAATCCATATACACCACATCAACCAGTTTACTCTCATCTACCTGTTTGGTCACCTTCTCAAAGAAGGAAAAAGTGAGGACTGCAGGTGCTGGAGATCAGAGCTGAAAAATGTGTTGCTGGAAAAGTGCAGCAGGAGAATCGACGTTTCGGGCATAAGCCCTTCTTCAGGAATCTGAAGAAGGACTTATGCCTGAAACATCGATTCTCTTGCTCCTTGGATGCTGCCTGACCTGCTGCGCTTTTCCAGCAACACATTTTTCAGCACCTTCTCAAAGAACTCAATAAAATTTGTGAGGCATGACCTCCCCTTCACAAAACCATGCTGACTATCCCTAATCAAATTATTATTTTCTAGATGATTATAAATCCTATCTCTTATAACCTTTTCCAATACTTTACCAACAACTGAATGCTGTGTTCGTGTCCAAGCTGAGAGATTAACCTTGCTTTCTCATTCACATACAGATTTATTTAGTAAATTGGCTTAAATAATGTTGACAATTTTGAACCAATCAGGAAAATAGAGATTAGATCTTGTTAAGGCAAGAAATTAGATGAATGTTTATGGGAGATTATTATAATTTAAAGCAATTATATCTTCCCAAATTAATTATTGCAGTGAGTTCTGATGCTCCAGGGAAAACAGCCTTAGCCTATTTGTATAAAGTTAAGGCTCATGATTAATAACATTTTTCAATGAAGTGGTTTATATTTTTACAATGCTCATCAACATCTATGGCCCAGAAAATGAACAGCTGAAATTGTGGAACTTCATTTCCATGATAATTACAGTGTTTCACATTGATGATTGGTGCTAAACTCCCAGTAAATAGTGCCATTTCTCTAATAGTGTGATGTAGAGATTCCATTGAGAAGTATGAAATATATTCCATTGAGAAGAAAATACTCTATGGGATGTACCAACCTTGGCTAATTACAGAAGCATTGTTCAATTACAAACTATGCTGAAAAGATTTGTGGTAGGTCAGAAGATGAGGATGATCGTAGAAAATACCAAAGGATCACTAAAATAATTCCTGAATTGAGAAAACTAGCAAGAAATAAGAAAATTGGCAGTGAAAGCTTCTGAAAGTACTTAAAATTATAAAACTGGTGAAAGACAACATTGGTCCCCTATAATGTGAGACTGAAAAATAAATAGCAGAAACAAAGAAATTGCAGAAAATTTGAAGTGTAATGGCTTGGAATTTCATATGACTTGGGAGCTCTTTGAAAAGGACTGGTGATCCTATTTTGAAGATTGGTGATCCTACACCCCCACCCCCCCTATTTTTCTGATTTTCACTGGGGTGTGGGTTGTTTCAGGTTAACAGCCCAGACTGTACCCTCAAGATCTGGTTGGCTCCACTGTGTATAAGCATGTCCTAGTCCTCTGGAATTTTGATGCAGTTTGGCCAGCTTTTCAAACAATCAAAACACCTCAGAATTTTTGTGCACCATAGGCTGCATGTGTGCCCCAATGAAAGATAATTTCAGAATGTTCTCCTCTTGCTCCCCGTTCCCTACTTGTGTCAGGCCATGGACCCTCATTATACATTTTTGGCTGAGACCAGAACTCTATTTGCATATTGAATCAGCTGAAAACATTTTGATTGACAGCTCTGGCTTTCTGATTTCTTCTACTGTTTATTTACACAAAAGTAAGTGCTTAAAGTTTCTGCCACTGATACTCTAAAAGAGCCTTGTTGAGTGGCACTTTTGGTGGTCTGTAAGTAAAGTCATTTTTTTCCGTAAAATACAGTCAAAAGTTATGACTGTTTATTTTAATGCTTTATTTACACATATTATTGTAACAATAGGGTTCACTGGATCTGTGGAGTGCAGATTGGATATTTGGGGGTCAAAGGTCACTGAAGTGCCATAGTTTGTAGGAAGGGTATTTGGGATGTAAGGCAGCTTGGATGGAGCATAAGGATTGTGTGGGACATGAGGAGTGAGGCATAGAGGACTTCATATTTTTCATTATAATTGTGACAAAGTGCAACTGCGCCAAGGTGAGCCTAATTTAAAAAAACACAGCAGCCTCCATGACTGCCTGTGACCTCCATCCTAGATTGGCTGACCCATCTACAACCTGCATGTTCCCTTGCCCCCAACATCGAAGAAACTTTTCTCCAATTTCTCCCAAGGTGGACATACAAAGCCAGGGATTTTCTCAATTCTGACTCTCCATCCAAGGATGGAAGTCCAGGCTCAGGAGTTAAAAACATAATAGCATGGTTCAAAACTTTAAACATGTGAAAACGCAAACAATTTAGTTATCTGATTTTGAAGCAAAATGAATTGCTGACTCCTGATAGGGAATTTCTCCTTCACAATTTTATGCTGCCAGACTGATTCCCAACCAGCAGTGGAGTTGTTCTTGGCAAAGTTAACCAGACCAAACAGATTGTAAATCTTTGGGCCCATATTGAATACTATTCCAATGACCAGATTGTGTATGATCTAATATAAATTTTAGAAAGCCTGATGAAGAAAATGAGACCAAAGATATGGGATTTGATTGTCATATCTAGTTGGTTTTGTTACAACTTTACTCATACTCTGTTGTCAATGTAAAATGTTTAATGGCAAGATATGATAAGGAAGGGGGGAGGGGAATGGGGGTCTCTGTGCATTTAATTATTAAGATGTTTACATTATTAAGATTAAAACAAATTTCAACAATGTTGTCAAGAAGCTAATTTCTGTAAATATATCTACATTTTGTTCAGAAGGTACTTTCATTATTCATATTTCCTTGAGGGCTCCTGTTTAAAAGATTGTGAAAACTGAAAGACTGTGCTTGGTTGTTTTTTTTAAAAATGGTTACTGGAAGGTCACTGGTCTTTTTTTCTTGACCTGCTGGACTAGACCATTAAGCTAAGTAAACTGCTGGAGCTTCTTGGAATTGCTGACAGAGAAGTCACATGCCCAGGTTTATGGCTGTAAGGAGTTTTCAGTTATTTGGAAGATCAGTTGGGGTATAACTTGCAGAACAGAAGTTATCTAACTCGTTCTTTCCCACAGTTTTTACATTTCATTTTAGACAGTCCAGCATGAGACCAGAGGAAACTTAATTCTTTCAAATGAGAAGCTTCTGGAAGGCAGCCCCTGAATATCTCCTGATTGAGCTGCTTCTGAAAAATTTCTCGTGATAAGTGCGTGAATCTCGTCTCTGTGTACAAAGATGTGAGAATGAAAGCTATCTTATCCTTGGTTAAAATATTTTAAAGTTAATCCCTGCACAGAAAGTTCTTTTTTTAGATTACATTCCCAACAATGTGGGAACACACTATTTGGTCCACTCAGTCCACATCGACCCTGCAAAGAGAAACCCACCCAGACCATTCTCCTCTGATTAATGCACCTGACACTATAGGCAATTTAGCATGGCCAATCCACCTGACCTGCACATCTTTGGACTGTGGGAGGAAACTGGAGCACCCAGAAGAAACCCACGCAGACACGGGGAGAATGTGCAAACTCCACACAGATGGTCGCCTGAGGCTGGAATCAAACCGGGGTCCCTGGTGTTGTGAGACTATAGTGCTAACCACTGAGCCACTCTGCTGCCCCTACCAGTTTTCTAACTGGCAGATAGATTTTAGAGATGTACAGTACAGAAATAGACCCTTTAGTCCAACTCATCCATGCTGACCAGATTTCTTATATAATCTGATCCCATTTGCCAGCACTTGGCCCATATCCCTATAAACATGTCCAATTCATATACCCGTCCAGATACCTTTTAAATGTTATAATTGTTCCATCCTCCATCACTTCCTCATTCCATGCATGCACCACATTCTGTGTGAAAAGGTTGCCTTTCAGGTCCCGTTTAAATCTTTCCCCTCTCATGCTAAACCTATACCTTCTATTTCTGGACTCCCCCACCCCAGGGAAAAGACTTTTGCTATTTAAGCTATCTATGGCTCTCATGATTTTGTAAACCTCTATAACATCACCCCTCAGCCTCCGATGCTCCAGAGAAAACAACCCCAGCCTATTCAGCCTCTCCCTATGGCTCAAAACCTCAAACCCTGGCACCATCCTTGTAAATCTTTTCTGAATCCTTTCAAGTTGCTGATAGGAGGGAGACCAGAATTGCATGCGTCATTCCAATGTGGCCTAACCAGTGTCCTGCACAGCCGCAATATGGCGTCCAAACTTCCATACTCAATGCTCTAATAAAGTAAAGCATACCTTCTTCACTATCCTATCTACCTTCAACTCCACTTTCAAAGAACTATGAACCTGCACTCCAAGGTCTCTTTGTTCAGCAACATTCTCCACGACCTTACAATTAAGGGTGGCATGATGGCTCACTGGTTAGCATTGCTGCCTCACAGCACCAGGGACTCAGGATAATTCTAGCCTTGGGTGACTGTCTGCGTGGAGTTTGTACGTTTTCCGTGTCTGCGTGGGTTTCCTCCAGGTGCTCCAGTTTTCTTCCACAGTCCAAAGATGTGCAGGCTAGGTGAATTGGCCATATTAAATTACACATTGTGTTAGATGCATTAATCATAGGTAAACTGGTCTGGGTGGGTTACTCTTCAGAGGGTTAGTGTGGACTTGTTTGGTCAAAGGGCCTGTTTCCACACTGTAGGGAATCTAATCTAAGTGTATAAGTCCTCCCCTGATTTGCCTTTTCAAAATGCAGGACCTCAGATTTATCTAAATTAAAGTTCATCTGCCATTCTTTGGCCCATCCGATCAAGATCCTGTTGTACAGAGGTTACCTACTTCACCTCCAATTTTAGTATCATCTACAAACTTTCTTAATTTGTTTAGAAAGATAATATTTATACTTTCATGCTACAAATGTGTTAATCACCTTTGCATCTTTAATAGAAGAATTACAGATTCTCAAGTTCTGAAACAAACAAAAACAGAAACCGTTGGAGAAACTTCACAAGTGTTCTGAAGAGTCTCTGGACTCAACCTTACTTCTGTCTTCTCTTCACAGATGCTACCAGACATTGAGTTTCTCCAACAATTTGTTACCTCTGCATCGTTGTTGAAAAAGTCTTGCTTTGATAATAAATTTGTTTACTAAAACACCTGGTTAATGGATTTTCTTTTGTATTCAGAAATGAACACAGATGAAGTACATAATCAAACAAAGAACTATTTGATTTTGAGAAGATTTGTAGCTCAGGTTGAGGTTCTGGATGTAGGTTTGTTCGCTGATCTGGAAGGTTCGTTTTCAGATGTTTCGTCACCATACTAAGTGGTTACTCAGAGACTCACTGAAGAGATTACCTAGTATGGTGACAAAACAGCTGAAAACAAACCTTCTAGCTCAGCAAGCAAACCTACATCCAAAACAAACAACTGCCAATGAAGTACAGTATGTAATTGAGCATATGGGCTCCTGTGGTGTGCCTCCATGTTAGGAAGCCTGGGTTCAAATCCCATGTGCTCCATTGGTGTGTCAGGATATATCTGCACATATCGATATCTGTATTTGGCTGAGTTGGTAACCTGGTAAAAAAATTGCAATGTATGTTGCAATTAATATAGCAGTGCGAGAAAAGACAATGCAGTCCTCCAATCTCTGTCGTGACTATTTTGTGGTGGACGTTCAATTCCACAAAAGTGCTCAGTTTTTTAAAAATCCACTTTAGAGAAAGCCACAGGGCAATTTTTTAAGTCTCTAATGCACCCTCCCTCCTGGGTTTTCCAGGTTCCTCCACTACCCACAGTCAAAAAAATACATTCCAGATGTTGAGGGGGCGGGGCAAAGGGGAGGAACCGACCATGTTCAAAATCAACGGTGGGGGTGGGGAGTAATTGTGCCACTGCCTCGAAACATTAAAATCAGTATCAAAATCACCCACTTTAGCTCAAAAACAGAGCGAGATTTTAAAACTCACACTGATGGCAAATGAAACCGTAGAACGGTGGGAACCCGCGTCGCGTACGTTGTAAGGCAGCCTCTAGCCTCCCCTATCTTTCTCCTGTCCCCGCAGTTGGTATTTGCTCGGCTGCCATTCATGATGAAATGCCGGTGATGGCTCCCGTTGCGTGATTACTCCTCGATTATCTCGACCCGGCTTCACGCCCCGCCCACCGACCGGCGAGACGGTGACAACAACAACAACGGAGACGAAGGAAGAAGAAGAAGAAGAAGAAGGAAAAGCACCTTTTGTTTCAAAAATAAGCGAGAGCAGAAAAGGAGCTGCGATGCTATCGATTCTCCAAGAGGCTTGTGCGGGAAAGGCGCGGCCGCTGCCTGCCTGGAGGAACGTGCGGTCGGAAACTTTCAGCCCGTTTGTCAGGTAGAGCGAGCGGCCGTTAATGGAACGCGATTCAAATATTCAAACGCCCGGGGCTTGTGTCCGCGCGCGGGGTGGGGGGGGGGGACCGTCGACAGGCACCGGACCCCTGCCTCACCGATCATCTCTTAAACCCGCAGGGCGCCTGGCAATTTCTGTTGTAGAAATAGCAATTTCTGTAAATAACCTTTAGAATGCTATTCGGTTTCCTCTTGTTCTTTGCATTTTTTCCTTCTGATAGGGAGGAAAATAAAAATACTCTCCCCGGTTTTGTCCCCGTCAAATCCAACCCCATGATTGCATTAGGATGTCATTTTCTTTTGTGTGGAACTGATTTTTTTCCCGTTATACCGTAGCGTTTCGTTTCAGCTCTGAAGGGACGCAGTACCAGATCATGTGTGATCTGTCTCGTTTTTTTTTCTCCCCCTCGTTATTTTGTGCCCCATTGTGGCTCTCCTGCGCCTTCCCACGTCTCTGGCCATCCTACCCCGATCTTCCCCTTTCCTTCCTAACCCTGACTCTGGCTACCTGTGACTCTCTCTCATACATGCCCCTCCTGCCATCATTTCCCACCCACCCCTCTCTTCTGATGTGAGTGGGCAACCTATTAATCTGAGATTATGACCTCTGGCCCTGGACTCTCCCACAAGGTGAAACAAACTTTCCACATCTACCCTGTCAAGTCTCCTCGGAAACTTGTAGGTTTCAATAAGGTCGCCTGTCATTCTTCTCTCCTGAGCCTTTCTTTTCTTCCTTACCAGGGATTCTGCAAAGTGAAATTGCCTCCACTGCAAGTAAATCTTTCCTTAGATAAGGGGCTCAAAACTGTTTATAGTACTCCAGCTGTGGTCTAACTACTACATTGACAAAGCTTCCCTACATTTATATTAGATTCCTTTGGGGAAAAAAAGGCAAGCCTTCCATGTGCCTTCCCTATTAACTGCTGAACCTGGATGCTGGATTTTTGTAATTTGCTGCAACTTCCGGCAGTCTTTAGCCATTTAAATAAAATTTAACTCCTCTATCCTGGCCACAGTGCATTACCCCATATTTTCGTATATTGTATCTTCTCACTACAGCTTGACAAGTGATATATGGCACCCAACAAAGCATTGGTGTTTGATATTTCGTGGTTCTTATTTTGACAGGTAATGCAGGAAACTGATTTCTGAATTATTATATAATGGTGACCTTGGTGCATCAAGATCTTTTTCTAAAATTATTTATTTTTATTGTTAGCTAAGAGCTTTGTTTATGTGCAACATTTAGTAATTAAAATGAGTTCAAATTTCTAAAATGCATTGGATAATTATATGTTTGTCGTGGTCTGCTTTAAATGTGGCTATGAACCTTCTGTTATATTTTCTGTATTTAAGCTTTGAGGCCTGAGGCACTGTGTGTAATTAGAGAGTACACAAAGAAAATTCAGGGCCTTTGGGCATTGAAAGAAATTACTTTGTGAACTTTTTTTGTGTCAGATGGTTTCGTGAACAAGGATGAAAAAGCTTCATGCTTGTCTCCAACTCCCGTATTTCTCTTCATTTGGATCGTGCAATGTGAGAATAGAAAGCAATGATGCAAGCCATGTTGGAGCATGTGCAGTTTTTAACAAACCTTTGCAGATATTTATTCTGATGGGCTGAGCCAGCTACACCCCACTGAGTTCAAGACTTATTTTGCTAATTACATTTTAAAGTAACATTTTTCTTTTTTTTTGAAAGTGTGGATGAAACAAGTCAGAATAGAAATTGATTATTATTCTTTCTTTTTTCTAACTTCTTTTGATATTTTTCAAGTCTTTTTTTCATGTTGTTATCAACCAGACCAAACCTCTCAAAAAATATTAAGGAGACAGCCCAGATTCTAACGTCATTCTCTTTTAAAGGCAAGTGTAAGGTGATGTGTTCCAGATACAATTTGATTGGTCAAATTACTCAACTTCAAACAAAACACAGTACAATTAAAACAAAATACAATAAAAACAAAATACAATACAGTTAAAACACAAACAAAATAAAAAGAAAAGAATAGGTGTAACTGTAATGCTATTGAAATGCTTAACAAAATAATAATCAGTTGTTCCAATATAATATCCCCATAAACACAACCTTTCAGTAAATTCAGTAAAATAGATTTTCTCACATGCAATTCTAGCAGCAGGTAGAAAACTCCAGATTTTAGCAGTATCAGAGGAAGAAGAGCTTTCACATCCAACTTCAAGATCCCAGCAACTGCTGCTGTTCAACCTGTCAAACATAGTGGCATAAATGAGTCTTGGCTGAATTAATTAATTTAGAAAAGAGATGTGATGCTGAAATTTCAGCTTGTGTTCCCCATTTTGGATCCTGACCCCAAATGTGTCAAGCTTTGTTTCAGGTTCTGCTTCAAAATCTTTGATTTGAATTGGATCAGCAATTGGCTGAGTGACAAGGTGCAGTGGATGGTGATTTGAGGGGTGTTTTCCCAACTGGAAGTCTGTGCCCAGTGAGGTTGAGAAGCAGTCAGTGTCGTAGATTCTTTATTTTTATTTCTTGCAGCTCCTGATATGTTGGGTTTCTCCATTATTGAGCATGGGATATTTGTGGAACCACCTTCCCAGATGATTATTTAATTGTTCACATCATGCACAACTGGAGTTGCAGGACTGCATAGTTTGGGCTAAATCTATTGCTGTGGAATCCATTGACTCTGTCCATCACTGATGTACTGTCTTGGAGCATCCCAAAAATCTATATCACCCATCAGTCACCAGAAATTGAATTCTTAGTCATCCATACCATGTAGCAAGGATACTGTTGGACAATGAAGCAAAGCACATTATCTGTAATTAACTGGAAAAAAAAAACTGGCAACTGGAACTGGAGAAAGTGTTAAGGAGGTCTGACATATGAGAAAGCAGTGAGAAAGGACAACATTGTACCAGAATTCCTGAAACAATTTGAACCCTTTGCTCATGCCTGGCTGACGTGTTCTACTCAAAAAGCAATGCATCAAACTCGATCCTTGTCGGGTAGCTTATGTCAAAAGTCCATGCTGTTCCAAAATCGGGAAAAGACCTCACCTCAGCCAACTTTGAACTGATTATACTAATTTTTGAATGCTGTAAGACTTTTGAGCATCTTATCCTGTGGAGCATATCTCGAGAAGGAGACCCCAACTTGAATGTCAACTTAACTGATTTGCATATGGGACAGATCATGTTATTGAGTTTGGATCCACCAATATGGAAAATAACATTTCATAAAACTGGACTTGAGCAATGTGTTGCTGAACCTCACAGATGCCTATGATACATTATGGTTCACTGACCTGCTCCTAAAGCTATCCAGAGTGCTTTCAGCTTTGTTTGGGACAGTTGTTGAAATATGTATTTGTACTGGGTATTTTAGAGTCCACCTTAAGCAGGGAAAGAGACGCATGGCAAATGCACTGTCCAAGGTGTCAGTGTAAACCACAACAGTGTTGAACATACAAAATACAAAGTTAAAAATCACACAACTTTGTACACCCCAGTCCAACACCGGCCTCTCCAAATCATGATACAAAATACATGCCAACAGCCACTTCTCTCCAGTTTGTTCGTTCGTTCATTCCAATCTCCTCTGTGTCACTCAAGCCCCCTTCTCTGTACTTGGTACTGTTTCATAGTAAAGACATCACATTGTTCAGACATCTCCAGCACAAGGAATTATCTGTCAATCTACCTATAAACTTATTTTTGACATTCACATGCCAGACTAATAAAATAATTGCATGTCTGTATGAATGCTTCGAGACTAAAGCATGATCCTAACCCAGTGGGACTTTGTCCTTTTGGGGGCATCTGAAAAAAATGGCAGCTTAGATCCAAACTAGAGTGGACTTATTTGACATACTTGCTGGATGTAAATGGGATATGCTGCTACAATATTCGAGACATTGGGGTCATTTCTATCATATTCTATGTCAGAGCATTGTGTACCTTTTATGACATTGGTCATCACGGTCGCCATTTTGTTGACACCCTAGTTGAATGCATCAATGTGCATCATAACCAGAACCTAGCCCACTTCCATGCAAACGACATGTCCCTGAGCATATACCAACAGGTGGAAAACCTATCAGCTGGTTGAAACTGTCTGCAGTGAACTTCATTTACCATCCATGATGATCTCCATAATCCTCTTGCAGCCTATCCACAGACGGCAACCTTCCTTGGACATTTCTTTGGATATAAGGAATAAGAAGCATTGAATTTTACCAACAAGTTCTTTGTGACCAATGCTATCTGTCCAACGATAAGCTTTGAACTACAATGCTGAGAGTATTGTTTGCGAAACGGGTTCAGAACAAACCAACCTCCTCGATTGGGGTTGCAGTAAAAACAGTCATGCACTTGTGGAGAGACAGACTGTACTGCTTATTATTGAGGATGTCCCTTCTGAAAACTGTGATGGACTAATCACCTTATTTGCTGAATTTAAAATGATTACTTGGCTTTAGGTATTTGCATTTGCTAGATAAAATAACTTGTCATATAAATCCATTTTGTGCTAACATCTTTGAAAATAAATCTGTTACCTTTAGGCTGAGCTGATTTGTGACTTCAAATCCAAGGCAATATTGTTGACTCTTAACTGCGTTTGAAGCAGTCTCGTAATAAACTCAGTTGTATTTTTTACAAAAAGGTTTATGACCACTTTATCCAGGACAATTAGAGTTTGTTAATAAGTGCTGATTTTGACCGTGACTCCCACATGCCATAATGAATATAAAATTCATGACGTAATTGGAACTGGAAAATATTATCTATAAAATATATTTGAGCAGGCTACAGATTACCTGCAGTTATTCAATTTTAATGACTTTGCTGTTATTTTCCTATAGTGAATTTCTTTATCTTCAGGCTGTACGAATCTTGGCAGTTCTTAACTCTGTCATCAAAACAAAAATGGCTATTTAAACTGTTTTGAGTCTAAATGTAGGTTAGGATGTTATGACATTGGCTAAACCCTCCTCCTTAATTTAAACCAGCAACACAAAAGTTTTATCCCGTCCAGTAATCTGTGAAAATTCAAGAGGCCAAGAACTAGTTAAAGTAAAAAGTAACAACTTTATTTCTTAAGGTATAGCAGAATAATTAACTAACAACTATTTACAATTCCTTCCTCTAACCTATCTTTTACTTGCCCTTCTATAGTCTGATAAAACCCCCAATTGAAACTTACAAAAATTCAAGTTTTCAAAGCCAGCCAGCTATTGAATCTTCTATTTGGATCTTCCGGTGTCTTCCTTTCTTATTCTTTTAGGGATTATGCTTCACAGATCACAGATTGATTAAAGTACCTTTTGAAAGCTATTCCCCGGGCATTCTGCAGATGTCATTGGCTTGGCAGTTCTCCTCCCAACTGTTCAATTTTACTCATTCATATACCTGCAGAACATCGGATTGTGTCATTAGCTTTTTAGATTGAATTTAGTATATTGACAAACTTGATTGGAGTTTGGTATTTTTTGGGGCATAATTTAAACTGGCCGAATTCAAATCTGTTTTATTGTTTCCAGGCAACCCAGCTTATCTAGCTTTCGACCAAGTGTTATGTTGTTACCTTATTCAGAACATGTGGTGCTGTCAGGTAGTTCTGCTAGCTTTTAATGCTCTTAAAGGTACAGTACGTCCACATCTTCATAACATCGGGTTTTGAGAGGGTTGTAATGGCTTGTTTCAATATGTTGTAGTTCCAGTTAATGGTGATATTAGACATTCATATGTTGTATGAAACCTAGTTTAGTGGATTTTTTTTGCAATTGTTTACTGTGTTGGTCAGTTACTGAACATATTCACATGAAATTGTTTATGTACTTTAATCAAACGAACACCAGTTTGTAACACCAACAAAAAGGCTACATGTGTATACATGAGACTTTGAAAAATCTTAGCATAAACAGCAATCCTTTTCCCAGTAAGATCTTTTACAGACACAATCCCAATGTAATATCATTTCCAACAAAAACCGAAGTTGGTAGAAAAGCTGAGCACTTCTGGCAGCATTTGTGAAGAGAAATCAAAGTTGGTGTTTCAGGCCCAGTGACTCACAATGTCAACTTTGATTTCTCTTCACAGATGCTGCCAGATCTGCTGAGCTTTTCCACCAACTTCGGTTTTTGTTTCTGACTTAGGGCATCCACAGTTCTTTTTGGTTTTTGTATAATATTATTTCTATCTTAACTGTTAAATTTCTTAAATTTGGAAGTTTTAGGACTGCTTTCCAGTTTTGACAGTTTGGGCTGCCACAAAGTAAACTTGCCTTCTGACATGAAACTGTTGTTTTCATTTTCAGTCTGATTGTGGCCCCTGATCTGTTTTTGTTTACTGTAAAAGTTTAACATTGTCAACATTTAATTACTTAACTTTCCAGATAGTTTATGATTACTTATTAACATCTTGGATAATGGCATGGAAAGTCATATATCCAAATTTGCTGATGATAGTGTTAGGTTTAGACTTGCATTTATTGTCACATGTATTTTTTTTTAAAGTGCAGTGAAGTGTGTTTTTGTTTGTTATACAGTGTTGCTATGCTCTCTCACCATCTTGAAATACTGAATATATTGCAAGATTTTACTGCAATAGAGTTCTTCTTTCTTCTTGTTCCTCCTCTGCTGCTCCTTCAGTCACTGCTTGACATGGGCTGGAGTTTCAGAAACAGGCTCCTAGGTCTCAATAACAGGCTCAGAGGTCTCAGTAATGGACCTTCGCTGCCAATCTGTGACTGCCAGCTCTGAGCTAGAGCTATAGGTCTGGGTTCTGTCCTTCTAAAATTACAAAGGGATATTGATAGCTTAGGTGAATGGGCAAACCTGTGGCAGATATAGTTAAGTAGACAATCTCACTAATTCATATTTTGGATCATAAAATCATAAATAAGTATTTTCTAAATGATATGAAGTTACAGTGGGTTTCCAGAAAGAGTTGGGGTCTCTGGTGTTTTGATCATTAAAATGCCAGAAATAGGGAGAGAGGAAAATCAATAAAGCTGATTGAGTGTTGGTCTAGAAGGCTGGAGTACAACGATGTGTATGTTATGCTGCAGCCAGACAAAACCCTGATTAGACTCCATTTGGGGTACTAGAATAGATCTGGGCACCACACTTTAGTAAGGACAGATTGCCTTTGGAGAGAGATGAAGGCATTTGGCATGCTTGGCTTCATTGGTCATTGAGTACCGGAGTTGGGGTGTCATGTTGTACAGGATATTGGTTTGGTCAGTTCTGGTCTTCTTGCCATAGCCTTTCATGTTTAACAACATCTTTCCTATCAGGGGAGGCTGAATAGGCTGGGGCTGTTTTCCCTGGAGTGCCAGAGACTGACTGGTGACATTCGTAGAGGTTTATAAAATCACGAGGGGCATAGATAGGGTGAATATCCAAGGTCTGTCTTCTCTACATTTCGGGAGTCCAAAACTAGAGGGCATAGTTTAAAGTGAGAGGGAAAAACATTTAAAAGGATAAAAACATTTAAAAGTGATAGGCAACATGATTTTGTGCAGTGGAGATCATGCCTTACCAACTTAATAGAGTACTAGGGATTGTGGGAGACATAGCAGTTTGGATAAGTAATTGGCTTACTGAAAGAAAACAGAGGGTTGTAGTTGATGGAACATGTTCGTCTAGGATGCAGAGCTAGGCTGAGAGGTGGCAAATGGAGTTTAAAGTGGACAAGTGTGAGGTGATACGGAGTAATTGGAATGCAGAGAACTGGGCGAATGGTAGGATTCTAGGGAGTGAGGATGAGCAGAAGGATCACTGTGTCCATGTACACAGATCCCTGAAAGTTGCCACCCAGATTGACAGGGTTGTTGAGAAGGCATACAGTGTTTTGGCCTTTATTAATAGAGGGATTGAGCTCCGGAACCAGGAGCTTATGCTGCAGCTGTACAAAGCTCTGGTGCGGCCACACTTGGAGTATTGTGTGCAGTTCTGGTCACCGCATTATAAGAAGGATGTGGAAGCTTTGGAGTGGGTGCAGAGGAGATTTACTAGGATGTTGCCTGGTATGGAGGGAATGTCTTATGAGGAAAGGCTGAGGGCCTTGAGGCTGTTCTCGCTAGAGAGAAGGTTGAGAGGTTACTTAATAGAGACAGACAAGATAATCAGAGGGTTAGATAGGGTGGACAGGGAGAGCCTTTTTCCAAGCATGGGGAAGGCAAACACGAGGGGACACAACTTTAAAGTGAGGGGCGATAGGTATAAGACAGATGTCAGAGGTAGTTTCTTTACTCAGAGAGTAGTAAGGGTATGGAATACATTGCCTGCAATGGTGGTAGATTCACCAAGTTTAAGTTCATTTAAGTCTTCATTGGACAGGCACATGGATGTAAATGGAATAGTGTAGATGGATGGGCTTCAGATTAGTATGACAGGGCGGCGCAACATTGAGGGCCGAAGGGCCTGTACTGCGCTGTTATGTTCTATGTACTTTGAGGAAGTGACCAAGTTGATAGATTAAAGAAGGGCTGTTGATGTTATATACATGGATTTTAGTAAGGCGTTTGATCAAGTTCTCCGTGGTAAACTAATAGAGAAAGTGAAGTCACATGGTGTGTAGGGTGTTCTAGCTGGGTAGATAAAGAACTGGTTGAGCAACAGGAGACAGTAGTTTCTCGAAATGGAGAAAGGTGACCAGTTGTGTTCCACAGGGGTCAGTGTTGGGGCCACTGTTGTTTGTGATATACATAAATGATCTAGAAGAGGGCACTGTTGGTATGATCAGTAGGTTTGCAGATGACACGAAGATTGGTGGAGTAGCAGAAACCATAAGGGACTGTCAAAGAATACAGGAGGATATAGATAGACTGGAGAGTTGGGCGGAGAAGTGGCAGATGGAGTTCGATCCAGACAATTGTGACGTGATGCATTTAGGGAAGACTAATTCTAGAGTGCACTATACAATGAACGGAAGAGCCTTTGGAAAAGTTGATGGGCGGAGAGATCTGGGAGTGCAGGTCCATTGTACCCTGAAGGTTGCTGCACAGGTGGATAGAGTGGTCAAGAAGGCATCTGGTATGCTTGCCTTCATTGGACGGGGTATTGAGTATACGAGCTGGCAGGTCATGTTAAAATTGTACACGACATTGGTTCGGCCGCATTTAGAATACTGTGTACAGTTCTGGTTGCCACATTACCGAAAGGATGTGGACAGAGACAAGCTTTTTCCCGAGGTGAAGGATTCAATAACAAGAGGTCACGCTTTCAAGGTGAGAGGTGTAAATTTTAAGAGGGATACATGCGGCAAGTGCTTGACACGGTGGTGGGTGTCTGGAACATGTTGCCAGCAGAGGTGGGCGACCGGTTTAGACAGAAGGTTTGGATCGGCTCAGGCTTGGAGGGCCGAAGGGCCTGTTCCTGGGCTGTAAATTTTCTTTGTTCTTTGGATCTAAGGAGCAAGTTTTTCTTCATACAATCGATGGTGCATGTATGGAATGAGCTGCCAGAGAAAGTGGTGGAGGCTGATACAATTAGAAGGTCAAAAAGGCATCTGGATGGTTATATGAATAGGAAGTAGATTAATTTAGGATATCTGGTTAGAATGGACCAGTTGATTCCAAGAGTCTGTTTTCACGCTGTACATCTCTGACTACCTTTAAACATTTATGCACATGCACCTCTGATCATTTCCACAATCACACTACCAAATCAATATTACATTTTTTTTTCTGACTCTAAGCAGTATTTAGTACTAATTGTCACAAACTTTCTCATGCACATAACAATCCTGTATATGATAGATAAGAGCGATTGGAATTATTTTCCTGCATCGGTTAGTTGTCATAAAAACCAATGTCGTTCACTAATGCCTTTGAGGGTGGAAATCTGCCACCCTTACTTGTTGGGGCCTGCGATGGAATGCAAGCCATTCAGTTCAAGGACAATTAGTGATGGGCAAATTATGACCCAACCAGCAACATCCAAACTTGATGGTATCGAGTTGGAAAAAACCTGCCCTAGAAAAAGGAAATTAATGAAATAAGGGGGGTGCCAACACAAAATTAAAGGCCACATTTGCTCATTCAAAATTATTTTTAACTGACTGCAGTGCTAACCTACAAAATCTGTGCTCATAAGCTGTCACACCCTTCTCAATATAAAACATAGTAAGAAGCAACTTAACAGCAAACAGCTTTCTTGCAAGGTAGTATTTTGGGGTTGGAGCATGTTTTAGAATACCAGACTCTGCATGTACTTCAAAAGATCTGTACGTCACATCTTACTAAATGCATAGAAGTAGACTGTATAGTTAGTTTATTTCCAGCTTTCCACCAAATGCATAATTTAGATTACATCCTTTTTAAATAATTGTGATAAAGATGTGTGTGTGTGTGTGTGTGTGTGTGTGTATATATATATAGGAATTTGGATTTTAAAGTAAAGAGGTTTTTCATTTTAATTCTGCAAAGGCAATTTCTTTAACGTCACATGGTCATTTTTGACTAGTGAGTTCAAACATTGAACTAGTTATGTATCCAGATGGCTAATTCTCCCCGTGTTTCATGTGATCTAGCCTTGTTATCCAATCCACCATGTGGAATCTTCTTGAATGTCTTACTGAACTCTTATGTAGACAAAGTCAACCATCCTGCCTTCATCAGTCCTCTTTGTCACTTCTTCAAAAAGCTCGATCGAATTAGTGAGACACAATTTTCCATTCACAAAGCCCTGTTCACTATCTCTAATCAGTCCCTGTTTTTCTAAATACATGTATAGTAAATCCTTTCCCTCAGAATCCCCTTCAACAACTTGCCCACCACTGATGTCAGGCTCACCAGTGTACAATTCCCTGACTGTTCCTTATCACCTATCTTAAATAGTGGCACCATGTAAGCCAACCTCCAGTCTTCTAGCACCTTACTTGTGGGTATCGATACAAATGACATGTGTTGACAGAGCAGTTAACAATGCAATGGGTCATGAACTAATTAAACACAAATTTTGAGTAGAAATGCAAGGAAATTATGCTGGACATTTTATAAAGCTCTGGTTTGCTCACAACTAGAGTATTACATCTAGTTCTGATCACAAGGCTTTATGAAAGACACAGGGATCTATAAGAATGTGCTAAGGACATTGAATAAGAGTGGTTGCAGGGCCAAAGGAATTTATTTGGAAGCTTAGATTGGAGAAGATTTTGTTCTGGGAGCAAGGAAGATCTGGATAGGAATGTGCAGTATTATGAGTGGTTTAGCTTCGGTACAGAAGATAAGTGATTCCAACTAGTATAATCCAGAGTCCCAGTTTAATGTTCTGGCCATGTGAGTTTAAATACCACTATGCCAGCTGGTCAAACTTGAACTCAACAAAAATATGGAACAAAAAGCCAATGTACCATACAATCATTATCAATTGTTGTAAAATGTAGTACACTCATCCTTTTTGGGGAAGAAAATCTGCCATCGTTATCTGGCCTGGGATCCATTTGATGTCAGACCCACAGCAATATTATTTTCTCTTAACTAGGCACTGACCTGTCCGGGCAAAAAGGGATGAATGACAAATGCTGGGCCCAACTGGCAACACTCTTGTCATACCATGAATGAATATTTTTTTAAAAAACCTGATGTGCAAGCTTGAGGACACCTATTTAAGATGGAAATTTCAGCCGGTATATGTGAAGAAGAGCTTTTGCAAATGGTGATGATGCAGAACTTGCTATCTGAGAGTAGTTGAAATGGAGATCCTAAGTCATTTAAAAAAAAAGCATGGATACTTTAGGAAAATAGACTTGTAGGTTGGGACTGACTGAAATGCTCCACAATGAGATAACATTTATTTGATGGGCTGAATATCGTTTCCTGTGTTGTAGTAATACTCTCTCTAAGAAAACACTATTGAAATTAAACTTCTACTTATGGGAAAAGAATAAGTTTTATTGAGAACACAAAATTTGGCAAGGCCAAAGAATGAAATTTTAGTTCCTTGAGTCAAGAGATTTTCATTTTGTAACATTTGGAGGCTGGATTGGATCACAGATTTTCTGTAGTATTTTCTTGTCTGTTTGATTCCTGAAGCTTTCTGAAATAAAATCTGTGATTTGCATGCAATGTAAGTTAGTTTTTGTCACAAGAAATAGATTTGGGAACTTAAATTATGTTTTGAGTTGAGTATGCAAGCCATGCAAAGCCAAATATGTCAAATAATAACTGCCTTGTTTCAGAGAATGGAATGTTTGTGTTGCCATGGTTGGGGCTGAAGTAGCATATTCAGATTTATTTCCATTCTATTGTGAGCCACTTAATGTTAATGTGATAATCTGCTGATGACCTCCATGTTGCCTGTAATTTCAGTGAAATGTTATTGGATTATTAACTGGATAGAAGCCATGATTCAGTTTCACACAATGCTGTGCATTATTCTCTGGTGAGAAAGAGAGTATTCTGAGGTATTCTGAATTCAATTCACGTATCGTACTTCCTTTATGATTTGTATAATCAGGTTTCAAGTGATGACTGCAAATTCTTCCATCCAACCATAATCCCCTTTTTCATGAATTTTGATAGACATTATAATTTGATCAGAGGAGCAGCATCCTCTATCAATTTATTAATAATGTTTGTTTAGAAGAAAAAATGAATGTTAAGATGTCTGACCAGCAAAATTCAAAATGTAGGCTATTCCATCCTTAAATTTCCATACATTTTGGAATCTTGGTCCTTTAAAATCTATACTGTAAAAGTATTTTGAAATTTGCTTGAAGAAACTTTGGGGTGATAGATGAAAGGAAGCTGTTGCAAGTTAAGAAAATGGCAGTCAATTTTGACATAACCACAGCTTTACAGAGAGAAGCATACGGAGATCAATCAGTATGTTGGAATAGTTAAATCTAGAGGTAACGAAGTGAGCTACCATTTTTGAAACACTTAAACTTCTTTGAGAAATAAACACACAAATGTACAACTGTGAATGTTGGAGAAACACAGACCTGGCAACATCTGTTGAGGGGGAAAAAAAACAAGTTAATATTTCACATCCAGTGACCCTTTGTCTCAAACTTTGTTTTTCTCCCAACAGATGCTATATGTCTCCAGCACACATTTTATTCTGTTTTGGATTCTTTGGACTTGATTGTGTGGATATGGAAAGGTTGCTTCTGTGTTGATTGTTATGAGGTTAGTCAGTTGGACATGATAGAAAATGAATTCCTTGATTGGGGCTGTTAATCTCGTCCAGTCAGAGAGCCCAAGCTGACATAAAAAGAGGAGTGTCAGAGCTATTGACACTCCAGCACCGAACTTGAAGACTGTTCTTGTGGAAGTTAAGGGTAACCTGTGACAGGATACTGTCCTCCGTGGAGTTGATTCAGTGGCGACGGGAGTAAGGCCTGATCTTGAAGTCTCAATAAATTTCTTTGAGTAGCGGTCAGCATTTCTTATATTGTGCCTTTTATTTGTGAAGCTTCACTCATTTGATTCTGCTATTGAGGACTGGACCAATATGTGGCAAGTTTTTTTTTTGGGCAAACAGCATTGTGACTTTGGATAGGCAAAGATAGTCAGCATGGCTTTTTTGTGTGGGAGGTCATGTCTCATTAATTTGATTCGTTTTTTTGACAAAGTAACAAAGAGGATTGAGGGCAGAGCAGTAGACGTGATCTATGTGGACCTCAGTAAGGTGTTTGACAAGGCTCCTTGTGGGAAACTGGTTAGCAAGGGTTAGATCTCATGGAATACAGGGAGAACTAGCCATTTGGATACAGAACTGGCTTGAAGGTAGCAGATACATGATGGTGGTGGAGGGTTGCTTTTCAGACTGGAGGCCTGTGACCAGTGGAGTGCCACAACAATCTGTGCTGGGTCCCCTACATTTGTCATTCATGTAAATGATTTGACTGTGAACATAGGTCATTTTCAAGACTCTTACACGAAATTTCATCCCCTGCATCAAACTGTCTCTCTTGCTTAGCAGAGTCTTTTGATTATGGGCAGCTGTACACAGATAAATAGTATATTTTATGTGTTGTTCTTTCTTTTTGTAGCAGCAGTCGTCTTCGACATGTTCAAGCTATTCTACGTTACAGCAGCAAATCAAAATCTGATGGAATTCTCTGCATTCTGGGTATGTTTGGTCTGAATGTTCTTGCATTGAAGTTTTGACCACAATGATTTATCTCTTATTGTGTAAACAATTTTACTAAAACTTTTGCTTCCCTTGGCATGAAGAAGGTAACTTAATAGTTAGGTACTCAGAGTACCTTTTTGAGATTTATTAGTCCAATGTTTTGCCTTTGGCTACCATTCAGTTCAAATGAAAATATGAGAGGTGTAATCTCTTTCACTTTTCATCAAAATGGTAAGATCGTGGGAACTAGAAACTAGTATTTGGGATGAGCTTTGATGTCAACTCAGATACATCAAGCTGAGAAAAATATTGAGGTGCATCTTCCCTTTTCTCGCTAAACCAGAGTTGTACCCAAGATCTTTTTGGAGGGGTTTCTGCCTTGAGATTTATTGCTGAATCTTAAACTCACTGCATTATCTTCCTGTGGAATCCGTCATGTCTGATTCCTGCCATGGACCATTTCAGAACAATTTGGCACACGAAAGATCAGCACCCCTTGCACTCCCATCATCCTTGAAAGGCAGCTGTGCCCCCAGACAATGGCTGATAATCCAGTATTGCCCCTGACCGGCAACATCATGACACAGCAGCCATAAAGCCATGCTGCTCATGGCTGACATGGTTGATAACCGCTTGCTTATTCAACTCCATTCTCTCACCCTAGACAGTGAAATATAGAATCAAAGGAAATGGAAGCAAGGCCCTTTGACCCTGCTCCCACATTCATTGTGATCATGGCTGATTTGATTACTTTGTTCCTGCTTTCTCTCTGTACCCCTTGATCCTTTTTAGCCATAAGAACTACATCTAACTACTTGAAAATATTCAATATTTTTGGCCTCAACTGCAATCTCTGATTGGGAATTACACAGGCTCACCATGCTGGGTGAAAATATTTTCCTCATCCGAGTCCTAGATGATCTACCACGTAGAGAATTCTGAGACTGAGACTCCTTAGTTCTGCACTGCCCAGTCACTGGGAGCACCCTTTTGTAGCTACAGAATCACAGGTTTTATGTTCATAAGAGGAGACTGTTTTGGCCAATTTTGCCTGCACTGGCTCATCAAATGAGCCTTATTACCTCGTGCCAATCCCCTGGTTTATCTACTGTGCATCTGTATGCTATTTGTACCCGAATAATCATCTTGTGCTCCTTTGAATGTCTCAATTGAACCTGCCACCTCTACACTTCAAAATAGTGCAGTCTGTATCCGAACTACATCCTGAATGAAAAAATTATTTTTCTGACTTCACCCTTGCTTATTTTGAAAATCAATTTAAATCTGTCCCCCTCTTTTTTTTTGTCTCTTTCCTTTTGAGTGCTTCTCCCTATTACCTTGAGTAGTTCTGTTAGAATTTTCTAGGATTCGATAGAACTTCCCCCTCCCCATAACTTTTTAAACTCAATAAATATTGTTCTAACCAATCCAGTCTCCCTTCATACATCAGTCCTGCCACACCAACTATCAGTTTGCTAAATATTTGTTCTGTACCTGTCGTAGCCAGAACATCCTTTCTCACATCAGGATGCTAAAACTGCATACAACGCTCCAGTTGTGGTTTCACCAGCTAGCAGTAAGCTATCTCTGGCCCTATGCTGGAATTCTCTTGTTACGAAGGCCAACGTGCTTCTTCACTATCTGCATGCTTACTTTGAGCAACTGGTATGCGAGATCAACCAGGCCTTGTTACAACTCCCTTTCCCGTTCTATCTCTATAATAGTCTGCCTTTCTTTTTGCTACTAAAGTGATCACCTCGCATTTATTCACATTACAGTACATCTGCGCAAAAGTTGGGTGGGTGAACTGTGAGGATGCAGCAAATATGCTTGAGAGAGATTTGGACAAATTGAGTACGTAGTCAAATGCATGGCAGATAGAGTCATAGAGATGTACAGCATGGGTTGGACCGAAGGGTCTGTTTCCATGCTGTACATCTCTATGACTCTATCTGCCATGCATTTGACTACATACTCAATTTGTCCAAATCTCTCTCAAGCATATTTGCTGCATCCTCACAGTTCACCCACCCACCCAACTTTTGTGCTGTCTGCAAATGTGGACATATTGCATTTATGTAGTAATATGTGTTGTGAATGACTGGCCTAAACCCAATCCCTCTGGTACCCCACTAGTCACTGGCTGCCATTCAGGGTGGAAAAAAGGCCTCTTTGTTGTGACCCAGTTTAGCCACCAGGCCACACATCTGATTTATCCATAGCTGCACCCTGTCTGAACACACTGCAGATTTTTATTGTTCCAGTGGGGAATATCTCCTACGGGAAAGCAATTGGACAAATCCAAGCATTAGTGTTTATTTACAGGCATCAAAAGTAAATGCATCCAAAACACACAGATGCTAAAGTTTGTCTCTTCCTCCATGTCTCTTTCACTCTCACTCGCTCACTCGCTCACACGCTCGCTCACTCGCTCACACTCCCCCATGGCAACAGGAGGAAACATTTTTTCCCACCACCAGCATTGGAAGGCCTTGGATTCAATCCCACCCTGGCAGATGATAGAATTTAAATTCAGTTTAAGAAAAAAAGTGGAATTGAGAATCTACTGATGACCCTGAAACTATTGTTGATTAACAGAAGAAAACTATCTTTACTAATACCTTCAGGTAAGGAAATCTGCCATCTTCACTTGGTCTGTCTTACATGTGACTTCAGGTCAACAGCAAAGTGTTTGACTCAATTTCCCTCTTAAATGGTCCAATAAGTCACTCAGTTCTATCAATTGCTAGAAAGTCTTTGTGAAGACACCTAGCATTAACCTAGGCACTGGAAAAGCCAATGATTTAAACAATGTGGTTGACTCTGCAAAATTCTCTTCACTAATCATGGAGGTTAGTACCAAAACTGGGGGAGCTGTCTCACAGACTATTTGAGCAGCAACCTGACATTGTCTATAAAGTATGATTCCGTGACTGTATCCTAGACAGCACCATCACCGCCTCTGGACATGTCCTGTCCAATCCGCAGGACCGACCCAGCAGAAGTAGCGGCATGGTGATCTGCATTTGCGAGAGAGTTGCCCTGGGACTCCTTGACATGGGGTCTGGACCCATGAAGTCTCATGGCTTCAGGTTTAACATGGGCAAGAAAACCTCCTTAGTGGTTATTATTCCTCCAAGTTGAACAATGCTTGGCGAAAGTGCTGAGGGTGGCAAGGGCACAAAATGTACTTTGGGTAGGGGGGAGGGTTTCAGTGTCTATCGCCAAAATTGGATCATAGCAGCACCACTGATTGAACTGTTAGATTCTGACTGGGGCATCTGGTGAGGGAAAAGCATGTTTGAGCACGTCCTAACCAATCTACTGACTGCAAATGCATTTGTCCATGGCAGTATCTGTAATAGCCAGTCCTTGTGGAGACAAAGTCCCACCTACACACTGAGAATGTTTTCATCATGTTGTGTAGCACTATCATTGTGCTAAATGGCACAGATTTCAAACAGATGTAACAATTCAAGAGTGCTGTGGGCCATCAACAATAGCAGAATTGTACTGCATAGTCTGTGGCCTCATGGGGCAGCCTACCACCCCGCTCAACTATTACCATCAAGCCAAGAGACTAACCCTGGTTCAATGGAGATTGCAGAAAACCATGCCAGAAGCAGCACCAGATATCAATCTGGTGAAGTGATCAAACAGGACTACTTGCATGCTAAACAGCATTAGTAGCAAATGATAAAACAGCAAAGCGATCCCTCAACCAATGGATCAGATCTAACCTCTGCAGTCTTGCCACATGTAGTTATGAATGAAGGTGGACAGATGGAAGAATAAACACATCAATGGAAATGATAAGGTTTAAGTATTTGCATGAGCATTCAGTTGAAGTTCCGAGTAGATGATCCATCCTGGCCTCCTCTGGTGCTCCCTACCATCACAGGTGCTAGTCTTTAGTTAATTTGATTCACTACATGTGATATCAAGAAACTGCTGGAGGCACTGGATACTGCAAAGGCTATGGACCCTGAGAAGTCTGTCAATAGACTTGTGTTCCATAATTTGCCACTTCCTTGCCAAGCTGTCTCAGTATAATTACGACACTGACATTGTGGAAAATTACTTGAGTACATTCTCAGAAAAAGTAGTACAAATCCAATCATCCTCTTAATGTTCAGATCACTTTCAGTCCAGAAAATTAATGGAAAGTGTCATTGACAGTCCGATGAAGCAGCACCTGCCCAGCAATAACCAATTTACTGATGCCCAAGGCCACTCAGCTCTTGACCTCCTGACAGCCTTAGTTCAAACATGGACTGAGGTGAGAATGACAGCCATTAACATAAAGGCCACAATTAATTGAGTGTGGCATCAAGAAACCAAAACAAAACTAGACTCTGGGAATCGGGGGAAAACTGTCTGCTGGTTCGAGTCATATGTGGCACACAGGAAGATGGTTGTGATTCTTGGAGGTCAGTCATCTCTGCTCCAGGAGACCTCTGAAGGAGTTCATGGCTGGGTGGTGTCCTAGGCCCAAGAATCTTCAGCTGCTTCATCAATGACCTTCCCTCTATCATCAGGTTGGAAGTGGGATGTTCGCCGATGTTCAGCATCATGTGCGGCTCCTCTGATATTAAAGCAATCCATCTTCAAATGCAACAGTATCTAGACAGTGTCCAGACTTGGACTGACATTTGGATGGGTATATGAATAGGAAGGGTTTAGAGTAATATGGGCTGGACGCTGGGAGGTGGGACTAGATTGGGTTGGGATATCTGGTCAGTATGGACGGGTTGGACCGAAGGGTTTGTTTCCATGCTGTACATCTCTATGACAAGTAGCAAGTAAAATTTGTGCCGCATAAATGTAAGGCAATAACAATCTCCAATAATAGATGAGCTAACCGCTACCCCTTGATATTCAATGGTGTTACCATCACAGAGTCCCCTACTACTGACCTCTTATGGGTTACCATTGACCAGGAACTCAACTGGACTCATCATATAAACACTGGCTACAAGAGCAGGTCAGAGGCTAGGAATCCTGTAGCAAGTAACACATTCTGACTCCCAAAGTCTGTCCACCATCTACGATACACAAGTCAGGAGTGTGATGGAATACTCACTGTGTGCAATCTATAAGATATACTGCATACATTCATCAAAAGTCAATAGCCAACACCTTCCAAACTTTCTTCACCTAGAAGTGCAGCAGATACATGGGAACACCAATACCTGCAAACCATTCACCATCCTGACTTGGAAATCTAACACTTCACTGTAAGGATCACAATACTGAAATTCTATCCCTAACCACATTGTGGGTCAACCTACAACCCTTGGGTGACAAGGTTTCAAGAAGGCAGATCACTACCATTTTCTAAAGGGTAACCAGAAGCAGGTGGTAAATGCTGGTGATTCCCACATCCACCAATTAGTTGGAAAATGTGCTAGTGAAAATGATTGGGCTAAAGACTGCTGAGTACCCTGGATCTGATGAAAGTATCCAAGAATATTAAAGTAAGTAGCTGCAGTGATAGTGGATGTACTGGCAAAAATCTTGCAGAAATCCTTAGATTCTGGCCAAGACCTAGAAAACTGCTAGTTAAATAAAGGAAAGGAGACAGATAGCTGCACAGTGAGCCAAATGTCTATTATTGGGAAAATGTTTGCATATTATAAAATGATGGAAAAGCAGAGCATTTAGAAACAAATCAAATGACCAAGCACAGTGAACATGGCGTCACACTTGAAATCATGTCTGACAAATTCATTTGAATTCTTTGTGGAGATATCAAGAAGATAAATAAAGTGGAAGCAGTGAAAATCTAATATATTTGGAATATTCAGAATGTATTTGAGGTACCACACATTAGGCTACTTAATTCTCGTCATACATTAATGATCTAGATAAAGATACTTTGCAAAGTTTACAGGTGACACTTAGGTGGTGAGACAGGTAGTGTTGACAGGTATGTTATGTACTTTGGGAGGATGAATAGACTCTTCTAAACTGGGTAAGGCTTCAGAAATCTGAAGCATCAAGGGACTTGGGAGTTGTAGTCCAGGATTCCATAAGGTTAACATGCAGGTTCAGTTGATAGTTAGAAAGGCAAATGCAATGTGCTGCAGAGGCTCTATAAAGCTCAGGTGAGACCACATTTGGAATATTATGAGCTGTGTTTGATCTAATATCGAAGGAAGGATGTGCTAACATTGGAGGGCATCTAGAAGAGGAGGATGACGAAAATAATCCTGAGAATGAGGAGCTTGTCATATGGAGCGTTGCAGGACTCTGATTCTGTCCTCGATAGAGTTTAGAAGCATGGGGGAGGGCATCTCATTGAGCTGGATAGAGTAGATGTGGGGAAGGTGTTTCCATTCCTCGTAGAGACTAGGACCTGAGAGCACAGTCTCTGAGTGTAGGGCTGACTCTTTAGAACTGAGATGAGGGAGAATTTCTTGAGTCAGTGGGTGATGAATCTGTGGAACTCGGTGACACGAAAGTCTATTGGGTGCACTTCAGCTCAGATTTTGGGGGTCCTGATGCATTAATCGTCCAAGTTCAGTGAGTATAGTGCACAATCTGCCATGGTACGATCAAAAGAACATTTTTGTCCTAATCCTGGTATCTAGCTGTTATCAGGAAAATATTTTCTGAGAACATTTGAACTGATGGAGTTTGTTTCTGTGCTGTATATCTCTCTGACTGACTCTAATAGAAGCAGCCTGAGTGGGTGTCATCAAGCTCTCTCCGATCCAGGATTTTTAGTTAGCTCTCAACAGTTGTACATGGGGTCTCAGCAGCAAATCTTTTCTGGCTGGTATCACTGAGTTTTCTCTCAGAAGTTTTGTTCTTTCTTCCTGGAATGTCTCATCATACAGGTCTCCCATCTGTTTTTTTGAATTGGCTTTTTTGTCAAGGGCGTGTTTGTAAATTGTTACTGTGGAGCAGTTAATGACAATAGTTATTGTATGTTTTATTGCGTTAAGTTTTCTGATAGTTATTCTAAGTTCCTCTTTGGCACTATAGTTAAAATATAAAACAAGTGGTAGATGTGATCTATATGGACTTCAGTAAGGCCTTCAACAAGGTTCCCCATGGGATACTGGTTAGCAAGGTTAGATGTCACTGAATACAGGAAGAAGTAGCCATTTGGATACAGAACTGGCTCAAAGGTAGAAGACAGAGGTGGTGGTGGAGGGTTGTTTTTCAGACTGGAGGCCAGCGACCAGTGGAGTGCCACAAGGATCGGTGCTGGGCCCTCTACTTTTTGTCATTTACATAAATGATTTGGATGCAAACATAAGAGGGTACAGTTAGTAAGTTTGCAGATGACACCAAAATTGGAGGTGTAGTGGACAGCGAAGACAGTTACCTCCGATTACAACAGGATCTTGACCAGATGGGCCAATGGACTAAGAAGTGGCAGATGGAGATTAATTTAGATAAATGCGAGGTGCTGCATTTTGGGAAAGCAAATCTTACCAGGACTTATATACTTAATGGTAAGGTCTTGGGGAGTGTTGCTGAACAAAGAGACCTTGGAGTGCAGGTTCATAGCTCCTTGAAAGTGGAGTCTCAGGTTGATAGGATAGTGAAGAAGGTGTTTTGTATGCTTTCCTTTATTGGTCAGAGTATTGAGTACAGGAGTTGGGAGGTCATGTTGTGGCTGTACAGGACGTTGGTTAGGTCAGTTGAAATATTGTGTGCAATTCTGGTCTCCTTCCTATTGGAAAGATGTTGTTAAACATGAAAGGGTTCAGAAAAGATTTACAAGGATGTTGCCAGGGTTGGAGGATTTGAGTCATAGGGTGAGGCAGAACAGGCTGGGGCTGTTTTCCCTGGAGCGCCGGAGGCTAAGGGGTGACCTTATAGAAGTTTACAAAATTGAGGGGCATAGATAGGGTAAATAGACAAAGTCTTTCTTTTTCCTGGGGTTGGGGAGTCCAGGAATAGAGGTCATAGGTTTAGGGTGAGAGGGGAAAGATATAAAAGAGACCTAAGGAGCAACTTTTTCACACAGAGGGTGGTACGTGTATGGAATGAGCTGCCAGTGGAAGTGGTGGAGGCTGATACAATTGCAACATTTTAAGAGGCATTTAGATGGATATATAAATAGGAAGGGTTTGGAGGGATATGGGCCGGATGCTGGCAGGTGGGACTAGATCGGGTTGGGATATCTGATCGGCGTGGACGGGTTGGACCGAATGGCCTGTTTCCGTGCTGTATTTCTCTATGACTCTCGTATTTGAATAAATTTTCTGTTGCTTAATATTGAGTAATTTGACCAATCAAATTACATCTGGAACACAGTGCCTTGCATTTACCTTAGAAATAAGAAAACGTTAGGGTCTAGGTTACCTTTATTTTGAGGGAGTGTGGGCCATAACACCTCGTATGGTACGATTTGCTTATATAGCATGTAAAATAACAATTTTCATGTACATGTGACAAATCAAGCTTACTAACCTTGAGAATTCTCAGAGAAGTCTGATCTTTGGAAAAGAAAAATCCCAACCTTCATTTTAAATAGCATCTTTGTTAATATTAACTTGTACTTTGTGGTTCTGGACTCTGCAACAGGGAAATATCTTAACTGGATTTACTCCATCTATCCCTTTTGAGTACTTTGTAGGTTTCCCTCTCATTTTTCAAAACTCCAGAGAGCACAGGCCAAGTTTGACCAATCTCTCTTCATTAGTTTGTCCCACCAGCCCAAGAACACTTCCTCGGAACCTTTTGTTGTACTTCCTCTATGTCAAGGCAATCTTTTCTGTAGTAAGGAGACATGGATAGGATAACCAGACAATATCTTTTCCCTGGGGTTGGGGGGGGGATTCAGAACTAGAGGGTATAGGTTCAGGGTGAGAGGGGAAAGATATAAAAGGGACCTCAAGTGCAACCTGTGGATGGAATGAGCTGCCAGAGGAAGTGTAGAGGCTGGTACACTTACAACATTTAAAAGACTTCTGGTTGGGTATATGAATAGGAAGGGCTTAGAGGATTATGTTTCCGTGCTGTACATCTCTAACTGTATGACACCCAATAATATTCTTTACTCAACAGAAATGGATCTAGCTCAGATTTAAAATTAACAGCTGATTCTGCATCCACTGCCATTTGTGGAAGAGTGTTCCAAACAGCTACCACCCTTTGCTTGCATTTCTAATACCTCTCCTGATTGGTTTGGTCCTTATTTATTGACTGTTTTCCAGAATTCCCAGCCATTGAAAATAATTGATCTTTCTGTTCCCAGTCCTGGTTTGCTCTGCAGTTATGTTTCTGTAATGGCAAATATTTCACAACCATTTACTTCCATTTGTGCCTTTTTTGGGTCATGTATTTTGCTGTCAGACAGTCCTTCATGTATCCTTTGCTTTGATTTTATGACATCATTCCACATATGAGGGTTGATGCTTGCTTAGTTTCTCCTGTTGTCTATTTTCCCTAACATCTTTTTCACTTCCTCTTATCAACTCTTTTTCCTTTTTGAATTTGGGTTTGCCCTTAAGTTCCCATCATCTCCCTGACAGGGTCCTTCGCTTAATGATCCTGCAGCCTTCTGGACTCCATGTTGAGTTTAATAACATTTGGGCTTGAGCTCTCATCTCTCCTTACCCCAATTCCCATAAGCCAGGCCTTGTTATAACACAGTCTGCTATTACACATCACCCATTATTAGCCATTAACAAACCCTATTGATAGCTATTGACCAGATCATTATCTACTCCTTTGTCTGTCCAACTGTTCTTCGCACTCATTGGGCCCTATCCCCACCTATTGTTTACTCCTTCCTCTGGCACCATCGCATTTATAATTTCTCTCTCTCTTCCCCCCCGCCCCCCAACCCTGAAATCCAGCATTTTTTCAGCTATCATCCATTCTGAGGAGAGGTAACTCGACCTGAAACGTTAACTCTGCTTTCTCTTCACAGATGCTGCCAGACCTGCTGAGCTTTTCCAGCAGTTTCTATTTTTGTACCTGATAGACCAGGTTAAACCAACGCCAATAGTTCCTGCAAACCTCCCTGCAAGGATACGAATCCCAATGTGCTAAAATGTAACCTGTCCAGCTACTACAGGTCCCAGGTTCCAGGGTCTCTGAAATGTGCTGGTGCGGTTGCTCCAGCTACGTATTCAATTGTTTAATCTTTCTGGTCTTATACTCAGCATGTGGCTCTGCAATTAATCCTGCAGTTGCTGCTCTTCATGAACTGCTTTTGAATTTCCTCGCTAAAATCTGCTTTCATGACCTTTGTTACTGGTCCAGCATGGCTCATGAATTCTGGATGGTCCTGCCGCCCCAAAGGATATCCTGCATTTTTTTTTTTCTTGTTATCCTGGGCGGCACGGTGGCACAGTGGCTAACGCTGCTGCCTCACAGCGCCAGAGACCCGGGTTCAATTCCTGCCTCAGGCAACTGTCTGTGTGGAGTTTGCACATTCTCCCCATGTCTGCATGGGTTTCCTCCGGGTGCTCCGGTTTCCTCCCACAGTTCACAGATGTGCAGGTTAGATGAATGGGCCATGCTAAATTGCCCGTAGTATTAGGTGACTGGGTAAATGTAGGGGAGTGGGTCTGGATAGGTTGCCCTTCGTAGGGTCGGTGTGAATTTGTTGGGCCGAAGGGCCTGCTTCCGCACTGTAAGTAATCTAATCCTTAACACTGGCATGAAGGAAGTAACATACTATCTTGGAGTCATGTTTCATGCTGCAGAGAAGCTTGTCTGCTTTTCTGATTTTGGAATTCCCTATCACTGCCCTTCCGTCGTCTTTTTCCCCCTCCTGTGCAGCTGAAATGCCCATTGACCTATCTGTGGCTGCATTCTTCTGAGGGGTCATTGTCTTCTCTAGTTTCCAAAATGGAATATCAATTGGTAAGCATGATTAGGCTCAGGAGCCTCCTGCACTACTTATCTGGTAGTTATACATGATTCCCCCCCGCCACCAAACTTGTACTGTTCTCATCTGTGGTGTGACCTCTATGTGTGTTAGCTATGTAACACTCTTGTATTCTAGCTGCTGCTTAAGTTTAGAGCTCAAGCTTGTGCAGCCATGACACTTTGTGAAGATGTTTGTCTTGGACATTTGCTATGTCTGTGACTTCACATGCAGCATAGGGTAAACACTCCACTAGTTGACCCAGTTGACTTGAAATCCCAAAACTCTGAGCTACTTATTCCCCTGAAGCAAATAGACTGGCATTGGAGGGAGTCCAGAGAAGGTTCACTGTTTTGCTTCTGGGTATGGATAGATTTTCTGATGAGTATTGTGTAGATTGGAACTGTATTTGGTTGATTTGCCTGTTACATTGGAGTTTAGAACAGTGAAAGATGACCTTTAAATGTGTAATACTTTTAGGGGGCCTAATAGCGTAGATGTGGCAAGGTTGTTTCTTGTGGGAGAGTCTAGGGCCATAGGGCATAATCTAAGTAAGCGATTACCCTTTTGAAACTGACATTTGTTTTCTGAGAATAATGAATCTGTGAAATTCTTTCCATCAGAGGTCTGTTGAGGCTGGATTCTAGATTAGAGTGGTGCTGGAAAAACACAGCAGTTCAGGCAGCGTCCGAGGAGCAGGAAAATTGACGTTTCGGGCAAAAGCCCTTCATCAGGAATAGAGGGCTGTCTGTTGAGACTGGGTCATAAATTACATTCACAGCTGGGATGAACAGAATTTTACTTAGTAACGGAATTAAGGGTTGTGGGGGAAAAGACAGGAAAGTGCAGTTTTCAGTGCTTCCCAAAGGTGATGAATGTAAATATTTGATTAGACTGATAAGAATTCCTACAGTGTGGATACAGGCCCTTCAGCCCAACAGGTTCCACATTGACCCTCCAAAAGAGTTACCTATTCTCCTACACTTACCCCTGACTAATGAACGTAACCTACACATTCCTGAACACTACAGACAATTTAGCACAGCCAATTGACCTAACCTGCACATCTTTGGACTGTGGGAGAAAACTGGAGCACCCGGAGGAAACCTGCACAGACACGGGGAGAATATGCAAACTCCACACAGTGGCCTGAGGCTGGAATTGAACCTGGGTCCCTGGTGCTGTGAGGCAGCAGTGCTAACCACTGAGCCCCCATACCACCCATTTGTATTGTTTGTTTGTTTTGTTCCTCACTTGGCGCACTTCATGTTTGGCATGCCAGTCTATCCTTATTTTTGGAAGGACGTTTCTCTTCTTAAAGATTGAGTTGTATTTTGTTACGTACAGTACCTAATTTGCAGTAACTATCCATTTTTTTCATTTCTTTTTGGGTTTTGCTTCCTCTAGCTAAATACCTGTTGTTTTGAAATCATCTCCATTTTTTAATCACTTTGGAGGCCACATTAAAAGCTCTTTTGAATCTCTTACCTGACTGTTTGCATTGTGCTGATGTGACCTGTAAGCTTCTTTGGTTATGGCTTCATCTTTGGCAGTTTGCCAGGTTTCTTGGAGCCCAATTTGAGGTTCCTATTTGTTTCTGTCACAACTGCTTCTTGGGCTTGCATGTAGCCTCAGTTGCTACCTTATTTTGTTTCTTGTCTGTTTGGGAAATTTTCTGATTCAGTTGGGAATTCATTGTTATGCATTAATTTCCCTTTCGTATCCTTTCATAGGATGTCGACATGCACAGAGAGTGCGTATTTAATTCCCCAAGAAACTATCCATTTCAGAGGCAATTAAGAGTTACATTTAAGGCAAATTAAACCTTCCCTAAATAGATATCTGTCAATGAAATGGCTTTTTGATAATCAATGTTAAATTCATGATTGCTAATTAATTAAACTAGCTTTATGTTCTAATTTTATTGATTTGGATTTGCAGGACATAAAGTATGTGGCTTCTGTGACTCTTTTTTTATTTCCTCTCTCGCTCACATTCTCAGAGAGAGCGAGAGAAAGAATCCCTCCATTCTGCGTTTTCACTAACTTAGATGAAAAGGGTCCCCGCACTGTTCAATATGTTATGGCAGTGTTGAAGGATTGAGGGCCTCAAGGCCATAATAATTGGCCACTTAATGCTCGACATCTGAGGGTTGGTGAGCACACTAGCCTGTCCTTTTTCCACTCCTTGAGTATTAATCTGGATTGGGAGTGGGTGGAAAGGCGATGGTTTCGAATCCCACCCCACATGTATCTGGTGGTGGCAGAAATGGTGTCTCGTGGATCCTTTGCATATAGAGGGTGATGTGCTGGAAACTGAGGACAAGGGGATCTGTATAGTCATTGTGAGAGGGAAGGGAAGGAGTGAGGGGAGTAGTGTGGCACGTAGGTCAGATGGGGTGTCAGTAATATTGCTTTGTATTATGCCCATGCCAGAGAACCCCTTTTCTATGGAAATTTGGATTAGAATTTTAAGACATTTAACCCCTCGTGTCCATGCTGGAACAATCCAAAATTAATTTCACTGCCTTGTTTTTTTTTTCTTGCTCTGCTTCAGATTTGCATTTTTTCTTTCCTTGAAGAATTTATTAGTCTTTACTTCAGTCATCCTTTCTGCCACAATGTTTTGTGCTTGAGCAGTAAGTGACAAGAAATTCTAATTGAGTTCTGACAGAAGAATCAGCTGAAGCTCTCATTTTCTCTTCACAGATGCTGCCTGTGTTAGTTTCTCTTTCTTGAGATTCTTATACATTTGATGCAATTACAATGCACCAACTTCTGTGAACAGCCAAAATTTATTAAGCAAGTACAAGTTTTGGAGGATCACTTAATACTCTCTGAGCAATGCTTGCGAAGCCTGTCAAGAGAAGCTCCCTGATCAAGGGAGCCAGTTCTTCCTTTATACAAAATCTCACGTCGCCAGTCAGTAATGCTCACAAGACAAACTCCCTCCCCTCCCCCAAGTCACATACCACTCAAGACACCGTGCAATGACCTGATTATATTGCTTCTGGAGATAATGTACCTCATCCCTTAATGGCAAGATCTGGTGTAAATCATATTTTCTAACTGCAAGGAGTTGTCAGAATTTTAACTGCAATGGTATTATTGATTCTGAATAGAAGATGACAATGCAGATTTTTTTATTGTATCTGCACGACAGAGAAACGTACCACCCTATCCCCAGGGCATCCAATTTCTTGAAGGTCAGCGGAACAAATTGACCCCTTAACACCTCAGCTGACCTGCTGAGTATTTCTATTTTTTTTGGGGGTCCTCCATCATTAAAGATTTGAATGTGGGTGTGTGATTTTCTTTTTTTGCAAGCCACCTCCTTTCAGATAATAACTTTATTTGCATCTCCTCACTCATCCTTTAAAAAATTCATCACTTCACACTTCTCGCGTTAAATTACATTGTATGTGTTTGACTGTTTGTTTGATCATTCGCTTATTCACATAATTAGTTTTGCCGCTATTGTTTACTATAGTTCTATGCTTGCTGATTAGCAAATTTGAAAATTAGTTCTTCTATATTCCATTCTATATTACTAATACATATTAATCAAAGCAGTCCTCCCCATATTACATTGCATTTCTGACATGAAATTGTTGACATGTTTACCTCATTTCTAACTTACTACTTTTTGTTTTTGCAGGTATTGATAGCCGATATAATGAGGGGTGCAGAGAATTGGCAAACTATCTACTCTTTGACCTATATAATCTGACAAACATTGATTCTGATGTGACTGACTTGCCAGAAGAAGTGCTTGATGGTAACTACATAGTCTTTAACCTAATTTCACAGAGCAAATGACTGAACAACTGAACACTTGAGGCATCTTGTTTTGTATTTTTGATGTGTATTTTTCTGAATATTATGATTGGGATGAGATGGTTGGAGCCACATGTCCTTAATTTGGGATACTTTGCATTTTGTTTACCCGAATTGGTATTTGGTTACTCGTTCTGAATGAAAACTGAAGAAGTGCTAGGTTTTCCACATAAAAAAACTTGAGCATCTTCTGTTTAAGATTTCTGTTGAGGAGTGGGTTTTTGGAATTGTGTTGTGGCTCCTGAGACCCCTTCTAGCATCATTACAGGCAACTGACAGGAACTGCATGGGTTTGATGGGTTAAATTTAAATCCTGATACCAAAACTGAACAGTTTTTATCTAATCTAACAAAAATATAAGACGATTTGGTAGTGCTCGGGGGAAATCAATTTCTTAGCAACTCTCACAGTTTCTGTCTCTCTGCCTTTTGTGCAGTACTACATTCACAGATTTTATTGTTGATTGCTGGTATGTCAGTGTTGCACACTGATTTGGATTAAGTGGCACCAATTTTGGCAGATAATAGTAAGGTGGCTTTGCACTCTGAATTCTGTGCTTTGTCAGTTGAATTGTTGGGGTTAGTATCTGGCTCACCCTCTTGGATGGTAAAAGAGCCTGCAGTGGAAAGAAGAAAAAAACTGAAAGGTCATATGCTGTTGTAGACCGTTGCGTTTTCATGCAGCCATTTGAAGGAAGAAGCCAAATCGAAGGGTGACATTAGGATCTGAAGATGTTTAGTGTCTGTGTTTCAAGTGACAGGAATGTGTTAATCTCGGCTTTGTGCTGTTTGGTAGAGAGGCAGAAGTGAAAACTGCCCTGAATCAGCACCAAACTCTAGGCCTGGAAGGTTGGTATCTAAAATTCTGTAAGCCATGACATATTTGAATGTGTGCTGGGCTGGAGTTGGTTTTTATTGCATGAAGCACATGAAACTTAATTGCCTGTTTTTTTTTTCTCTGCCTCCTTTTTTATAGGCTGGTTAGCCTAATATCAGTGTTGTGGAAAAATACTGGCGTTATTTATTAAGGATGTAATAACTGAGCATTTGGCAAGTAGTGACAATATGTTCAAGTCAGCATGGATTCACTGAAGGGAAATCATGCTTGACAAATCTCATCGGAACATAAATTCCTGATGGGACTGGACAGGCTAGATGCAGGAAGAATATTCTAGTTTTTGGAGAAGCCCAGAACTAAGGGTCACTGTCTAAGAATAATGGGTAAATCATTCAGATTGAGATAAGGAAGAATGTTTTCACTCAGTTGTGAGCTTGTACGATTGTGTCCCAGTTCGTTCAATATATTTGAGAAGGAGCTGGACGTGGCCCTTGCAGCTAATGGGGACACGGTATGGAGAGAAAACAAGAGTGAGATACTGAAATCGCATGATCAACCATGATCATATTGAATGGTGGTACAGGCTCGAAGGATCCAAAGGCCTACTGTGCACCTGTTTTCCATGTTTCTATGTTATGTTATTATTGTTGGAGAAACTAAGGTAGGAAATTGTTATGGGAGTTGGGGTGTCAGATGAAAGGGAAAATTGAAGGCCTAAGTTTCTTTTAAGTGTATTCTTGAGATTTGGTTGTCATTGGCACTGACAGCCTGAATTGGCTGTCTTCAGTTGCCCTCAAGGAAGTATGATGAGCTGCCACCTTTAATCACTGACATCCTGTGTTACTGAAAATTTTCTCACTGTTCTATTAGACATGGGGCTACAGAATTATAACCTTTATGATGAAAGAATTATCTATTTCCAAACTGAACTCCAAAATTAGTATTCCTGTGCCTTCTCTCTTGTAGATGGTAAGGTGTGAGAGAGATTCTTGTTATTGCAGAGTATTCCTACAAGTACTGTATACGAAAACTATAATGCATCAAATGTAAGAGATTGGATATTTGAGGTTATAGCTGGGCAGTTGACAAAGTGGACTATTTTGTCCTGGGCACTGTAGTATCGCTTGTGTTCTTGTGACTGACCCTAATCACTAAGATAAGTAGGCCGTATTTATCACCAAATTGATGTGTGCCTTGTAAGTAGTGGAGAGGTCTTGGACAGTTAGTTGTCAGGGTACTCAGCCTGTGATCTGCTGTAGTATATGTGGCTTGTTCAGTTGAACTTCTGGTTGTGGAAATCCCTTTGGTCATTATGATGAAGGAATTGGCATGATTGTTCTGATTCAAGTTATGGGGAGGTAATTGTTTGTTAGAACTATTTCCTGAGACTGTATTAGAAGTAATAATTCTATTTAGGATGCCAAGGTTGGATGTTGTCTGGGTCTTGCTGCATGTGGACCCAGATTTCTTTATTTGAGAAATTGTGAATGGAGCTGAATGCTTCACAGGCATCCCTTGTGATTTTGTGATGAGGAAGATTCATAGAGTAACTAAGATGCTGAGGCCTGGGATGCTGCATTATCCTTTGTAGTTCCCATTCTTTTCTATCTTCAATAATGAAAATTGAAACATAAAATTAAATGTGATATTGGGAAATCTCTCTCTCTCCTCCTGTTACTGCCAGTAAAGTTAAGGTTCTACTTTGTGTAAATCTGGTCACTGTGTTTTTCTAGTTGATTTGACAAATTTCTCTGCTGTAATGTGACCTTAGATTCTTTGAACTCTGAATGCAAAAAAATTAGTTTGTAACAGAGTGTTTTTAAATTTTTCAAATATTTGTTCTCATTGTGTTTAATCAAGATTATTCCAGTGGAAATTAATCAGAAAACTCCTGATCCAAATTTGATAAGAGTAAAATGAAATACTGCAGACATTGAAAATCCTGAAACAAACAAGGAGCATCTGGAAGAACTGGAGTTCTGAAGAAGTCATACCAGACTTGAAAAGTTAGCTCAATTTCTCTTTACAGATGTTGCCTGACCTGTTGAGATTCTCCTAGTTTGTCGACTGGAGTATCTAGCCATTCAGTAACTCCGATTGTTACTGTCTCTGCGCTGACATGACATGTCCCCTGTGGCTGTTTGCTGATCTAGTGTTTCTGTATCACAAGGTCACTTGCTGCTACCTGGCATCCTGTGATGTCAACATCCATTGTTACGCTATTTGATAACTAATGTTGTAGTTACAATAGATGCTTCATATTATAACATAATTATCAATACTTGTTCAGGAATATAGGACCTGAGCATTGTTGAGAAGAGCTTTTGTCAAAGCTTTCATTTTGCACACTTAGCAAGAAATCATTTTCAGGGGAGAAACAATATATATGCTGGAGAGGTTTTTAATTAACCTATTCAGAAATGTTTTACAGACTTCTGGAACAAGTGTGACTTAAACCCAGGCTTCCTTGCTTAGAGGTAGGAACATTACTATTGCACAACAAGAGCCCCCTAGCTCTCACATTTATACTCCATGAGAAGAGTGCTAATTGAATAGTAAGGGGGTTCTGATTGGTAGAGAGCGTGCATTCTCCATGGCACTAACTAATGCTGATTGACAATAGACTGCCAACCTTTGCTTACATTTTTTTAAATTTAATCTAGTTTTCAAATCAACCTGTTCAGTGATGCTATTATACACTTTGGACGGAGGTGGGACTTGAACCCGGCCTCCTGGCCCAGGGTAGGGATTCTGTGGCTGCGTCACAAGTGGGTCCTCGTTGTTTACATTTTAAACTCTGTAGGTTTACTGTAGTCAGGGCATTGCCATCAGAAGTCAGCTGTTAGCTGCTTTATTGAGCTGTTGAGAAACAGGTTCAACAAGGACTGCACGCTCAACTACTAGACCTTTGCTTGACGACACTTTCCACATTTAACAACCAGATATATGAAGAAAACAATGGAACACTTGTGGCTCACCCATTTCGGCTCATAGCAGAAGCAGTGATTCAAAGACTAAAACAAACAGCCCTCCAAATCTGACCCAGACTCTGGATCAGATACAGGGACAATATTTTTGTAATAAGTAAGAGAACAGAGATTGAGAACATACACTGGATTATCAACACTGTGCTCACAGGGATCAAATTTATGATCTGCATTAGGACCCTGCTCAAACGGGCTACAACACACTGCAGCACTCCTGATCTGCGAAGAGAAGAAGACCACTACAAAGTCTTTGCCAAAAACAGATATCCCTGTAGATGCTTGGTAAACAAACAACACTACGAGGGCATGCTACCACTTAACACGTTTACCTTCTGTAAAAAAAAATCTCTGAACTGACAGCCAGATTTCTCTGACCACTCAGATTCCTGACAGCCATGCTCAGATGACAACTCACGAGACATAAAGACTCTATACCTATCATGTGCAAGACAAATGCAGTTTACAAGGTTCCATGCAAAGTCTGCATGAAACACTATATCTGGCAAACAGGCAGGCAACTAGCAATCTGCATCCACGAACACCACGCCCAGCTGTCTGAGTAGCCATACACCAATGACAAGGATCACATTCGACTGAGGTGTCACAAGGATCGTAGGACGAGCTAAACAGAAGACAGCCAGAGAATTTGTCGAAGTAAAAGACTCATCCATTGAGTCCGTCAACAAACGTACAGACCTCAACCCATATACCGGCCACGACAACGAACTATTTGAATTGGCAACCGGAAGCAACAGGAACGGAACCAAATAAAATCCTGAAGAGACCGTACAGCAATGCTTCACAAGAGGCTCCAAAGTACTGAATATGTCACCTAGACATGGGACAAAACATCTGCAAATCAACTTCCGAGCTTGGTGAACATATCCATTACTACATAATAAATAGGTACAGTGTAATGTATGTTTTCTTTCTATCTGAAAAGAAGAGGGCCCTGTTTATTAATATATGTAGCTTCCAGTACCTGCAATTCATAATCTTCTTGCCAGCCAATCAGCACTGTTCTCTTATCTAGTATAAATGTTAGTTTTCTTTATTCAAATTGGTATTCTTGTCAATTGTCCGGATGAATGAAAGGCGAAAGGGTATAGAAAAATGTCTTTTTTTTCAGAAATAAACTTTATCCTTGAGAAATATTAGAACAAGATTGATTTCTAGCGCTACACCATGCCAAGCTTTTATTTGTATTTCTACATCTAAAGTTCATTCAATCCCATGTCCTTGCAAGTCCTTGGATTGCAAAATGGTTCTTCACTTTTGACTGTTGCTAAAAGTGAATGTCAGTTGATCATGGCCTATTTTGAGAGTTCCTAAATGAAATGCTGACAATATTACAAGTTGTTAATCTGTCCTTTCTCTTTCAGATGTAATTCTGCTAATCAAGCCAGAGAGTGTTCATCTGTACTGCAACCCTGTGAACTATAACTATCTTCTGCCTTATGTAGCATATTGGAGAAACCTACACTTGCACTGTTTGACAGAAAAAGAAGTAAGTTGTAAAGCTAAAGCAAAGTGAAGTATTGTGGGTGCTGGAAATCTGAAAGAAAACGAATTACTAAATAAAGTTTGGGGCCATCAGAGCTGAGAAAGCAGAGTTAATGTTCCAGAAAGTTCTGACTAGAGGTCACTGGGCCTGAAATATTAACTTTACTTTCTCTCCGCAGGTGCTACCAGACCTGCTGAGCTTATCCAGCAATGTCTGTTTTTGTTCAAGTTGTAAACATGTTAGATACCAAAATATTTTAATTGAGCAAGTATGTAAGGTTCATTTGTATTAAATGTTCTCATTTGGCAATTTTTGTGATTGATCTGAAAATCTAACTGGAAGAAGACAGATGTGACATTAAAATCCAATTATGTATTTTTCAAAGTCCAGAATATCTGTACAAAGAATCATACAAAATTTATAAGCTTGCTGCTTACACATGATGGCGACCATTCTCCCTTGCTGTTGTCTTAATTTGGGTCATCGCATTTAACTTACTGCATTGCACCACCCTGTTTTTTGCCCTTCTTGTTGGTAAGTGGTAATGGGAAAGAATGTGACTAGAGCAGCTGAATGGGGACAGTAACAAATGTACCACCTATGTAAAGATTGGAGCGAGAAGGTTTTAGAAGAAAATTAAGTCGTGGAGATATGTCTGGGTTGCGGAAGCCAGGTCAGAGTACATTTGTCCTCCTGTGGCACAGTGATCGTGTCCCTACTCTGAGCTGGGAGGCCTGAGTTCAAGTTTCACCTGCTCAAGAGATGTGTTATCGCAACTCTGAACAGGTTGATTTAGAAATATATCTGCCTTGAGAAACTATTGATAATATTGAGCTAAGCTCTGATATTTCTATTCAATAGTTCTGAGTATAATATTTCTGAAATCACTGATAAAATACATGGCTCAGATGAAAGAAAAAAATTCCAAATCTACTCAGCTGTTTTGAACACTTCAGATTTAAATTTTCTGTCTTTTTTTAACATTCTTTATTGGCTAGGGTTTTTGTTTTTGGGCTAGTTACTTGATTTTCCTGCAACAGTAGAACATTTTTTTTCATCAAAGGAACACAATAGTTCAGCTTTTATCAATATGCTCATAGATCACTCAGTTCCTGGTAAATTGAAGTAACCACAAAATCATATATTAGTTTAAGTTAGGATGGTCACTGGTCTGAGTTCCATCAACTTGTTCATGTAAACCACAATGTTTTTGTATTGTACAAGAGTTTATACATTGTAATTGATTGAGCTTAAACTTACTTCCTTAGTATGAAGATGAAGAAGCAGCAGAGGAATTCAAAATTACCAGTTTTGTGGATATGGTGCGAGATTGTTACCGCATTAGAGTTCCATATAGCTTTCAGGGTAAAGACCAAGTTTATTTTCTAATATTATGAACATAGTTGAAAATTAGAAATAATTAAGCAAGCCATACAAACATTTCTCTTTAGTCTATGCTATTACTTTTGATCTGTAAAGTCCTTTTTTTTTCTATCCCCACGAAGTGAAATGCTTTGAGCAAACATGTTCAGGCTAGGAGTGTTTTTAGTATTCTTTAGGATTTAGCTTGTAGGTATTCCCTCTCTGCTATTGGTAAAGTGAATGTTATAAATCAGACCCACTTGGAATTCTGGATGAATTCTGATGAATGCTTGCTATACCTCAGTTCAGATTTTTAATTTGTTTTGAGCTTCACTTTCTTTTGATGCAAGTGGTAATCTTTAAATTTATGGTTTTGGTATTTTCATGAAGCAGTCAGATTGCTTTGTTACTGCTTCATATTTTAATGTATTGTTCCACCATCTTCATTGTTTGTTTGAGCATTTAAAGTTGAACATAGAACTGGAAGCCATGATAGGCAATGCACCCAATTGAGGCTGCTGCACCATTTGATTGTGGCTTATCTCATCTCTGCCTCAACATTTCTGCCCAGTTTCCCAAAACCCTTCATCCCATTGCTAATTAAAAGTCTGTTTATCTCCTCTTGAAATTTATTCAATGTTCCAGCATCTACTGCAGTCTGAAGTAGTGAATTCCACAGATTCATGATCCTTTGAGAGTAATAATTTGTTCTCCTATCTGTTGAAAACCTGCTACTCCAAGACTGCTCGTTCTAGAATGCCCACAAGAGAAGGCATCCTCTCTACATCTGTTTTTGCATCTTATAACCATTAAATTACTTGGAGCAACTGTTGCTATCTGGATCACACAATTAGAAATGAATTCTGTGACCTTTGGTTGATATAAAGGTGCATAAACCTGGCAGGTGTTTATTTTCATTTGCTGTTTTAGATTTGGTCACAGATATTGAATTGCATGTAGTTGTTAGATATTTTAATGCTACTAATGAAAGAAGTCACTATATCTTTACTGCTTGGGTGTTAGCAAATCTGAAAGCATTTTTTCTTCTATTATTTGGTATGCATGCTAATTAAATTAATATTTCAATCTGTATTGCATTTTCTTCACTTAATGGATCTGTAATTCTCTTTTACGATCACCTTGTGCTAATCGTTATGCACCCATTACTATTTTTAGGCCATGTTCAGAAGTTTGATATGTTCATTGTTGAGAAGTGGCCCATTGTACAAGCATTTGCGCTGGAAGGAATTGGAGGAGGGGAGTTTTTTACAATGAAACATGAGGTATTTAATTTTTATGTGGATATCATACAAAATTGTCTATATTAGTTAGCTAATTTGAACGGCATTTTTTGAGAAGCTTCTCCAAATAGAGATAAGCAGTCAAAATTCATGAAAGTTTGACAAATGATTTGAAATGTTACACCTTAACTACGAACAATGGGCAGTGATAGATGAACATGTCCCACAATTCTGAGAAGTTAGTTTGAAATTTTTTGAGGCATTTGAAACCATAATTGGATTGATTCTAAATGGGATTAATATGTTAGGCTAATCTTGAGCTCCTTCATTCTTGGTGTACATCTTCCACCCTGACCTCCAATTCACCTGCACCTCACCATCACTGTCTCACAGACATATACTACAAACCCACCAATTCCCACAGCTACCTATACAATACCTCCTCTCTCCCACCCTACCTCCTGTAAAAATGCCATCCCTTATTCCCAATTCCCCCGCCTCTGCTCCCAGGATGACCAATTCCACCACCTTCCACGATTGCAACTTCCCTTCCCATGTGGTTGACGATGTCCTCCACTGCATCTCCTCCACTTCACACACCATTTCCCTTGAACCCCACCCTTCCCAATGCAACAAGGACAGAACTCCCCTTGTCCTCACTTTCCACCCCACCAACCTCCGCATACATCGCATCATCCTCTGCCACTTCCACCACCACCACCAAATGGACCTCACCACCAGACATTTATTTCCCTCCCCATCCCTATCAGTGTTCTGAAAGACCATTCCCTCTGCGACTCCCTTGTTAGGTCCACAACCCCCTCCACCAGCCCACACCCCACTCTAGCACCTTTCCCTGCCACTGCAGGAAGTGCAAAACCTGTGCCCACACCACTCCCCTCACCTCCGTCCAAGGCCCCAAGGCATCCTTCCACATCCGTCAGAAATTTACCTTTAACTCTGCCAATGTCATCGACTGCATCCCTTGCACCTGGTATGAACTCCTCTATATCAGGGAGACAGGATGCCTTCTGGTGGATTGTTTCAGAGAACATCTCTGGGACACCTGCACCCACCAATCCCACCGCCCCATGACTGAACACTTTAACTCCCCCTCCCATTCTGTCAAGGACATGCAGGTCCTGGGCCTCTTCCCCCGCCAAGCCGTTACCACCCGACGTCTGGAGGAGGAAAACCTCCTATTCCGCCTTCCGACCCTAAAACCATATGGGATAAATGTGAATTTCAGCAGTTTCCTCATTTCCCCTCCCTCCATATTATCCCAGTCCCCAGCCTCCAACTTGGCACCGCTCTTGAGACCCATCCATTGTTCCCCCTCTGACCTATCATCATCTCCCTCCTCTTCATCCACCTATCACTTTCCCAGCTACCCCTGTTTCAGCAAATGTCAGGGAATGTGCATTGGTAGGTAGCTTAGAGGAGCTGAATGTTATTTAAATGGGGAAAGATGGCAGAAAGGTTTAGCATAGAGGGATTTGGGAGTTCTGATGCATGAATCACAAATAGCTAGATCCAAGTTCAGTGGGTAATAGAGAAAGCAAATAGCCTTTATTTCCAAGGGAATAGAGTTTAAAAATCTTAAAACTATACAAGGCTTTAGTCAGGCCATATGTGGAATTCTGAACGGTTTTGTGCAGTCCAGAGAGAACTCATAGATTAATTCCATGTATGGAGGGACTGTCTTGTGAGGAGACGTTGAGTGGAATGGGCCTGTACTTGTTGGAATGAGAGGAAACCTCAGAGAAATGCACAAAATTCTTAGAGGACTTGACAGAGTAGATATGGAACGGTTATTTCCTCTGTAGGAGAGTAAAGGAACAGGGATATAATTTCGGAATAACTGGTCGTACTTTTAAATTGAGATGAAGAATTTATTCTGAGGGTAGTGAATCTGTGGAATTGACATAAACAGTACCGTTACATTGAATGAGACCATTGCTTTGTCCTTGTCTGTGTTTATGTTCCTGATGTTGTCTAGGAATTCCTGTGATCATAATATGGAGTATTTGGATCCATTGACAGCATCACACCCTCGAATATTATTAAAGCACACCAGGTTAGGCAGTATCTGAGGAACAGGAGAATCGATGTTTTGGGCATAAGCCCTCCACTGATAAGATGTTTAAGTTTTTGTTGAAGTTCTTCTGCCAATTTGTGATGGAGTTCCTGAAAATTCAACAAGAGGTATGAATGGCGCTGTACTGAAGGTAATCCATAAAATCGTTGTGTTCCCTTCTGGCTTCAGCTTCTGTAGGTCTGTCTTGGTTATCAGTCTTTTTTGTAGGTTAGTGTTGTTTATTCTATTGGTTAGCTGTGGCATGGGGTCATGCACCCTCTGTTGTTAGGTGTCAGTATCTACAAGTAGTTTCTGTGTTTGAATATATTCAGTTTTGTTCATGATTATCGTCATTCTGCCATTATCTGCTGGTACTATGATTATGTTCTTGTCCTTTTTGACAAAATGACTGAACGAACCAGCAGCAGAGTAGACAACGTGACAGGCACCTGGGTAAGGACCTTCTCCAAATGACAGCTGACAGACACAAAATCCAGTACGAGTCAGGGACTCAACTACAACCACAGGGACGCGGGAAAAAACGACTTTCAAGATGCACTAGAATATCTGGTCAGAACTAATGGACTAACCAAAGAGACACATCAAGCAGTCAGACAAACCATTGTACCCTCTCAAAGAAAAGACAAATTAACAACCTTAACACGAGAGAGAAGCTTGAAAAACATTCAAAAGGTCAAGAACATAATCGTAGTACCAGTATATAAAGGCAGAATGACAGTAATCATGAACGAAACTGAATACTGTACATTCAAAGAAGAGAAATTACTTGCAAACTTCTCCCAGCAGAGGGAGCGTGACCCCATGCCATGTCAAACTAATGAAATAAACAACACACCACAGAACATAACAAAATGGACTGATAACCAAGACACACCTATAGAAGATAAAGCCAGCAGGCAACAACACCCCATGATTTTATGGATTACCTAAGGTAAGCAAGCCAGCCATACCACTTAGACCTATTGTGGCGCTTCCAGGGGCTCCACGATATAAACTGGCAAAAGAACTGCAACAAAAACTTAAACGTCTTTTCAGCGGATCCAAACAATGTCGGGAACATAAACATAGACAAGGACAAAGCAATGGTCTCATTCGATGTAATGATGCTGTTTATGTCACTTGACAAAATCTTTGCCAATGAGACAATAACCAACCTCCTGAACAAACAGAACAGATAGCACGACAGGGAACCTATCAAAGAGGACTGCATACTCAAACTACTAGATCTGTGCTTGACGGTACACTTCATATTCAGCAGCCAGACATATGAACAAATCAGTGGGACATGTGATGGGCTCATAGCAGAAGCAGTGATGCAAAGACTGGAACAAACCGCTCACTCTCAAATCTAACCCAAGCTCTGGATCAGATACATGGATGATGCTTTTGTACTATTTAAGAAATTAGTGATTGAGAACACACACTGGATTATCAGCACCATGCTCACAGGGATCAAATTTATGAGAGAGGAGGAAACCAACAGCCAACTCGCATTCCTGGATGTGATGGTAGAAAGAACATACGATGGTGAATGCACTGCAAAAGTGTGCAGAAAAGCCCCACGCTCGGACCGGATCCTGAACCACAACAGCAACCACCGAATTAAACAAGGAAATTGCATTAGGAGCTACAGAAGAGCTGTTCAAAAGGGCTACAGAACACTGCAGCACTCCCTACCTGTGAAGAGAAGAAGAACACCTCCATAAAGTCTTTGCCATGGACAGATAACTTCAACTGCGGATGCTGAGCAGACAAACAACATAACAAGGACATGCCATCACCTAACACACGAATTACGCTACCTTTTGTATTTTAAAAAAAAAGCCTCGTAACTAACGGCAAAATTCTCCGACCACTCTGATGACAGCCTTTAAACCGCAAGCCACGCTCAGCCGACAACTCGCCAGAATAACCTACACTCATCATGTGCAAGACTAACATAGTTTACAAGATTCCTTGCAAAGACTGCATGGAACACTATATAGTGCAAACAGGTAGACGACTGGCAATCTGTATCCATTAACACAAAGTAGCCACTAAATACCACGACCACCTGTCCTAGTAGCCACGCACCGATGAAAAGGACTGCAAATTTGACTGGGACAACACAACAATAATAAGACAAGCTAAACAGAGGACAGGCAGAGAATATCTAGAGGCATGGCACTCATTCATTGATTCCATTAATAAACACACTGACCTCGACCAAGTAAACTGACTACGGTAATAAACAATGGGAATCTGCAACCGGAAGCAGCAGGAATGAAACCAAATAAATTCCAGAAGAGACAGTACAGCAGCGCTTCACAGGAGGCTTCAAAGCATAGAGATGTTACCTAGATAGGGATGAAACTTCTGCAAATCAACTTCCCAGCTGGGCAAGTATACCCAAAACTATGGCAGCCAGCACCACAGCTACATGTCTTTATGCAAACCTTGAACTAAATTTCTATGTAACTTGAAGAAAAGTGTTATTAATAATAGATCCTGGATGTACTTTTGCTTGCTGACCTGGAAGGTTCGTTTCCAGACATTTCATCACCATATTAAATAACTTCTTAAGTGAGCCTCCGAATGACGCACTGGTGGTGTAGTCCGCTTTCTGTTGAAATGTTTGGCTTTCCTTGGGTTGGTGATGTCATTTCCTGTGGTGGCATCATTTCCTGCGGATGGTAAATGGCGTCCAAGTCGATGTGTTTGTTGAGCGTTCCAGTTGGAATCCCATGCTTCTAGGAATTCTCGTGCATGTCTCTGTTTGGCTTGTCCTAGGATGGATGTGTTGTCACAGTCGAAGTGGTGTTCTTCCTCATCTGTATGTAAGGATATTAGTGAGAGAGGGTCATGTTGGTTTTCATGTATCCTGGTGGCTAGTTTTCTGCATGTTTGTCCAATGTAGTGTTTGTTACAGTTCTTGAAAAGTATTTTGTGAATGACATTAGTTTTGCTTGTTGTCTGTATGGGGTCTTTCAAGTTCATTAGCTGCTGTTTTAGTGTGTTGGTGGGTTTGTGGGCTACCTTGATGCCAAGGGGTCTGAGTAGTCTGACAGTAAATTCCGAAATGTCTTCGATGTAGGGGAGAGTGGCTAAGGATTCTGGACATGGTTTGTCTGCTTGTTTGGGTTTGTTGCTCAGAAATTGGCAGACTGTTCATTGGGCACCCGTTCTTTTTAAATACACTGTATAGTGATTTTCCTCTGCTCTGCATAGTTCCTCTGTGTTGCAGTGTGTGGTGCCACATTGAAATAATGTTCTGATGCAACTTCATTTGTGGATGCTGGGATGATTGCTTCTGTAGTTCAATATTTGGTCTGTACATGTTGTTTTCCTATAGACACTGGTTTGAAGCTCTCCATTCACTGTTTACCCTACTGCGAAGACTAGGAATGGTAGTTTGTTGTTTTCCTCCACTGTTTGTTTAGTGAATTTTATACCAGTAAGGATATTATTGATTGGTCTTGAAGGTTTCCTCTAATTTGTTTTGTTTAGTGATGACAAAGGTGTCATCCACACAGTGGACCCAGAGTTTGAGTTAGATGGTTAGCAGAGCTGTTTGTTTGATTCTCTGCATTACTGCCTCTAAGAACCCTGATATCGGAAATCCCATGGGTGTTCCGTTGGTTTGTCTGTAGGTTTGTTGTTGAAGGTGAATTGGGTAGTAAGACATAGGTCCACTAGCTTGACGACAATGTCCTTGCTGATGAAGTTGGTGGTTTTGGTCTCTTTGGGTCTTCTAATAAGTCCTTCTCTGGTGATGAAATGTCTGAAAACAAACCTTCCAGCTCAGTGAGCAAACCTACATCCAGAGCCTCAACCTGAGCTTGAAATCTTCTCAACTTGATAATAGTCTTTTATAAATTGCCTATAATTTTCTTTTAATTTTAGTTATTTGACGCTAGCGAGGAGCTGTGGCAGACTTATAACAAATTGGATCCAGTCTCTCTGGAAGTCTTGATTTCTGAGGTAATTCAATAAATACTAATATGTTATCTTTAGTTTCTAAATGTTGGTTAGAGCTGCTTTGCAATGAGGAATGCATTGGTTGCATTCTAAGAGTAATGCAGGTTAAAGTTGCATTTCTTAAATTAGATAAGTCGTATTTTGGAATATAACTTTTTAATTGGGTGAGACCTGAGGAATTTATATATATAGTAGAAATATTTGTTTGTGTGATATTATAAGTGAAAACTGAAAACATTGCTTATGGAAAACTGTAAATTTGAGGAGCTTAACAATTTGTTTGCTGTATGTACTTTTGTCCATTTTGAATTTTTCAGGATTTGACAGCATTTGACAGACAATGGGCAAGCTTCTTTTCCAACTTTGACATTGAGTCCTCTTCCTCAATACTGGATCTTTCCGAGGCACAGGCTGGAGAGGTGGGGAATACATAATTATTGCAGTATACCTTATCCCATGAGCATTTATTGCAGTTCTTCAGTTTAAAATGATGAGCGAAAATATTGTGTTCTAAAATATCTAAATTGATTAGAAAGAAGAATTTTAGATTGAGCTTCGATTCACAAAGCTGAATTTCTAATTCTGTGGACTGTCTGACTAAAAGCTCTTCTTACAACTCTGGTTGTGGTTTTGGAGCAGAGTGGAAGGTAAATGTTGTTCTGAAACAGGTGGTGCAATGTTTTGGGTCAAATCCCCAAGGCTTAGAGTTCTCACTGTCCTTTTAAAGGTTGGTTTACTTGGTTTTGGTTCCAAATATTGTTTTGCATTAAACTGTTCTCCTATTTTCTTTCCTGAATTTATTTACCCTGCCCCTTTCACAGCCACTTGCCTCCACATATACTACTTTTAGATGGAAGAGCAGACAAATGGGCTGCAAGCTACTCCATGGCTTTCAACACCAATGCTCTTCCATGGATCAACTAACTGGAGGCATGATGGTAAGGGGTATGAAATTAAACCTGTCTCTTTTAAACCCTGCAGGGGATGCTGCAGGTTGTTCCACTACTTCCATTGTAGAAGCAGATGTAAGTGATGGAAACTATTGTAGTTGAGTATCAGCTCATGCTTTATGGGTTGAAAATTTGAATTGCTATAAGCTTTCTATTTTTAACAACAATTCAAATAAGGTACTACTTCAATTTTATTCACTAGAGGTGGTAGTGTTGAGTTAAAAAACTTACCCAGCTGAGCGTTTTATGCTGGGGAGTGGGGAAATGGGATAAAATTGGGCCATCCACCTCCCAGAGGAAGATACAAGATGGCAACAGCAGCAAGTGGTAGCCAAACTGGCCTGTGGGATGCTTGCCTCAGTTTACGAGGACATTGCCTCATTTTAACGATGAATGTTGGAACTGCAAAGTCTCAAACCAAAATGGCACTTCACATGCCCGCTGGCAGGTCCTAGTTCATGCACATATCAAACAGGAATTTATTTTTGAAGGGGGACAAACCATAATCATTCTTCGTCTTCCTGCAAGTGTGTTGGAGGGCAAATAATTTTATGCAAATATTTTCATTTAATAGAATTTGTATACTTCAGAGATGTGTCACTTGTCTATAATCAGATGGTTAAAAAATCATATGGCTCTTAATTTAGACAGAAGCTGTGAACCATATTGATTACTTTGAGGCAGTTTGGCATTGATTACCTTAGTACTCTCTCTTTTCCCACAGATATTTTATTTCCATCCATGTACAACATTTTATTTTCTTTTTCAGCCATTTCGAACTTACTTTAGCCATGGGTTGATCACCAGTCAAATTACAGAGAAAAGGTAATTGCGTATGTATGCTAAATTTTTATTTTGGTATTTTCCATAGTGACTAAATTTTACTCTTTTTTTTTTAAAAATTGTTTAATTGCGGCTCTGAGGAGGTAGCCTTTTATTTTGTCAAATTGGCTCTTTGTCTTTAAGTGCTGAAGCTGTCAATTTAAAAAAAAAATTGAATGGAGCAAAAGTAATCTTGTTAACTTGTTTTTAAAGTAATTTTGAATATCTTGAACTCCAAAGTTCCTCCAGTTAACAGGCTAAAACAGTATTACACCAACAGGAATGAAAATAGTGATTGACTTATCATAGAGCAGTGCAGACCCATCGGTCTACAACAGTGCCATTCTAAATTAATCCCATCTGACTGCGTGTGGTCCAAATTCCTGCCAGTTCATGTGTCTGCACAACACACCTCTTCAATATTGCTATTGTTACTTGAGATTCTGAGAGATAAGATGTACATGCATTTTGGAAAGACAGGTTTTGTGAGTGGGAGATTATGCCTCACAAATTTGTTAGAGTTCTTTGAAGTAATCAGGAAAGTTGACAAGGGGCAGGGCAGTAGTCGTACTTTATATGGATTTCATTACTGCCTTTGATAAGCTTCCATATGGAAGGCTATTCCAGAAGATTAGATTGCATGAAATCCAGGTCGAGCTGGCAAATTGGATACACCATTGGTTTGATGGTAGGAAGCAGAGGGTAATAGTGGAGGAATGCTTGTCAGACTGGAGGCCTGTTTCTCGTGGGGTGCCTCAGGAGTCAGTGCTGGGCCCATTATTGTTTGTTATCTATATCAAGATTTGGGTAAGAATGTACAAGGCATGATTAGTAAGTTTGTTGATGGCATTAAAGTAGGAAGTATAGACAGTGAGGAAGGCTATCAGAAATTGCAGCAGGGCTTCAATCAGCTGGGAAAGTGGGTTGAGAAATAGCAAATGGAGTTTAATATAGATATATATGAGGTCTTGCATTTTGCAAAGTCAAATCAAGGTAAGAGTTTCATGGTGAATGGTAGGGCCTTAAGGTGTGTAGTGTAAAAGAGGGATCCTGGAGTTCAGGTTCACGGTTCTCTGAAAATGATTCATAGGTAGGCAGTGAAGAAGGCTTTCAGCACACTGGGCTTTATCAGTCAGAGCATTGAGAATAGAAGTTGGGAAATCATGTTGCAGTTATACAGTACATTGGTGAGGCCACACTTGGTATATTGTGTTCCGTTTTGATCACCTTTTTATCGGAAGGATGTTATTGAACTGGAAAGAGTGCAGAAGAAATTTACAAGGATGTTGCCAGGACTCAAGGGTCTGAGTTACATAGAGAGGTTGGACAAGCTAGGACTTTTTTCTTTAGAGGTTAGGAGACTAAGGGGGAATCTTTAAGTGTATAAGATCATGAGAGGCATGGATAGGGTCAATGCCCTTAGTCTTTTTCCCAGGGTTGGGGAATCGAGGAATAGAGGGCATCAGTTTAAGGTTAGAGAGGAAAGAATAAAAGGGAACCTGAGGAGCAACTTTTTTTTTAAACACAGAAGGTGATAAGCATGTGGAATGAGCTGTTACTGGAAGTGGTTGAGGTGGGTACATTAACAACATGTGGACAAATACATGGATAGGAAAGGACTAGAAGGATATGGGCCAAGTGCAGGGAAATGGAGTTAACATGGATGGACATTTTGATCAGCATGGACCAGTTTAGGCCAAAGGGCCTGCCTTCATGTTGTAGGACTCCATGACTATGTATCTGGTTCTGCCATCTTCCCTGGCAGCATGTTCTAGGCACCGACCACTCTTTTTAAAAAAAAAAAGCAGTCTAGTTTTGCACATCTCCTTCAAACTTTCCCCCTCTCACTTTTAACCCTATGTCTGATTAGTATTTGACATTTCCATACTGGGGGGAGAAACTCCAACCATTCACCCTGTCCATCCCTCTCAATTTTATATACTTTTATCAGGTTGCCCCTCAGCCTCTGATGTCCAGCAAAAACAATCCCAAGTTTACCCAACCCACTTCAGTCCAGGCAACATTCTGGTAAATCTTTCGCATTTTTTCTAATTTTTCTAACCAATCTGTTCAGCGATGTTATTGTATACTTCTGGAGTAGGTGGGACTTGAACCCATGCCATGATGACCAAATTTCTCTCAGTACTGTAAATGTGGCCTAACGGAGTTTTAGACAGCTGCAACAAGACCTGCCAACTTTTGTATTGATTGTCCTGATCGATTGGTGGCAAGCTTGCCAACCGTCGTCTTTATCATGTTGCTACTTTCAGGAATCTATGGACTTGCATGCCAAGATCCCTTTGTATGTCAGTGCTCCTAAGGGTCCTGCCATTTACTGTATACTTTCCTCTTGCATTTAACCTACAAAATGCATCATTTCACATATCCAACTTCACTTGCCATTTCTCCGTCCAACATTCTAACTGGTCTATATCCTGCTGTATTCTTTGACAACCTTCTTCATGATTCACAAATTCAACACTTTTGTGTCATCTGCAAACTTGTTGATTTGACACCTACATTTTCACTCAAATCATCCATCCATATATTACAAACAACAGATCATAGTACTGATCCTCTGGCCACAAACCTCCAGTCTCCACAACTAATCTGTGTTTTGTATGATCGAGTCAATTTTGGATCTAACTTAGCAATTTACTGTGGATTCCCAATGACTTGATCTTCTGGACCAGCATAACAGAAGAGATCTTGTCAAATGTTCAGTCATGTCCATGTGGATAACATTCACTGCCCTACCCTCATCAATCATTTTTGTCACATCCTTAGAAAACTCAATCAAATCTGTAACACAAGACCTTCCCTGCACAAACTATGTTAATAAATCCATTCTTCTCCAAATGTGAGTAAGTCCTGTTCCTAAGAATCTTCTTTTGATTGAGGGATTGCTTACGCTTCCAAGCATGCAAGTAGTCCTGTTTGGGAGCTTCACCAGGTCGAAACTTCATTTTCAGATATGCCTGATGCTGCTCTTGGCATGGCCTCTTGCACTCTCCGTTGAACCAAGGTTGATTCTAAGACTTGATGGTAGTGTTTGAGTGGGTGATATGCTGCGCCATGAGATTATGAATTCTGCTGGAGTCCAATTCTCCTGCTGTTGATGAGCCACAGCGCTTCATGGATGTCCAGTCTTGAGTTGCTAGATTGGTTTAGAGTCTGTCCCATTTAACACCGTGATAGTGCCACACAACACGACATAGGGTATTCTCAATCTGAAGATGCGACTTGTGGACCTGCAGCAAGCAGATTGGTGAGGATGAGGTCAAGTATGATTTGGAGATGCCAGTGTTGGACTTGGGTGTACAAAGTTTAAAAATCACACAACACCAGGTTGTAGTCCAACAGGTTTAATTGGAAGCACTAGCTTTTGGAGCACCGTTCTTTCACCAGGTAGTTGTGGAGTACACAGAATTTATAGCAAAAGTTTACAGTGTGATGTAACTGAAATTATACGTTGAAAAATACCTTGATTGTTTGTTGAGTCTCTCATCTGTTCAAATACCATGATAGTTTCACTTCTTTCATATGTAAATCACAAAACCTTTTTTTTTTAAAAGTTACATTCTCAGGTTAATTGTAACAATTGGTGTAAGCCAGATAAAATGTTGAAGGTATTAGCCCCCTGTGTTCTCTGTCTGTGCCATAATGTTTAGCAGGTCAGGCAGCATCCAGGGAACAGGAGAATCGACGTTTCGGGCATAAGCCCTTCTTCAGGAATGGGGAACGTTTGTCCAGCAGGCTAAGATAAAAGGTAGGGAGGAGGGACTTGGGAGAGGGGCGTCGGAAATTTCCGACGCCCCTCTCCCAAGTCCCTCCTCCCTACCTTTTATCTTAGCCTGCTGGACAAACTTTCCACATTCCTGAAGAAGGGCTTATGCCCGAAACGTCGATTCTCCTGTTCCCTGGATGCTGCCTGACCTGCTGCGCTTTTCCAGCAACACATTTCCAGCTCTGATCTCCAGCATCTGCAGACCTCACTTTCTCCTCCGCCATAATGTTTAGATTGATTCTAATCTCAAAAGTGAGTTAACAGAGTCTTACATGAATTCACATGTTTTTCTCTCTTGTTGGTTCCCTCACCACCTGTCGGAGACCTAGTCTAGCAAGTATGTCTTTTAGGACCTGACCAGCTCGATCAGTAATGTGCCGCAGAACCACTCTTGGTGGTGGACATTGAAATCCTCCACACAGAGAGTACATTTTGCACCCTTGCCATCCTTGGTGCTTCCTCCAAGGGTTGTTCAACGTGGAGTACTGGTTCATGAGTCAAGGGAGGATGGTATGTGGTAATGAGGAGGTGGTTTCCTTGTCAATGATGAGCCTGAACCCATGAGATGTCATGGAGTCCAGAGTCAATGTTGAGGACTCCAAGGACAACTCCCTCCTTACTGTGTACCATTACCAGTGGGACAGGATATATGCAAAGATGGTAATGGTGGTGTCAGGTATGATTCCAGGAATATGACTATATCAGGTTGTTGCTTGACTAATCTGTGAGACAGCTCTCCCAATTTTGGTACTAGCCTGCCAGATGTTAGTAAGAAGGACTTTGCAGTATCATGAGGCCGGTTTCTACCATTGTCGTTTCCAGTGCCAAAGTTGATGCTGGCTGGGCCTTCCGGTTTAATTTCTTTCTTGAGATGTTGTAGTAATTGATAGCACTGAGTGGCTTGGTCAGCCATTTCAGAGGGCAGTTAAGAGTCAGCTTCACTGCTATGATTCTGGAGTCACATATCAGCAAGACCCAGTAAGGTCTGGTAAGGAAATTAATGAGCTAGATGGTTTTTTCCAACAATTGATAATGGTTTCACGGTCTTCAGTAGATTCTTAATTCCAGATTTGTGTTGAATTCAAATTTCTTCATGTGGCATGGCGGGATTCCATACTGGGTCCTTGGAGCATTTGCTGAGTTTCTGAACTAAGAGTGTAGTACAGCTATTGCCTCCTGGGTACACCTAACAAATTCAGCCCCATCTGAGCCTGTAGAATTATGAGTCCAAGTCCATGTTGGGGATGTTAAAATCACCACTACAACAACCCTGTGGTTTTTACATCTTCCCATGATATGTTCCTGTAACCTCCACAGGCAATTTGGAGGCCTGTAGTGTAACCCTGTTAGTGATTGCATCTTGCTTATTCCTAAATGCTACCAATGTAGCCTTGCTGGATGAGCCCTCCCAGATGTCTTGTCTTTGTGCAGCCGTGACATTCTCCTTTATCGGTAATACAAAACTTTCCATCCTCTTAAATCCTTCTCTATCAGGCCTGAAACATTTGAAACCCTGGAATGTTGAGCGTCAGTCCTGCTTGTCGCTCAACCAAGTTTCTGTAATAGGTACCACATCGTAATTCCATGAACTAATCCAGGCTCTAAGCTCATCTGCTTTCCCTGTTATACCCCTTACATTAAAATTAATACACTTCACACTGCCAGTCCCACTGTGTTCATTAGCCTTTCGATTAGACTAGACTTGATCTTTACCTTTTCCTCAATTACTCCACTTGCTGATATCATTCCTTTTAATGATTAAATGACGAGCTGGCATTTCCTGCTGGAGGTATTTTTCTTGAGTGACCTAACTATATGTACCTATCTTTGGCCTAGATCCCTTAATTTTTTTTCTCTCTGAAGCAAAGGCATTATCTTTCTTGGATAAAGTTAACAACTGCTCTTTATGGAAATGTTTTCTAAACCTCTACCACCCTTTGTGTGTAAAAGTGCTTCCTAGGGTTTTATAGTGCCACTTGAGAGGATTTAAACTGGTGTAACAAGGGGACAGGGACAACATCAGTACATAAAATGGCTGATGAGGAGTCTGAGAACAAGGTCATAAGGCTGAGAGGAAGAATAGACACCAGGGAGTTAGCAAACAGAGGGACTGGCAGTCTGAAATAGATTTGCTTTAATGCAAGGATTCCGACATGTAAGGCCAAAGAACTTAACTTGGAATTTTGCATCTAACTATGATGTTATAGCTAATACAGACTTTGTTGAAAGAGATAAGATCAAGTTATTTTCCCTAAGATGGGGGAGTTCAAAAATAGGGGACATATTTTTCAGGTGAGATGAGAAAGTTTTAAAAAGGATATGACGGGACAACTTTTTTTTCAAGTGGTTTGTGCGTGGAATGAACTGTTAGAGGAAGTGCGTTTAGAAGAGATTTGGACAGGTACATGAATAGGCAAGGTCTTGAGGGATATGTTTTGGCCCTAGGGTGGCACGGTGGCTCAGTTGCTAGCACTGCTTCCTCAGTGTCAGGGACCCAGGTTTGATTCTAGTCTTGAGCGACTCTGTCTGTATGGAGTTTGCACATTCTCCCCGTGTCTGTGTGGGTACTCTAGTTTCCTGCCAGAGTCCAAAGATGTGCACGTTAGGTGGGTTGGCCTGGCTAAATTGCCCATATTGTCCAGGATAGTGTAGGTAGGTGGTTTCGTCATGTGAAGTACAGGGTTGTGTCTGGGTGGGATGTGCTTTGGAGGGTTGGTGTGGACTCCATGAGCTGAATCGCCTGCTTACGCACTGTAGGGATTCTATGAAGGCATATGGCACACTTGTCTCCATTGGGAGGGACATAAGGTATAAAGGTTGGCAAGTCATGTTTGGTTAGGCCATATTTGGAATAATGTGTACCGTTCTGATCACACTACTAGAAGGATGTAGAAGCCCTGGAGAGGGTACGGAAATAGATTACCAGGATCTTGCTTTGTTTCGAGGGTATTAGCTATGAGGAGAGATTGGTCAAATCTGGTTTGTTTTCACTTGAATGTCGAAGGATATGGGTTGACTTGATACAAGTTTATAAAATTGAGAGTTGTTGATAGATTGGATGGTCAGAGTCTTTTTTTCCCAGGGTGGAAATGTCAGTTAGAGTCATAGAGACGTACAGCATGGAAACAGACCCTTCAATCCAACCCATCCATGCCGACCAGATATCCCACCCAATCGAGTCCCACCTGCCAGCACCTGGCCCATATCCCTCCAAATCCTTCCTATTCATATACCCATCCAAATACCTCTTAAATGTTGCAATTGTACCAGCCTCCACCACATCCTCTGGCAGCTCATTCCATACACGTACCACCCTCTGCATAAAAAAGTTACCCCTTAGGTCTCTTTTATATCTTTCCCCTCTCACCCTAAACCTATGCCCTCTAGTTCTGGACTCCCCGACCCCAGGGAAAAAACTTTGTCGCTCATAGGTTAAAGGTAAAAAGGGGTAAGTTTAAACATTTGAGAGGCAAGTTTTTTTTACACTGAGAGCATATATACTTCAAATGCCCTTCCAGAAGAGGTGGTGGAGCCAATTACACGATCAAACATTTAAAATACATCTTGACAGATATATGAATAGGCAGGAAAAGGAAGAAAACAGACCACAGAGGCAAAAGGTTTTGGCTTAGAAAGGTGTTATCTGTTGGCGTAGTCTTGGTGGTTTGAAGTGCCTGTTCCTGTGCTGTGTTCTAGCATCTCTCCTGAATGGCCTTGCCCTGATTTCTAGACTTTGTTCCCTCATTCTAGAATCTCCAATCAGTCAAAATAAGTTATCTTTCTCTACCCTGTGTTTTCCTGATATTATCTTGAAGCCTTTGATCAGATTATCCTTTAACCTTTTAAATTTTGGAGAAAACGGCATAATCTATTTAATCTCCCCTGATAACTTAACCCTGAGGTCCAGATATTGTTCTTGTAAATCTAATATACTTAATGATCCAGTCTCTACAACCTTCTGTAGGAAAGAATCCCATAGATTTACTGCTCTCTGATAGAAGAAATTCCTGTTCATCTCTGTCTTAAAAGGGGTGATCCCTTTCTCTAAGATTAATCCATCGGCTCCTAAACTCTCCTACAACGAGAAATAACATCTCCACAGCTATCCTGGAAAAGTCCCCAAAGGATCTCGTATGTTTCAATAAGTTTGTCGTTCATTTGTCTAAACTGAAATGAATACAGCGCCAACTTGCTCAACTTCTTATTAGAAAACTAATAGATATCCAGGATCACCCAGTGAACCTGTTCTGGACTACTTTCAATACCAATATGCCTTTCCTTGGATAAGGGAATTGAGGAAACACTTCTAGGTGGAAGGAAAGTTATTCCACATTATTTCAGCTGAAATAATGTTAAATAACTACTTGGTAGTACTGAAGCTGAGTATTGCTGACGTTTTGTCAAAACTTTTTGTTTTAGGCTCGTTACGACAATTTGCATGAAGACCAATAAAGACAATAACAACCTTTTTGTACTACATGAGAGGAGAGTGCTGATTGGTTTGCAGGTGGACTCTGGTAGAGACATTGCCATGGCGAATGTCATGTTTATGATTGAAATCTATATACCAGGCTTTGTTTTTAGTTTTCAAACCAGGCACATTGACTGAGTGGATAATTTCTCAGACCAATCAGCACTGTCTTTTCCTCCAGTACAAATTTTTTTTTTCTCCCTTTCTTGGTATTCTTGCAAATTGTCTTGATTCTGTATTGTAAGTAAATTAGCTCTTGAATTAATGTTTTCATCACAATTAAATTTTCTATTAGTGTTAGATGAACTACCTGAGTGGTTTTTGTAACTTTTAAAATGAAAGTTTGCATGTGGATGGTAATTTTAATAATTAGTTCTTAGTTATTAGTCAGTTTCTAGTTTTGAGTAGCCAAGTGTCCTGAAAGGAACAGTATATTTGCAAAGATAGAAATAATGTTGTGATAAAGTAAGATGAAAAAGAATAGAAAGTAGGAAAGTAATCATAGCTTTTGCTCAATTGGGATCAGTCCTGAATAGTCAGAAGCAAACTGAAGTCTTTCAATTTCAAGTCAAGTAATCTCTCTCTCTCTCTCTCTCTCTCTCTCTCTCTCTCTCTCTCTCTCTCTCTCTTTCTTTCTTTCTTTCTTTCTTTCTCTCTAAAGGGTTTAGTTTTGGAACATGAAGAATGTATATTTTGGACACATGCAGTGTCACGACTTACTGGGTAGCACATTAGAAATCATGTTCCGCTATATCTAGAGTTAGCACAAAAATTAAAGCTTTTGAAGTAAGAACACAAAGTTCCCCAAATTTCATGATTTTCAGGCCCGGGTTAATAGCAAAGACCATGTTTCTGTACTTGCTACTTATTTTATGTAATTAGACTATAAGTAAACTGTTTTAAACCATCAATGTATAATACTGTAAAATAAAACTCTAATCCCTTTATAAATTTTCCCAGACAGATGCAGGCAGGGAATAATAGGCTCTGGGTAGAGGCTGTCAGAAGTTCATATTCATGAGTAGTTGAGATGATCCTGTTGTCTTTGTTTTTAAACAATCTACTGCTGGAGATAGTATACGTTTTATGATAGTTTTGTCCCTTTTGTGTTGTTGCTTAGTGTGTCTTTCACCCAGCCAGGGAGTGAACAATCAATCTTCACAGTGCATGGATGAGACCGTTCCATCCATTCAGTCTGTGCCAACCTATTTCCACTAATCCCACTTTCCATCACTTGGTTCATAGCTTTAAATGTTGTACTATTTCAAGTGCTAAGCTGAAGAGCTGCTTCCTAACAACTCTGTCCCTGTCATGATCTTAGACATCTCAAACAGGTCCTCCCTCAGCCTTCTGTTTGTAAAGAAAATAAGCAGAGCCTATCCAGCTTCTATTCACGGCTGAGACGCTCCATCCTAGTCAACATCCCAGTGAATCTCTTCTGCATCCTGCCCTAGGTGATGCTGTCTTCTTTCTTTCTCAAGGTCTGTTCTATTCTGTCACTTCTCCAGAGACATCTTAGAATGTTTTCATTAACATTGTCTTCTGATTACACAGGTGCATGGAGAAATCCTGTTGACATTAATCTCTAAGTTGCTTTCAATATGTAGGTATCATTTATCCCTTGTACAGTCTAAAATCTAAATTTCGTCAAACAATCCTTCTAATCCCCATGCTTGTCAGAATGTGCTTTTGAGTTGCTTTTCTCCAGATGCTTTCACTGGTTTGCAATGAACACAAGGTGGCTGGTTTGCTTATAAAAGATCTTATTAGTTAAAAGTCATAGATTATAAGTGCAGAAGGAAATATGAACTGATTTTCTTCAGGTTTAAAATTGATTTTGACTGCCGAGAACAGAGAAATGGCATCTACTCTGGTGAAGATCAAAACACTTCTCTCTATCAGGCCGAGGTAGTTAAACCGAGCATAAGGCGTTCATCATCAATAGCTGGTTACTAGTCCCTTAGATTAATCAAATTCTTGTTGCCACCCAGCTATATTTGTTCAGAGAGCCCCTTGTCTGTCAGCGCTTCAAACACTGCTTATTCAAATGATGTTATTACACTGTTAGCTTTAATGTGAGGTTATTTGTTTTTCAAAACATTCAGTACTCCTTTCGAATGCTGATGTTAAAAGTTCTTGCCCAATTCTTCCACAATTTTCAAAAGTGTAAGAATGAGAAAAGGGTTGAGGGGGTTATTTGTTTTAGACTAAATTACGAAATACAGGGAACGTTTCGAAGTAATTTTTGATATAGCTATTTAAAACTGTCAATCTTTCCAATGAATAAATATATCTAAATGAATTCTGTAGGATTGAAAATTAGAACAAATTTTATTTTCTCCAAATCTTTTCCATTGTACCTATCTGTACGTACAAAATTGAATTCAATTTTATGTGACCATGGAAACTGATTTCTGAATCAAAATTTAGGGCCGGTTTCTGCTTACACCTTCACAGTATTTGGAAAGAGATTTATTTTAAGGGGATTTAGAAATGTTGATTGACTTCACTCGCTAAGTATAAAGTATCACTAAATTCCCCATTTCAGCTGAAAGTCCAAGATATTCAGAGCTGTGCTCATGACCAGGATACATTTCATTATTTATTAAAAGCTTTATTTTGTTGAGTTTGAGAATGTAAGAATAGTTTGTGCAGCAGAGGTGCCTTCTACTGGTTGAAAAATCAGTGGAAACACAGCATTGGGTCTATCAGACAGAAACGATGCTGTTTAATAGTGCTCATCTGGACAGTGTTGGACCCCACTTGATCAGGTCCTCAATAGATACCCTTATGTACAAATAAATAGTAGGCGACATGGCCACTTTGAACCTGTTCTAATTTAAATAGATCATAGCTGATTTAATTGTATCCTCTACTCCATATTCTCTCTGACTGTTATAATAGTTCCTCCCCATGCTTACCAAGAATCTTACTACTTCTGTTTTAAAAATATTTTAAACTCAGTTCCTCCAAAGACTCGGGACATTTTGTGCAGAAAAGAACCTCATCTGTGTCTTAAATGGGCAGCTCCTTATTTTTAGACAATGACTCCTTGTATGTTCTCTCAAAAGAGGAGACGTCCTTTCCACTTTTATCCTGTCATGCCCACTTGGGATCTTGTATGTTTGTGTCACGTTACCTCTTTCCTCACTAAAATGTAGCAGATAGAAGCCTAGCTCTGCCCAATCTTTCCTCATGTGAGAACTGTCACATTCGTCAAGTAAACCTTCTCTGAACTGCTTCCAATTCGTTTATATCTTTTTCTTCAGAAGGAGGTGAATGCGGTACCCAGTGCTCCATCAGCCTGTTGGTTGGATAAAGAAGAGCGGCAGAGTGATTTCTGCTTGCCTGGGCAAAATGTATTCCTCAGTCAGCATCATAAAGGATTATCTGGTCGTTGCTCTTTGTGGAAGCTTGCTGTGCATATACTTTCTTCCCTGTTTTGTATGTTAGAATAGTGACTACATTTCAGAAAGATACTTTGCTTGGAAAGTGCATTGAGGTGTTTGCAATAATATATAAGCCTTTTGCTTTTTTCGTGAAATTGGGCAAAAATTTCCAAAATAACTTTTTTTCTTTTTTGCTTCTTATGCAGCACTGACCGGCAACCTTTCGTTCTTTTTGGTTGTCATTCAACAAAAGAAAACTTAAACTCATACAGCTTTACTTTTCCATCTGAGGGTCACCTTGTTCGAAACACAAACAACAGAGGAGGCACTGCCAGACATATGGTAATTCATTTTTCCCATCTCCTATTTTTATACATTTGATTATGCTTGTATTTTTGAAGTTGTTGCAAATTTCCCACTAAAATACTTTGTATTTCTGTCATGGATACAAAAAAAAATTATTCCTCAGGTCTGTTAGTTTGGATTTTTCATTGTTCTTGAAAGCGGAAGTTTAAGATGACAAAATGAATTTCAAAACTGTGTTCATGAATTTATTGGCAGAGGACATCTTCAAATTGGGTTGCATCCAAGTAGCTTTGCATAATGCGTCTCATAGTCATAGAGATATATAGCACGGAAACAGACCTGTCGGTACAACTCATCCATTCTGACCAGATATCCTAATCTAAACTCGTCCCATATGCCAGCATTTCGCCCATATCCTTCTAAATCCTTCCTATCCAGATACACATTCAGATTCCTTTTAAATGCTGTTGTAATTGTACCAGCCTTCACCATTTCCTCTGGCAACTCATTCCATACCCGCACCACCGTCTACGTGAAAGTGTTGCCACTTAGATCCCTTTTAAATCTTTCTCCTCTCACCCTCAGCTTAAACCCTCGAGTTCTGGACTCACCCAACCCCATATTAATCCTATCCATGCCTCTTGAGATTTTATAAACCTCTATAAGGTCACCCTTCAACCTCTGATGCTCGAGGGTGAACAGACCCAGCCTATTCAGCCTCTCCCCCATCCTTGAAAATCTTTTTTTGAACCCTTTCAAATTTCACAAAATCCTTCCAATAGGAAATACACCAGAATTGCACGCAACATTCCAAAAGTGGCCTAACCAATTTCCTGTACAGCTGCAACATGACCTCCCAACAGCGATACTCTATACTCAATACCAATATAGGAAAGCATACCAAGTGCCGCCTTCACTATCCTATCAACCTGCAACTCTACATTTCAAGGAGCTATGAACCTGCACTCCAAGGTCTTTGTTCAGCAACACTCCACAGGACCATAACATTAAATGTATAAGTCCGGCTCTGATTTGCCTTTCCAAAAGGCAGCATGTCACATTTATCTAAATTAAACTCCATCTGCCACTCCTCAGCCTATTAGCCCATCTGATCAAGATCCCATTGCACTCTGAGGTAACCACCTTCGCTATCCACTACACCTCCAATTTTGGTGTCATCTGCAGACTTACTAACTATCCCTTCTGTGTTCATATCCATATAATTTTAAAAAAAGTGCACCCAGCACTGATCCTTGTGGCACACCACCGGTCAGAGGCTCCCAGTCTGAAAAGCAACCCTTCACCACCATCCTCTGTCTTCTATCTTCAAGCCAGTTCTCCCTGTATTCCATGAGATCTAATTTTGCTAACCAGTTTATGATGAGAAATCTTGTCGAATGCCTTCTTGAAGTCTATTTCGATCATGTCCACTGCTCTGTCCTCATCAATCCTCTTCGTTACTTCTTCAAAAAACTCAATCAAGTTCTTAAGACAAGATTTCTCATGCATAAAGCAATGCTGACTATTGCTAATCAGTCCTTGCCTTTTTAAATACATGTAAATCCTGTCCCTCAGGATTCCCTCCAACAAGCAAATCTTTAGCAGGACTTATACACATAATGGTATACTTATACACTAGGGAGTGTTGCTGAATGAAGAGACCTTGGAGTGCAGGTTCATAGCTCCTTGAAAGTGGAGTCGCAGGTAGATAGAATCGTGAAGAAGGCGTTTGGTATGCTTTCCTTTATTAGTCAGAGTATTGAGTACAGGAGGTGAGAGGTAACAGTGTGGCTGTGCAGGACATTGGTTAGACCACTGTTAGAATATTGTGTGCTGTTCTGGTCTCCTTTCTATCGGAAGGATGTTGTGAAACTTGAAAGGGTCCAGAAAAGATTTACTATGGATGTTGCCAGGGTTGGAGGATTTGAGCTATAAGGAGATGCTGAATAGGCTAGGGCTGTTTTTCCTGGAACATCGGAGGTTGAGGAATGACCTTTATAGAAGTTTACAAAATTGAGGGGCATGGATAGGATAAATAGACAAAGTCTTTTCCCTGGAGTCAGGGAGTGCAGAACTAGAGGGCATAGGTTTAGGGTGAGAAGGGAAAGATATAAAAGAGACCTAAGGGGCAACTTTTTCATGCAGAGGGTGGTATGTGTATTGAATGAGCTACCAAAGGAAGTGGTGCAGGCTGGTACGATTTCAACATTTTAAAAGGCAATTTGGATGGGTATATGAATAGGAAGGGTTTGGAGGGATATGGGCCGGGTGCTGGCAGGTCGGACTAGATTGCGTTGGGATATCTGGTTGGCATGGATGGGTTGGACCAAAGGATCTGTTTCTATGACTCTAACTTGCCCACCACTGATGTCAGCCTCACTGGCCTATATTTCCCTGGCTTTTTCTTATGAACTTTCTTAAATCTCATCAGATTTATTTTGTATCTAAGACTGATGTTGGTTAATTTAAAAAGAACACTGTCAAGACTGGTGGCAAGATTTAAACTTTGACAGGCTTATTGATGACGATCTCTTCCATAAGTCCAGACAACAACCTTAATCTTGTTTTTTGTCAGTTCATTTTTGGTTCTCCGGAATACCACTTCACATCTTTCTTTAGTGTTGATCAAATGGCTTCCCACCTATTCGCTCCACCCTCCCCTCTGACCTATCACCTCCATCCCCACCCCATTCACCTATTGTACTCTTTGCTACCTTCTCCGCAGCTCCCCCCTCCCCACTCCTCCCATTTATCTCTCCACCCTTCTATTCCTGATGAAGGGCTTTTGCTCAAAAAGTCCTTTTTTTTTTTTGTTTTTTTTCCTGCTCCTCAGATGCTGCCTGACCTGCTGTGCTTTTCCAGCACCACTCTGATCTAAACTCTGGTTTCTAGCATCTGCAGTCCTTACGTTTGGCTGGCTTCAACAGTAGCTTACATCAGAGTTTTTGATAGCACAGATACAATAAATAGAATCAAATTGTTAGGAAAGCCCATTTATTTGCGATATGGAAGTATTAAAAAAAACTGGTAGCTGGCTTTGGACATCTTCCAAATAGCGGAGTTGTTCAAAATTGGGCGATGGAAGATACAGGCAGTGTCACACTGCTTTCTAATCATCTTGGAAACCAACAAATATATTTTACATATTCAAACGAAAGGATGAAGGGCTAGCCGTAATAACTGCAAACAAAACATCAGACTTTAGATTATGTCAGTATGCATTGCAATCGTCTCTTCTAAAGACGAGTACAGAGGAACCTCGATTATCTGAATATCAATTATCCGAATTTTGGATTACCAGAAGAAGATCTCAAGTCTCGTAAAAACATTACATCAAAGAAGTGTTCCCAACACAGGTGCAATGATGGTGTCTTTTGTTTACAATGATTAAAAGTGACTTTGGCTTGCTGAAATGCTGCCAAGAACAGTCCTGGACATCGATAGGACCCCAGGCACCGTCTCCAAATGACTAATCTCGGTCTCGCTCTGGCTCCAAATGAAGACAGATGGAATGACAATCTGGGCAAATTCAGAGCACTGAATACACCAGCCCAGTCCAAAGCTTTTGTATCCAAGTACGCGTAGAGCTTGTCCATAAGGGATGGCTGTTTTCATGTTTTGGGTGGAAGCTGGAGAAGTGTAGCATTGAGAGGTTGTCTGTGGGTTTGCAGTAGTGTGTGGTGCTGAGGTGTCCATCCTTGTTGGAGATGCATGTGTCCATGAATGAGACAGATAGTAGAGAGTAGTCCATAGTGAGTTTGTTGGTGGGACGAAGCTTGTTGATATCACTGCGAAGTTTTATCAAAGCTTTCACCCAAAACACATTTTAAATCAGCCATCCCTTATGGACAAGCCCTATACGTACTCCGGATCTGTTCAGATGAGGAGGAACGTGACGGGCACCTGGAAGGACTCTGGGTTCCATCATAAGAACGGGATATGATGCTCAATTCATCAACTGCCAGTTCAGACATGCCACAGCAAGGAACTGTGATGACCTCCTCAGGAGACAGGCACCTGCTGTAACCGACAGGGTACCCTTCGTTGTCCAGAACTTCCCAGGAGCCAAAAAACTACGCCATGTTCTTCGTGACCTGCAGCACGTTATCAATGAGGATGAGCACTTTGCCAAGACCTTCCCCACACCTCCACTGCTCACCTTTTAAATAACTACCAAACCTCCAACAGATCATTGTTTGTAGCAAATTGCCCGGCTTACAGGACAACTCCCATACAATCCTGTCATGGTATACGCTGCAAGACGTGTCAGTGTGTGGATATGGACACCACCAATACACGTGGGGACACCTCCTCCCACCATGTATGTGGCAGGTACTCATGTGACTCAGCCAACACTGTCTATCTTATACGTTGCAGGCAAGGATGCCCTGAGGCATGGTACATTGGGGAAACTGAGCAAAGGCCACGGCAACGAATGAATGAGCACTGCACAGCAATCAACAGGCAGGAGTGTTCCCTTCCAGCTGGGGAACACTTCAGTGGTCCAGGGCATTCGACCTCAGACCTTAGGGTGACCATCCTCCAAGGCGGACTTCGGGACAGGCAGCAGCGAAAAGTGGCCGAGCAGAGACTGATAGCTGAGTTCCGTACCCATAGGGAGGGCCTCAACCGGGACCTTGGGTTCATGTCACACTACAGGTGACCACCATTGCACTACACACTCACATGCACTCCTATACACACATACACACAGGCACACGTATACACAGACACTCTCTCAAACACTCTCTCACTCCTACAGACACACACTCCCACACTCTCACATGCATCCTCTCTCAGACCTGGACACTTTACACTCTGGTGCACACACATACACTCACAACCCCCCACCCCAGACACAGGAGGACACATGCACGTTTGTGGGGTGAATTTGTACTTGCAGAGTTACATTGTACTTTGCTCAAAAACTGCATGAACCCATGTAAGACTCTGTTAATTAGAATTAGTCTAAACATTATGGCACAGACCGGGAACACAGGGTAGCTATCCTTCAACATCTTAACATCTTATCTGGCTGTTGCCAATTGTTACAGTTAACCTGAGAATGTAACTTTCTTTTTTAAAATAAAAAGTTTTGTGATTTACATATGAAAGAAGTCAAACCATCAGGGTCATCCAACAGATGAGAGACTCCACAAACAATCAAGGTATTTTTCAATGTATAATTTCAATTACATCACACTGTAAACTTTTGCTGTAAATTCTGTGTCTTACAATTGTGTTTTCCACAATCACCTGATGAAGAGCAGTGCTCTGAAAGCTAGTGCTTCCAATTAAACTTGTTGAACTATAACCTGGTGTTGTGATTTTTAATTCAGAGAATGGTTTGCCTTTCCATCTTTCCATCAAAGTGCATGATGTTACGCTGACCCGTGTTAAACTCCATCTGCCACATATTGGCCCACTCTCTTAACCTATTTATATTCATTCATAAGGTTCTTATTTCCTCATTACTTTGTACTATCCCGCCTATTTCTGTGCCATCTGCAAATTTGGCTATAGAGCCTTCTACCCTTGTATCCAAGTCATTAATGTAGATTGTAAATAGTTGGGCTCAAGGACTGAACCCTGTGGCACCCATTAGTTACTCTTTTCTTTTGTCCATCAGCCAGTCACCTATCCAAGCTAATAAATTACATATAATCCAATACAATCCAATGTCATGAATTAACCTTTTGTGCAGCACCTTATCAAATGCCTTCCACAAATACAGATATATTGCTTTACAGGATTGCCATTATCCACTTTGCTCGTTACATCTTTGAAGAACTAGCAAATTAATCAAACATGATTTGTCCTTCATGCTGACTCTGATGGATAACGTTTTGACTTTGCAAATATCTTGATATTGCTTCCTTGCTAATTGATTCTCACCCTTTCCCAACAACAGATGTCAAACTAACTGGTGTGTAAATTCCCATATATTGCCTCTCTTTTTGAATAAGGGCATTACATTTGCAATTTTCCATGTCCAGGGAATGTTGCAATATTGTAACCAGTGGATCCACTATTTCCGCTGCCACTTCCTTTAATACCCTAGGATGTAGGCCATTAGACCAGAGGACTTGTCCGCTGTCAGTGCTAATAGTTTGCTGAGTACCTTTTCCTTATCGTTATTGATTGTTCTAAGTTCTACCCTTTCAACTGCCTCTGACTTGCCTGTTCCAGTAGGAACATTACTACTGTCTTCCATCATGAAAACTAAAACAAAGAATTGATGTAACATCTCTGCCATCTGTGTTCCCCAGTATTAATACTGCGGCTTCATCTTCGAAGGGGCCACCACTTACCTTTAACAACTCTATTCCCTTTTATATTTGTATATAAGGTATTGCTAGTTTTCCTTTACAATTTACCTTAGCTCTTTTAATTTAATTTTTTATTATCCCTTTCTTTATATTTGAAAGTTTGCCAATCTTCCAGTCTGCCACTGGCCTTTGCAATATGGTGTACCCAAATTTGTTACTTTATATTGTACTTAACCGCCTTGTTTGGCCATGGATTTATTTTTTTGACCACCTCACCAATCTTTCTTCCTCACTAGGATATGTTTTAGTTGTGAAGAGTTGAGGATCTCCTTAAACAACTGTCACTGCTAATCCATCTTGCCTTTTAGGCTTTCTGCCCAATCTACTCAGGCCATCTGTCCTTATGCCTATGTAATTTCCTGTGATCAGTTCCAGAACAGTGGTGCAAGACTCTACTTTCTTACCCACAAACTGAATTTTGAATTCTATCATACTTTGATCATGACTCCTGAAAGGATTCTTAACTATGATGTCATCAATTGATCTCTCCTCATTACACAATACCAAATCCAGTGTAGCCTGTTCTCACAACATACTGCTCCAAGAAACAATCTCTAATACATTCATTGAACTCTGCCTGTCGGCTACCCTTGCTAATTTGATCCTTCCAATCTATGTGCACGTTAAATATCACCCATGATATTGCCATATCTTTCTTGCAAGCCTCTAATATTTCCTGGTTTATACTGTGCCCCACTGTGGAGCTTTTGTTTGGGAGCCTGTAGATTATTTCTACTCAGACTGATTCGACATCTTGATCTCCTGTACTTATTTCTCATTACAACACTGATCTCTTATTTTACCAGCAAAGCTATACCACCTCCTTTTTCTTTGTCTATCTTTCTGAACTGCTGAGTACCTTTTGGGTGTTCAAATTCCAGACTTAGTCTACTTGTGACCATGTCCCAGTAATCGCTACCAAATCATACCCTTTGTTTCTATTTGTACCATTAACTCATTAATTTTTTTTCAAATGCTTTGTGCATTTAGATACAAACTTTTAAAATTTGTTCTACTGATAAGTTTCCTTACTCTTTTATAATTCCTTGGTGCATAAAGACATTTGTGTTCTGTCCCTCACCTTTATTGTCTGGTAACCATCCACCAAATCGCTAACCTGTACGCTTACCTCCTTTTAATTGGGATTTTCCAGTTACCCCAAAACTGAACCCCACTCCACCCCATTTAGTTTAAAGCTCTGTCTACAGCCCCAGTTACATGACGCTAGGATTCTGGTCCCATCACAATTCAGGTGAAGACCGTCCCATCCGAACAGATCCCCATTTCTGCCATACTGGTGCCAATGTCCCATGAAATCAAAGCCGTTCACACCAATCTTTAAACCACACATTTCATTGAGTCATAGAAATGTACTGCATGGAAACAGATCCTTTGGTCCAACACGTCCATGCCGACCAGATATCCCAACCCAATCTAATCCCACTAGCCAGCACCCTGCCCATATCCCTCCAAACCCTTCCTATTCATATACCCATCCAGATGCCTTTTAAATGTTGCAATTGCACCAGCCTCCACCACTTCCTTCTGGCAGCTCATTCCATACCTGTACCACCCTCTGTGTGAAAAAGTGCCCCTTAGGTCTCTCCCTATATTTTTCCCCACTCACCCTAAACCCTCTAGTTCTGGACTCCCCAACCCCAGTGAAAAGACTTTGCCTATTTACCCTATCCATGCCCCTCATAGTTTTGTAAACCTCTATAAGGTTACCCCTTAGCCTCCGATGCTCCAGGGAAAACAGTCCCAGCCTGTTCAGCCTCTCCCCATAGCTCAAACCCTGGCAACATCCTTGTAAATCTTTTCTGAACTGTTTTAAGTTTCACAACATCTTTCCGATAGGAACGGGCCCAGAATTGCACGCAATATTCCAACAGTGGCCTAACCAAATGTCCTGTACAGCCGCAACCTGACTTCCCAACTCCTGTACTCCATACTCTGACCAATAAAAGAAAGCATACCAAACGCCTTCTTCGCTATCCTATCTACTTGCGACTCCACGTTCAAGGAGCTATGAATCTGCACTCCAAGGTCTCTTCGTTCAGCAACACTCCCTAGGACCTTTACCATTACATTTACCTGCTTAATTTTATTGACCTTGTCTCAGTTAGCTCGTGGCTCAGGTCCAGAGATGATTACCTTTTTTTGGTTCTGCTTTTTAATTTCGCTCCTAGTTGGTCATAATCTGTTAACAGAACCTCTGCCCTAGTTTTATCTATGTAATTAGTATCTAAGTGGACCACAATAACTGGATTTTTATCCTCCCAATCCGTTTCTCTGCAGCCCAAATGAAAGAGCCCAAGCCCAAGCACCAGGTAGACAACATAACCTTTGGGAGTCTTAGATACTGTTCTGTGTCCAGGATCATGCCCCTAACTTTACGATCCCCAATTACAACTACACTTCTCTTCTTTCCTCCCCACTTGAATAGCTTCCTGCACCATGATGCCCGGGTCAGTTTCCTCATCTTCCCTGCAGTCCCCATTCCCATCCGCAAAGGGAGCGAGACTCTCGAACCTGTTCGATATAGACAAGTGTACGTTAGTTAACTGCACGCTCATTTCTCAACTAAATGTTAAACAATTCCTGTAGACTGAATTAGATGGCCAAGAGATAAGTTGATATTTTATCTTCAATGTTGAAAACATTGTTAATGATTCTTTGGAAAGTTTCAGTATAATAGCCAGAAGTTTTTTTTTAGTCACATTCATTTGGGTTCTTAATTTAGTTGTCTGCACAAGATATATTCGGAGTTGTGACAAAAAAGCATGCTCTGGGAAATACTACAAAGTTACAAGCTAATCCTTATGGCTGTCTTTTTTTAAATGGTTGTGCTTCATTTGTTAATTCTGAACTTAGATCAAACTTTGTTTTTGTCTGAAAATGTGGAGAATTGTTATTTGCTTGTTTGCCAGGTTTAGATGAAATAATACAAATACAATAATAACTTCTAGGTTGTGCAGTGCACATCTCCCAGAGGGCCTTTAGGATGCTCAAGGACATTCTTTTTTGGAAATTCACATGTACCTTATATGGGTAAGCTGATCTTTAAATATTTCATGTGTTTCTATATTTGTAATGATTTTCAGAAATTAAATGAATGCCTATTTTAATTCAATTCTTGCAGGCAAAGACAACAATCAACAGAAAAATAATGAACTCTTGTAAGTTTTACTGACTCTCTATGCCATCTTTAAGAATAAAGACATGAATAATGGTATAGGATCAGTGTTAGCTACAGTGGCTATCAAAATTGTTTTTTATAAAGTTGAAAATCTGAGAATTGTTGTTGTAAAATAATTTATAGCTCGGAATAGGATTTGAAAGAAACTAGCTTTGCAATAGCTGCCAAGTTGTTTTACTTTTCTACGGAGTTCATTTGATCTGTGCCCATGTACAATTAGTTTTTGTGCAAGTGATATTTCATATTTTTGGCAAATTTAAACCGATTTGTCTGAGAAAGTATGCCTTTGTTCTTTAACGTCAATTATTTGTCAAATGATTTAACTTCATGGGGCGGCCACAGATCTGGAGCTGAACTGGACAGCCATAAACACTAAGTCCTCCGTATCTGTGAGAGATAGGGCACAGACAGTAAGCATGGATACCACAGTCATGTACCATGAAGGACCACACAATGTTTACTGAAAGCAAACAAGATGTGAGACTGCGGAATTTAAAGATGGGACCTCGGGCTGGCGTAATGAGGATGCGGATCTGTGGGTAGTGAATCAGTGTATAATGAAGATTTTTTGCAATAACTGTAGCGACAAGAGCAGGTCAGAGGCTGGGAGTTGTGATGAGGAACTCGCTTCTTGGTGCCCTAAAACCTGTCTGTTATCTCCGAGGCACAAATCCGAGTGATGACGAAATACTCTCCAGTTGCCTGGATTAGTGCAGCTCCTATAATATAGAAGAACAGAGCACAGGAACAGGCCCTTTGGCCCGTAATGTCTGTGCTGACCATGTGCTATTCTAATCTACCTGCATATGGTCCATATCCCACTGTTCTTGCTTGTTCATGTGTCTGTCTAAATGCTGCTTAAACTTTGCTATTGTATCTGCTTCTACCACCTCCCCTGGAAGTGTGTTTTAGGTACCTGCCACCCTTTGATTGATTTTGTGTGTTTTTTTTTAAATATATTACCTTTCCTTGCATTATCTCCTTTAAACTTGCCCATCTCACCTTCAACCTAAACCCCTTAGCATTTGACATTTCCACTCTGGGAAAGAGATTCTGATTCCCCACCTCTCATAATTTTATTTACTTCTGTCAAGTCATCCCTCAGCATCTGACGTTGTTGTGAAAATAATCCAAGTTTGTCCGACCTCTCCTGATTAGCTGATGCACTTCAATCCAGGCAACATTCTGGTAAATGTCTTCTGCATCCTCTCCAAAGCCTCCACCTCCCTTCTTACAGTGTAGTGACTAAAACTGCATAGAGTACTCCAAATGTGGCCTGAGCAAAGTCTTCATAAGTTGCAAAATGATTTGCCAATTTATACTCAGTGCTCTGACCAATGAATGCAAGCATGCTGTATCCCTTCTTTACCATCTTATCTACTTATGTTGTCACTTTTAGGGAGTTATGGACTTGAACCCCAAGCTCTCTTTGTACATGAGCACTCCTAAGGGTCTGGCCATTTACAGTATACTAATTTCTCGCATTTGACCTCATCTGTTCAGATTAACATTTATCTGCCATGTTAATACCCAACTTTCCACTTGATCAATATCCTACTGCATCCTTTGATGTTCTTCATCACTATCCACAATTTTCGTGTTATCTGCAAACTTATATTCAAACCGCTGTCCTTTTCATTCAAATCTATTACAAACAACAGTAATCCCAGCAATGATGGGACTCCACTATACACAGACCTCAGTTGGAGAAACACCCCTGCATAATATGCCTTCTATGGCCAAGCCAATTTTGTATCCGTCTTGCCAGCTTACCATGTGATTTGATCTTCTGCACCAGCGTACCATGAGGAACCTTGTCAAATACTTCACTCTAATCCATGTGGACAACATCCACTACCTTACCCTTTTCAGTCACCTTTGTCATTTCCTCAAGGAACTCTACTAACTTTGTGAGACAAAACCTCTGCTGAAGATAAGCTGACTCTCCCGAGTAAGTCTTTTCTTGTCAGTCCAGCTGAGTCCACAAAAAGATCAACCATGATCTTACTGAATGGCGGAGTAGGCTCTAAGGACCAGATGTCCTGCTCCTGCTCTTAGTTCTTACGTTCTTATGTTCCCCAAGTGCAAGTAACTTCCTGGATTATCCCTGTTGCCCTTCTTGAACAAAGTAATGATTTTAACTATTCTTGGATCTTCTGGAACTTCAACTATGGCTAAAGAGAATAGGAAGATCTCTTTCAATGCTTGAGCAATTCCTTCCCTTACTGCCTTCAGTATCCTGGGCTAGATCATATCAGGCTCAGGGCCTTATCTGACTTGGTGTTTTTGAAGATGCTCAACACCACCACTTTCTTAATAGCAATGTTCCTCAATTTCAACAAATCCCCCTCTAAACTTAGCAACATCAATATCTTTCTCCTTGGTGAAAAGTGATGTGAAGTATTCGGTATCTCGGTTTCCTAAACCTTACAAATGCTTCCTTTTTCTTTTTAACAAAACTTAGAAAATCTATCATCATCCACCGTTCCTGAATCTTGCCTTCGGTTTCATCCTCACTAGAACATGAAGCCCTTGAACTTCAGTCAAATAGATTTCAAAAGACTCCCACGTTGTCAGATACGAATTTTCCTTCAAACAGCTGGCCCAATCCTATTGTAATTAGCCTTACGCTGATTTCCCGCAACACTCAAAAGCTTGACAGAAAGCAGCCCACCGCTTGGCACCCAGGCTTTCCCCGACCGTATTCACTGCATCAATGTTGTATAGTCTTGGCAATGTGCACTAAAACAAGCTGTATTGCAGCAACTTAACAAGGCACTATTGATACTTTTTCTAAATCCATAATATCCACCATCCGGAAGGACAAAGGCAGCAGGTGCATGGGCCCAACCATGTTCCTTCATTGACACGGAGGCCAAATTTTGGAATTCCCTTTCTAACAGTGTTGTAGCTATACCTGCACAGTCCAATCTGCAGTGGTTCATGAAGGTGGTTGGCCACTACCACCAGTACTACCACCATTTAGGATTGGGCAGTAAGTGCTAGCTGTACCCCATGACATGACATGTGGAAGAAGAATAAAAATTGATAAAATTGAATTAAATAATTCTCATCACTTATGCTGCACATGGAGCTATTATTGGTAATTTTCCCATTTTCAGACTGCGAACAGCTTTGAATGTATGACTTAAAAGATGACCTTCTGGCATTAAATATATGAAGTACTTGCTCATCTTTTATTCACTTATTTAGTACCCAAATATGCTTTCAAATTTTGTCAAGAAATAAATTATTTTATGGCATTGTCAATTTATTTGTACTACTTGTCAGTTTTTTTTTCGTTCATTTACTTGAAAGCCAAAAAGTTTAGCTTTAAGAATTATCAGTTTGTGCACCGTGCAGATAGTGGATGATATTTGAACTTATGCCCATCATTCATGCAAGTGGAGCATCTTCTATTAAACTCCTGACTTGTGTCTTTGGATAGTGGGAGGGCTTTGTGCAGTCAGGAGATAAGTTACTCAGCATAGAATTGCTCTTTCAGGTGCAATAATAATATGGCTGTTAACCCTCCTATTGTAGACAGGAACAGCTGCATAGTAGTGTTACACAATTATTAGTTTACAGCAATGTGGAATGGGTGACATCAGATTGGCCACTTTGTTAAAAAGAAATTCTGTGAGGTATCTTGAAAGACAGTTGATCTGATTTCAACATTTTCAGTTTAACAGCAGAAATTCAGTTTTCACACTGGCAGTGTATGGTTTGGTGTCTTTAAATGGATGCAACAGAATTGTTATTTGAATTTGCTCTAGTTCAGAGGGGTGTGAAGTACCTAATTGAAAGAAGGACTACTAATCCTTGAACTGACGTTGAGCATAGAGTTATAGTCATACAGCACAGAAACAAGCCCTTCAGCCCAACTAATCCATGCTGTCAAGGTTTCCTAAACTGAATGAATCCTATATGCCTGCGCTTGGCCCATTTGCCTCTAAACCTTTCCTATCTATGTACCTGTCCAAATGTCTTTTAAATGTTAGAATTGTATTTGCCTTGACCACATCCTGTGGCAGCTTGTTCCATTCTCTGTGTGAGAAAGTTGCCCCACAGGTCCCTTTTAAATCTGACTCCACTCATCTTAAATCTGTGCCATCTAGTTTTAGATTTGGCTACCCTAAGGAAAAGACCTTGACTATTCACATTTTATCTATGCTCCTCATGATTTTATAAACTTTCAAAGCATGGAGGACAAGGACAGAGGTCATAAGTGTGGATGAGAATTAAAAAGACAGGAGACCAGAAACTCGTACATACAGGCTGAGTGAAGTTGCTTCACAAAGTAGTCACTCAACTAGCATTTAGTCTGTATTTAGTACAGCAGGCTGCACCATGGATAATAAATATGGTGAACAAAATTGAAGAAGAGCATGTAAATTGCTCTGGTAAAAAATCTTAAAGTAAGGGAACACTTAAGAAGCAGCGATCATAATATGGTAGAGTTCAGTCTGCAGTTTGAAAGAGAGAAGGCAAAATCGGATGTAATGGTGTTGCAGTTAAATAAAGGTAATTATGAGGGCATGAGAGAGGAACTGATGAAAATGGACTGGAAGCAGAGCCTAGCGGGGAAGACAGTAGAGCAAAAATGGCAGGAGTTTGTGGGTATAATTGAGGACACTGTTCAGAGGTTCATCCCCAAGAAAAGAAAGATTATCCAGGGAGGGATTAGACAGCCATGGCTGAGAAAGGAAGTCAGGAAATCTATCAAAGAAAAAGAGCGATCCTATAAAGTGGCCAAGAGCACTGGGAAATCAGAAGATTGGGAAGGCTTCAAAAACAAACAAAGGATAACAAAGAGAGAAATAAGGAAGGAGAGGATCAAATATGAAGGTAGGCTAGCCAGTAATATTAGAAATGATAGTAAAAGTTTCTTTCAATACATAAGAAACAAACGACAGGCAAAAGTAGACATTGGGCCACTTTAAACTGATGCTG
>NC_057710.1:12264409-12273900 GCF_004010195.1 Chiloscyllium plagiosum
GGCTGCTGGGCAAGGTGAGGGCCCATGGTGTTCGAGGTGAGCTACTGGTATGGATTGAGGATTGGCTGAGTGACAGAAGGCAGAGAGTTGGGATAAAAGGTTCTTTTCTGGAATGGCAGCCGGTGACAAGCGGTGTCCCGCAGGGTTCAGTGTTGGGGCCGCAGCTGTTCACTTTATATATTAATGATCTGGATGAAGGGACTGGGGGCATTCTAGTGAAGTTTGCCGATGATACAAAGTTAGGTGGACAGACAGGTAGTACTGAGGATGTGGGGAGGCTGCAGAAGGATCTAGGCAGTTTGGAGGAGTGGTCCAGGAAATGGCTGATGGAATTCAATGTGAGCAAATGCAAGGTCTTGCACTTTGGGGAAAAAAAAAGAATCATGGATTACTTTCTAAACGGTGAGAAAATTCGTAAAGCCAAAGTACAGAGGGATCTGGGAGTGTTAGTTGAGGATTCTCTAAAGGTAAACGTGCAGGTTGAGTCCGTGATTAAGAAAGCGAATGCAGTGTTGTCAATTATCTCAAGAGGGTTGGAATATAAAAGCACTGTTGTGCTACTGAGACTTTATAAAGCTCTGGTTAGGCTCCATTTTTGGAGTACTGTGTCCAGTTTTGGTTCCCACACCTCAGGAAGGACATACTGGCACTGGAGCGTGTCCAGCGGAGATTCACACGGATGATCCCTGGAATGGTAGGTCTAACATATGAGGAACGGCTGAGGATCCTGGGATTGTATTCATTGGAGTTTAGAAGATTAAGGGGAGATCTAATAGAAACTTACAAGATAATACATGGCTTGGAAAGGGTGGACGCTAGAAAATTGTTTCCATTAGGCGAGGAGACTAGGACCCGTGGACACAGCCTTAGAATTAGAAGGGGTAAATTCAGAACAGAAATGCGGAGACATTTCTTCAGCCAGAGAGTGGTGGGCCTGTGGAATTCATTGCCACAGAGTGCAGTGGAGGCCGGGACGCTGAATGTCTTCAAGGCAGAGATTGATAATGCCTTGTGACATCAAGAATTTAAGGGCTACGGGGAGAATGCGGTTAAGTGGAGTTGAAATGGCCATCAGCCATGATTGAATGGCGGAGTGGACTCGATGGGCCGAATGGCCTTACTTCCGCTCCTATGTGTTATGGTCTTATGGTAATTGGGAGGAACGTTTGGACCCTGGGTAAAAGGGCAAGTTCTGTATTTCTTTTGCTTGTATGAGAAGGGTTGTGGTTTTAGAGATGACTGAGGTGTAGCCCAAGGTGTGGCAGAAGGAACAGTCCCTTTTTGTATTGCTAAAGGGAAGGAGTAACCATTTACTTAGCATCTCCCACAGTTCAGTAACCAAATAAAAAGGTATTCCTAGCAATCCATAACACTCATTCTGCTTTTGCTCTTACCACTTTGTCAAAAACACAGACAAAAGAGTAGATAGTAACGTGAATATTTCATGTAATTGTGAATATTGCGTGACCAATGCCAGATGCCTATTATTCATTTCTAATTTTAGTCAGAAATCCATTAACTACATGTATTCTCAATTAGCTACATGTGACATTTGGATAAAATGTTGGCAAACTCTGTGCTGGGCTGCATTGTGAATGAGTGTGTAAATCTTTGATCTTTATTTCATAGGGTGCTGCCACAAATTTATGTTGCTGTAGTAGAAGCAGTGCTGGCTAGCATCCGATGCTATGTGGAAACTTCCAGCTTAAAAATTGTAAGTGTACTTTGTAAGATTGAATATAAACTGGTTGACTTTTATTTTGGGGTTGCCGGCTATAGCAATCATGGCAAGGCAAATGAGAGATGATCTCATAATTCCTTGGAATCTTTGCAACATCTGCCAAGTAGATGAAAGAGAAATAATATGGTTGTTAGATATCTGACAGCTTGGAATGCATGGGGGATATTCTTGCTCATTTGTATTTTGGAAGTTTCAGCACAGTGCTGTAAAATATGTGAAAATGTTTGCAAAATCAGTCTTTGATAATACCAGAAGAAGATCCTGACAAATAGTAACAGGAGTTGGTCATTCTGCGCCCACGATCATGCTTCACCATTTGACAGGATCATGGCTGATTCAACATTACTCATGTCCACCTTCCTGCCCTTTCCCTGTAATCCTTGATTCCCCTACTGATCAAGAATCTATCTCTGCCTGCACAGCTCTCTGGTAAGGAGTCCCAAAGACACACAACCCTCTGAGAAAACAAATTCCTCCTCATCTCAGTCTTAAATTGGCCTGTACTTCTGAGACTATGCTCTCGGGTCCTAGATTCCAAGAGGAGATGCATCCACTCAGCATTTACCCTGGCAAGCCCCTTAAAAATCCTCATGAGATCATCTCTCTCATTTTTCTAAAGTCCGAATGAATGGAGTCATAGAATCATTTAATCTCAACAGTGTGGAAACTGGCCATTCAGCCCATTGAGTCCTCACCAACCCTTCAGAAGAGCATCCCACTCAGACCTACCCCTCTAACCTATCTCTGTAATCCTGCTTTTACCACTGCCGATTCACTTAACCTACGCGTTTTTAGACTTTGGAATGAAACCGCAGCACCCAGACAGAACCCGTGCAGACATTGGGAGAATGTACAAACTACCCATTAGTGGATTTGAACCTGGATCCCTGGTGCTGTGAGGCAACAGTGCTAACCACTGAGCCACTGTGCTTTCTAAATGAGTCCCAACCTGATTTAGCCTTTGCTCATAAAATAGTCACTCCATGCTCGGAATCTTCCCAATGAGCCTTTTCTGAACTGCCTCCAATGAAATAATACCTTACCTTAAGGGGACCAAAACTGCCCCCAGTACTTCACTGTAGTCTCCTGATTGCATGCACCTTGATCATTGATCGTTTTTATTTAACTTTTAAACTTGGAAGTTACTTAATTTTAAGTTTATACAGTTTCATTTGTGTTCTGCTTTAAGCCCTACATATTTAATCTTGTAACTATGGCCCCTCATTCTTAACTTCCCAAATAATGGGAACCACTAATTCCATCTACTTAAGAAATAATATAGGCAACTGTTGTAAAGAAGAAAGAATTCCATTATATAGAACATTTCTTCACCTTAGGATGGCTACAAAGCTTTTTGGGACAATCAACTATTTGTCAACTAGTCACTGTTCTATTGTAATGGGAGCATTGTGCGTACAAGGTTCTGCATATAGGAATAAGCATCATGGCCATAAAATGTGCTTAGTGATGTTGACTGACACATTTATTGATCAGGGAAAAAGCTTGAATTCATTTAGAACTTTTTTAAGATAGCAAAGTATCAGGGGAGTGCTTTTATAGGTGTGTCCTTAAACAAAATTTGCCACTGAACCTAACAAAAGGAACTGTGGACAGGACAAAGTCAGTTTTAAATGATGATTAGTTTGGAAGGGAAAAGAAATTTGCAAGGGTATTTCAGAATTTATGGCCAAAACATCTGAAAAATCGTAGTTTCGGAGGAAGTTAGATAGGGGGTAGACATGGCTGTGAAGAGATGTGAAAAGGAGGATAAGAAGTTAAATTTGAAATCCTGCTGGACCTAAGCCAATACAGCTTAGAAAGCTCAGGATTGTTGATTAAACAGACTGCTGAAAGAATATGGGATATTGCAGCAGTGTTTGAGATGAAGTCCGATTTCACAGCTGGAATGGAGGTGAGAGTAAAGGAGAAGGAAAAAAATATTGGAGACAATATTTCAGCAGTCTGGAGATAACAAAAGATGGGTTGAATGAGGAATGGGCAAGAATGCTTTTTTGAAGATGTAAGTGATCTTAGTGATGAGAAAGGGAAATGAAATGAGTGGCTAGGGAACTGCGTTTGTGGCATTAGTATCTCCTGCTTATGTAATTGAGAGACAAAGATGGTGCCTCATCTCAAGACACCTGGATAGAATGAAGTGGCGAAGATGTTGCTACTGGTAGGAAAGACTAGAACTCTGACGCAGCCTCAGAGTGAAGGGATGGTCCTGAAGAATAGAGATGAAAAGTTTCTTCAGCCAGTTGGTGGTGAATGTATGGAGCTCGTTGCTGCAGAAGGCCAAGTCATTGAGTCTATTTTAAACAAGTTCATAATTTGTATGAAAAATGATAGAGAAAGTTCAAATGGGGAGGGCTCAGCAGATGATTAAGCTTTCCAGAACAAGTGATAGGATAGAGTGTGTGGAAAGGGATAGGAAATGAACTTCAGGCATATCAGAAAACAGGACGGCAATGAGAAGGGTTGAGCAGTCAATTCAGGACTGATGGTATTGTAATTAAATGTACACAGTATATGAAACAAGGTAATTGAGTTTGTAGTGCAGCTTGAAATTGGCGGGTATGATGTAGGTATTATAGAGACGTGGCTACAAGGGGAACAGCCCAAGGAACTAAATATCCAAGGAAATACAAAGGACGGGCAGAGAGGGAGGCATTGCCTTGTTAGTGAGAAAAGAAATCGATAACAAGAAGTGATATAGAGTTGCAATGTGTAGAGTTGTTGGAGTTGAGGAGCTGGGAAAATCAGGTTGGTAGTGGATCTCAAGAAAAGGAATTTATGGAATGTCTATGAGATGAGCTTTTGGAGCAGGTTCGGGTCAAGTCCATTAGGAAATAGGCAATTCTGGATTTGGTGATGTATAATGAAGCAGACTTGATTAGGGAGATTAAGGTGAAGGGATAGTAACCGTAATATGTTCGATTTCGTCCTATCGTTTGAGGGAGAAGCTGGAATTGGATGTCATGATATTATAATTGAGTAAAAATAACTACCAAGACACGAGCAAAGAGCTGGCTAGATTTGAATAGAAGGAGAGCTTAGTAGGAAAGATGGTGAGATGGTGGAGCAACATGGCAGGAATTTCTGGATGTAATTTGAGAGACATGTTAGAAATTCATCCCACGGTAGATGAAACTCACGTAGGGGATGGGAAGGAAACCATTGCTGATGAGGGAATTCGGGGACCACATAAAAGCAAAAGAAAAAGCATGAAGATTAGTGGGAAGACTGAGGGGCTGGGAAGCCTTTTAAAAACCAGCAGAGGACAACTTAAACAATAATGGGGGAGAAGATGCTGTATGAGAATAAAATAGCTACTAATTTTATTGAAGATTTTATTTTTGAGATATCTAAAAGGTAAGAGAGGCAAGAGTGGACATTGGACCACTGGAAAATGAGGCTGGAGAAGTAGTAATAGGGAACAAAGGTAGTGAGGAAACTGAATAGGTACTTTGTGTCAGATTACACAGTAGAAGACACCAGCAGCACATCAGGGGTCAGTGTTGGGACCACATTGTACATTCACAATCTGGATGAAGGAACGAGGGCATTATTGCCATGTTTGCAGGAAGGTTAGGTAGTAGGAGTGGGGAGGTTGCAGAAGTCCTTTGACAGGCTAGGAGAGTGGATAAATAAGCGGCAGATGGAGTACAATGTGGGAAGGTGTGAGTATTTTGGTAGGAAGAATAAACCGGGAAAAGCTTTCAAAATCTGAAGCACAGAAACTAGAATTGAAGAACAGAAATGTACTGCTACAGCTGCACAAAGCTCTGCTCAGACTTCATTTCAAGTATTGCGAGCAGTTCTGGCTGTGTATTTAGGAAGGATGTCCTGGCTTTAAAAATTGTTCAGGGATGAAGGGCTCGTCGTATGAGGAGCTGTTGAAGACTCCAGGTATGTACTCTAGTGAACTTAGAAGGATGGGATGGGGGTGCATGTTTGAAACTTACAGAATACAGAGAGGCCTGGATAGAGAGGGTATGGAGAAGATGTATTATGTGCTCTTGACTAGTAGGAGAGACTAGGACCTGAGGGCATAGCCTCAGAGTGAAGGACAGAGCTACCTCCTTCAGAACAGAGGTGAGGAATTTCTTGAGTCAGAAGATGATGAATCTGTAGAATGCATTGCCACAGAATGCTGTGGAGCCCAGGTCATTGAATGTATTTAAGACTGGGAGAGATAGAGATGCTCTTGATTGTTGAGGATCAAGGGTTACCGGAGAAGGCATGTGAATAGTTTTGAGAAATATCGGCCGTGATCGAATAGCAGTGCAGAATCTGTGGTCCAAATGGCTTAATTCTGCTCCGATGTCTAATGGTCTCATGGATTAGTAGGCGGATCAAGTTTTACAGGGAGACTGTAGGTTGAGAAATATATCAGATATGTTCAAATGGTGGTGCAAACTCGACAGGCTGAGTGGCCTTAGTCTCCTCCTATATTTTATAGTCAACTGTGTTTAGCACAGACCATGTTGGTGCAAATGAGTCTTATGAGACAGAAGACTGTAGTAATAATTGATGCTTTTTGTACATTCATAGGCCAAAGAAGTTGCAGAAGAGGTTTTCCTTTCAACATTAGACTATTATAGTCTTACGCAGTACAAAACTGTCCTAAGGTATGGATAACTACTTTTGTCTTTGGCTGCGACTTAAACGTTTAACTTTGCAAAGATGAAAGAACCGTAAGCCTGAAGAGGCACACAGTGGTTAGTACCTGATAAGCATGAGTATAATCAATATTTCTTTTTCACTCTGTTTTTGTAGTCATAGAAATGTCTCCACAACAACAAGGTACTTCTGCTCCTAAACTGCGATGAATTAAAGTAGACTGTTCAGCCCATTTAAGTGTTCTCTGCCATTGAATGAGAGCCTCACCTCTGCTTTTCCTGAATTACCCTTGATTCTCTTATTGGTTGAAAATCTGAGTATCTCAGCCTTGAAGTACTTAATGACCCAGCCCCTGTGTGATTTTTAAAAAGTCGACAGGTTCACAAACCTCTGAGAAGGGTAATTCCTCCTCATCTGTCTTTAATGTGTGACACCATATCCTGAGATTGTGTCCTTTATTCCAAGAGTTTCCGACAAGGACAAGCAACCTTTCTGCATCTACCCTGTCAAGTCCGTTAAGAATTTCATACGTTTCAATAATATCACCTCATTCTTTATTCTAATACTTAGCCTCTCCTCATATGGCAGCTCTTCCATACCAGGTATGAGCCTGGTGAACCTCTTATTGCCTCCAAAGCCAGTATATCCTACCTTAGGTAAAGGGGTTAAAGGTGTTCCAGCGGTTGTCTGACTAGTGCTTTGCATAGTTTTAGAAAAACCTCCTTTCTTTTATAGTCCATTCCCATGGAAATAAGGGCTAACATTCTATCTGCCCCACTGAACATGGGTGCCGTGTTCTTCATTCATGAATGAGGACTCCCAAATTCCTCTGTTCTGGAGATTTCTGCCTTTTTTCTTCATTTAAATGATGTTAAACACCTCTATTCTTAGTCAAAGTGCATAACTTCATATTTTCACACTTTATATTCCACTTGCCAAGTTTTCACCTCCTTGCTTAACCTGTCTTTGTAGACTGTGTCATCCACACCATATGCCTTCCTACTTTTTTTTTGTCATCCGCAAGCATGACTATGGAACATTCCCTTCCCTCATCTAAGTTATTAATGTATATTGCAAATAATTGTTGTCCTTATACTGACCCTGTGGCACACACCACCAGTTTCAGATTGCCATCCTGAAAATGCCACTCTCCGCCCCCACTTATCCCAACCCATCTTCTTTAGTATATAAAAATGTATAGAGGATTTCCTATCTCTAGCACCCTGGGTTCTTAAGTAGCCTAACATGCAATACCTTATTAAATACCTTCTGAAAATCTAAATGTCTGACATCCACTGCATGCCTTTTATATATCCTGTTTGTTATCTTTTCAAAAAAATTCTAGTAAATTTGTCAGACTTGGTTTCTCCTTCATGAGGCCATGTTGACTCTGCTTTTCTACACTGATCTAGTCCCATTGGCCAGCATTTGGCCCATAACACTTCAAACCCTTCCTATTTATAAATTCATCCAGATGCCTTTTAAATGTTGTAATTGTACCATCCTCCATCACCTTCTCTGCAAGCTTATTGCATACATGCACAACCCTCTGCATGAAAAAAATTGTCACTTTTAAATCTTTCCCCTCTCACCTTTAAACCTATGTCCTCCAGTCTTGGACTTTGCTACCCTCAGAAAAGACCTTATCACCCTGTCCATGCCCCTCCTGATTTTAAAAACCTCTATAAAGATCACCCCTCAGCCTCCAGTGCTTCAGGAAAATAACTCCAGTCTATTCAGCCTTTCCCTTATAGCTCAAACTCTCCAATCCTGCCAATCCTTGTAAATTTTTTCTCAACACTTTCAAGTTTCGCAATATCTTTCCAGGGAGACCAGAATTGAAAGTGGTATTCCATAAATGGGCAGCCTAATATCCTGTATAACTGCAACATGACCTCTGAACTCATACTCAATTCAGTCACCAATAAAGGCAAGCATAACAAAGGCAGCCTTCACTGCCTTGTCTACTTGCGTCTCCACATTCAAGGAACTTGCAGATATTTTCACAACTCATTGTAAATATTTGAAACAACAGTGGATAACAAGATGTAGGCAAATCAGAGAAACCTGACAAAGAGCAAACACAAACCTGCTGTATTGAGTCGGCACAGAAGCAGGCCATTCTATCCAATTTCTTGGAATTGCATTTTGGAAGAGTACCTCATGCTGTCTCATCCTCTTTCGCCTCACTACTTAGTCACTTCTAGGACATCGTCTCCTGTCATTTAAGCCCCCCTGGGTCTCCTTCCCCCCCCCAATATGTCCCTTCTATTCTCTCACGTTCTGCATGCTGGATTTGTGTAGTTGTACTCTCCTCACTCCCCTCTGTGACCCTCATTCATTCATTATTTACCCAATAAGCAGTGTGGTGGAGACCTCAGCAGACGTTTTTTGATATTAATATTAAAGAATGACTTCTGACAATTCAGTTCAGATATCTTTCAAACTTATTTCACACTGGATTTATGAACTAAAGTGGTATTTCATTCCAAAAAAAACTGAAGACTTGTTTAGTAGTCAATCTGTTGTAAAAATACTTATTTACTACCTTAATTCTCTTATAATATTAGTCTGTCTGTCTAGTCCCATGCTGACGTAAGCGATTCTGAAGCTCGTAGAACATAGAACAGTGAAGCACAGGACTGGGCACTTCAGCTTATGATGTTATACTGAACAGGACGCCAAATGAAACTAATATCATCTTCCTGCCCTTGTTCCATAAACCTCCATTCCTTGGATATTCATCTGCTTATCTAAAAGTCCCTTAAATACCCTTATTGTATTTCCCTCCACTAGCACCCTGATGGTGCGTTCCAGACTCCTACCATGTGTGCACCTGGCCCATATCCCTCCAAACCCTCCATACCCATCCAGATGCCTTTTAAACGTTGCAATTGCACTAGCCTCCACCACTTCCTGTGGCAGTTCATTCCATACACTTACCACCCTCTGAGTAAAAAAAAAATGCCTCTTGGGCCTCTCTCTTGTATCTTTCCCCCCTCACCCTAAACCTATCCCCTCTAGTTCTGGAGTGCCCCCCCACCCCTCGGTGTCCGACGCTCCAGGGAAAATAGCTGTAGCCTATTCAACCTCTCCCTATTGCTCAAATCCTCCAACCGTGGCAACA
>NC_057710.1:12274015-12294121 GCF_004010195.1 Chiloscyllium plagiosum
CCTCTTCGCTGTCCACTACACCTCCAATTTTGGTGTCATTTGCAAACTTACTAACTACCTCTTGTGTTCCCATCTAAATCATTTATGTAAATGACAAAAAGTAGTGGACCCAGCACCGATCCTTGTTCTACTCCACTGGTCACAGGCCTCTACAGGCACCGATCTACATCTCGCTGTATCCTTTAACAACTTAATACACTATCCACAACTTCACACATCTTTGTATCTTACTAACTCAACCATCTACGTTTTTATCCAAGTCATTTATATATATCGCAAACAGCAGAGGTCCATTACGGATCCCTGCAGAATACCAGTAGTCATGGGTCTCTAGCCTGAGAAACACCCTTCCACTACTACCCTCTGTGTTCTATGGGCAAGCCAATTCTGTATTCAGGTGGCCAAGTCACTGTGGCTCCCATGCATCTTAATCTTCAGGATGAGCCTACCATGAGGAACCTTGGGAAAAGCCTTAGTAAAATCCACGCAAACAATATCCACTGCTCTACTCTTATCGATCACCTTTGTCATCTCCTTGAAAAATTCAATCAGGTTAGTAAGACATGACCTGCCCTGTCCAAAGCTATTGTCCTTATTTAGGCCATGCTTTTCCAAATGAGTGTAAATCCTGTCCCTACAAGTTCTCTCCATTAGCTTCCCAACCACTGATGTGAGATTCAACTGTCTATATTTTCCTGGATTATCCCTATTTCCCTTTTTGAATAGAAAAACAATATTAGCTACTCGCTAGTCCTCCAGAATCTGTGTGATGGCGAGCAAGGATACAAAGATCTTGGTCAAGGCCCCAGCAATCTACTGTCTTGCCTCTCTAAATTGACGTTTCGGGCAAGAGCCCTTCATCAGCAATGTCCATTTCTGATGGACGGCTCTTGCTGGAAACATTGATTTTCCTGCTCCTCGGATGCTACCTGACCTGTATTTTTCCAGCACCCCACACTCGACTCTGATCTCCAGCATCTGCTCTCCTCACTTTCTACTAGATATCATTTGGCCCTGGTAATTTATCCACTTTAATGTCTTCAAGAGATCCAACATCACTACTTTCTTGATCTCAAAATGCCCTGGCATATTAAGTCTGCATCTCACAAATCTCGTTATCTTCCATATCCTTTTCCAGGGTGAATACTGATGCAAAGTACTCATTTAGGATCTCCCTCTCATCCAAGTACAAGTTTCCTCCTTTATCCTTGAGTTCTCCCTAGATATCCTTCTAATATGTGTAGAATGCCTTGAGAGTCTCTTTAACCCTATTTGTCAAGGTCATTTCATGGCCCTTCTAATTCTCTGCTTAAGTACTTTCCTTCTTTCCTTATATTTCTCACTGCCCTGTCCAATTTTAGCTTCCTAAGCCTTGTGTATGCTGCTTTTTCCCTTTTGACTAAATTTACAACCTCCCTTGTTAGCCAAGGGTCCTTTACTTTGCTGTCCTGTCCCTCCTCCTTACTGGAGCATGCCAGTTTTGAACTCTCATCAGCAGGTCTTTAAACAGTTCCAACATGTCAAATGTGGACTTGCCTGATAACAATCCTCCCAATTAACAATCCTTGGCTCTTGCCTAATACTGACATAATTTGTCCTCCCCCAATTTAGTACCTTCCCACAAGGTCCTGACTTACCCTTTTTCATAGCTACCCTAAGGCGTTGTAATCACTGTTTCCAAAATGCTCTCCTACTGAAAGGTCAGTGATCTGGCCAGGCTCATTAGCCAATACAAGGTCCAGTATGACCCCTCTTGTGGACTGTCCACCTAATGTGTTTCAAGAAACCCTCTTGGATGCACTTAATGAATTCTGTTCTGTCGAAGCATCTTGCTGTCAGGGAGTCCTAGTCAACATTGGGTAAGTTAAAGTCACCTACTGTGATTACTGTTTGTATTGAACCTTTCCATAATCTGCCTACGTATTTGTTCCTCAATCTCTCGGTCGTTATAGTATTTTCCTATCAGAGTGATCTTACACATTTTTAATTTTTGAGCTCTAACCATATTGCCTCAGTGGATGAGCGCTCCAACATGTCCCCTCTGAGTGCAGATGTAACCTTCTTTCTGATTAGTAATGCAACTCACCTACCTCTTTTACCTTTATCTCTATCTTGTCTAAAACAACTCATCTAAGCATTGATAATACCTTAGGTTTAGAAATGTAACGAATGGAGTTCTTTGAGACCGAAAATAGACGTGACTTTTTATTTCCCCTAAGTTACCACATGCACATTCAGGAACAGAGGGGTGCTTTCTATTCAATGCTAAGGCTGTTGAAAGATTTATAATTACAATTTGGAGAACTTGTGTTTTTGGATTACATCAGATCAATGCACCAAAGATTCTAAGCATATTTTCTTCACTTTTGAATGCACAAGTAGACTTTTCCATTTAGATAACGTTGAGATAACGCTGGTCAATGTAGTGATCCATATAGTTTTGAGAGCTGATGTATGACTCTAATTAAACACATCTACATTACAATTCAGTGCATAATAATGACACTTAATCAAAATATTTAATGCTTATTTATCAAGATGCTTCCATTCCCTCGACCAATGATCATGAACTCTCCAATGAATGAGGTTCCACAAGCAGCATCCAAATAGTAACGAAAGAGGGAGGAAATAGAAACTTTTTTTGTGTGGCTTAGAATGGCAATCAGACCTCAGAAGAGGTGTATTCAAGGTTGTGGCGCTCAGCCTTTCCAAACTACAAAAAACCCACGCAAATTAAAGCAGGCTCAGGAAAGCATTGCAAATCAGAAATTGCTGCAAAAGTTTTTGTCATTTTAATACCAATAGGAGTCATCATTCCTTCCCATTCCATAATGCATCTCATTCATGGTTTTTTGATTGCTTGATTTTCTTAAGTATTTCCTTTGTGTTCCTCAGTATATTTGATGTTACAAAATTGTTAATGTATATACTTTTAAATTGATTCAGCATCTTGAATTAAAAAAAACCTCTCATTTTGTCTACAGATCAAATTTGTCTTTCCTTATTCAAGCTGTGAATAGCCGAGGGAGGTTAGTATTACCATTTTGTTCTGAATGTTGTATTTCCAAACTGACAGATTTATATGTGCGAAACTAAAGTTTCCGTTATTAAACTTTGGGTGGACCTGCTGCCTTGATTTATTTGATTTTTTTTTAAGCTAAGTTCTGTAGTGGGAGAGTCTTAGTTTGATTGTTGGCCATTCTAAGTTGAAGATTACCTCTGTTGATCCAAGAATGCAGTGTAACTTCAGTTTGAGCATGTGTTCATTTCTAAGCTCTGGTGTGGTGGTTTTACTTTTTGGGTTAGTTATTGTGCCAGTCAACACCCTTGAAGAAAACATTGTGACAGAAGTCAAGAGGCAGGACTCCTTTATTGGGGTTCATATGTGGGAGAGCAAGAGAGGATGAAAAATGTAATTTTTAGTCAAACCATGTTTTGCTTTTCTTTCTTTCTGGATAACATGTCATGATGGAGAATTGCAAATGTGCATCAATGTGTTTCCATTACAGTTGTCTGGGTGATGTGCTTTTCTGCCAGAGTATCTCTCTATACTCATGTAAAAGAGACAGGTTTAGTATCATATAATCAGGAGGTAGCTCTTCAGCCCATTTGAACTTGCTCCACTATTTAATATGATGGTAGCTGATCAAACATTTTAATGCTTTTTATCCACACAATCTCCATAACAATTTTCACGATTGATAATCAAAAGTTTATCAACCTCCATCTGCGATATACTCTGAGTTCCAGAGTCTTTGGAGTACATAATTCTGAAGATTCACCACCATCTGAAGAGGTGGAGGTGAGGGGTGCTCTCCTCTCCTCAGTGTCATTCCCCCATGTAATTAAACTGTGCCCCCAGTTCTACACTTTCCAACCAGGAGAAACATCTTGCCTACATCCACCTTTTAAGTTACTTGTAGGTCTCAGTGAGATCACCTCTCACTCTTCAGAGTGTCAGCTTGCCCAATCTCACTTTATGGAGCAATCCCACCATTCCATGAATAAGTCTGCTGAACATTTGTTGCTCTACCTGTGACAGTAATGTCTTGCCTGAGATGAGGAAAGCAAAACTGCGCACGCTATTCCAGGTGCAGTCTAACCAAGGTCCTGTGTAATTCATAGACTCATAGAGATGTACAGCATGGAAACAAACCCTTCGGTCCAACTCATCTATGCCGACCAAATATCCCAACCCAATCTAGTCCCACTTGCCAGCACCAGGCCCATATTCCTCCAAACCCTTCCTATTCATATACCCATCCAAAGCCTCTTAAATGTTTCAATTGTACCAGCCTCCACCACTTCCTCTGGTAGCTCATTCCATACACATGCCACCCTCTGCATGAAAACATTGCCCCTTAGGTCTCTTTTAAATCTTTCCCCTCTTACCCTAAACCTATGCCCTCTAGTTCTGGACTCCCTGACCCCCGGGAAAAGACTTTGCCTATTTACCCTATCCATGCCCCTCATGATTTTGTAAACCTCTATAAGGTCACCCATCCGCCTCTGATCCTCCAGGGAAAACAGCCCCAGCCTATTCAGCCTCTCCTTATAAGCTCAAATCCTCCATCCCGGCAACATCCTTGTAAATCTTTTCTGAACCCTTTCAAGTTTTACAACATCTTTCCGATAGGAAGGAGACCAGAATTGCATGCAATATTCCAACAGTGGCCTAACCAATGTCCTGTACAGCCACAACATGACCTCCCAACTCCTGTACTCAATACTTTGACCGATAAAGGAAAGCATACCAAACGCCTTCTTCACTACCCTGAAATTGAAGCAAGACTTCACTCCTCTTGTACTCTAACCCTCTTGGAATAAAAACTAACGTTCTATTAGCCTTTCTAATAACTTGCTACACCTATTTGTTAGAGTTCAGTAACTTATTAAGTTCAGTAATGTCAAGTTCCATTGCACTCTTCACCTTCCAACTTCTCACCATTTTAAGAAATATTCTGCACAGGTATTCCTCTTGCAGAACTGGATAACTTCAAATTTTCCCTTATGTTCCACCTGCAATGTTCTTGTCCACTCCCTAAGTCTGTCTAAATCTTCCTGACAATGTTTGAAATCTTCCTCACAATGCACATTTTGAATAAGTTCTGCATCATCTGCAGATCTGAAAATATTTCATTTTGTTTCCACATCCAGATCAGTGATATATGTTGTGAGCAGCTCTGGCCCAAGTACAGATCCTTGCAGTACTCCACTCGTCACAGTCTGTGAATACAGAATGACCAGTTTATTCCTGCTGTTTTGTTTAGTTGGCTAATCCTTAAACCATGCCAGTAGATTGTGCCTCAGTCCTCTTTCACATTTGCTACCAAACTCCTGTTGGGGCAGCTTTATCAAAAACCTTGTTTTATGGATTAGGGTACACTAAAAATTAATTGAAGAACCTTTTTGAAGACTGTGGAATTGAATCGAACTTGGGACCCCGGTGCTGTGAGGCAGCAGTGCTAACCATTGAGCCACTGTGCTGCCCTGTGATTGAAGTGTTGTCAGAAACTGAAGGTTTCTGTGAACTTTAGTGAATAAATCAGGCTTTTCAGTCTGTAACCACCAATCTAAATGATAACTGTAGTTTTCATAGTTTAAGAAATGTTTACTCTGTCTTTCTTTATAGGATCATCTCATTGGATAACCACATAAGCAAATTCCTCATTAAAACGGTAAGTTACAAATGTGTACAGTTTCTCTTCACTTACTGTCTGTTTAAAACTTGTAACTGGATGTTACTGTTTCACTGTAGAGGTACAATAATAAAACTGTAAAAGTCATGAAAACTTGACTATTTCTGTCCTGACAATATTCATGTTCATTTAAGTTTGTTTAATATAAAATTTATAAATGGTCTTGCTGGGTGCAGAAAAGTTTCAGTCCTCATTGTGATGGCCCTTTTCTTTCCCACAAGATCACCAGCTATTTTTTTTTGCTAGGACCAGATCTTGGGAGTCCACAGTCTGATATTGCAGTGGTGACCAGAAAGCTATCCAGAAGGTTTAAAACCAGAACACATATTCCAGTAGTGGCACCACCAGCAGTATACCCACCAGAGGGTGGTGGCTCAGGCATCCGCATTTGCTACTTCGCCTCCTGGATTGTATTCCACCTTGCAATTGTTTGCACTTAATATGAGAGCCCACTACTGAATTTAACCTGAAGCTCTGGGTGGCATCGTTTGTCCTCTAGGAGCCCTAGCAGGGGTTTGTGGTTTGTTACCATTACAAATTCACATCTATAAAAGGTATTGGTGGAACTTTCTCTTTCACACTGAAGATGATCGTCAAACCTACCTTCGCTATCTGTGCGGATTTGCACTCTGCATCAGCTAAAGCCCAGGAAGCATAAGCTATTCTGCATTCCCCTCCTTTGGGCCATCTGTGAGCCAGCACAAACCAATACTTTATGGGGAGGCATTGCATGTAAGCACCAGATGTCGCTTTGGATCATCGTGTGTCAGTACCTTAGACGATGAAAGCTGCTGCTTCATTTCACCTTGGCTATAAGACTTGCTGTTTTTCAATAGCAGATGTAAGGGCGCCAGTGTGGAAGCCAGATTATGTAGGAACTTCTCAGAATAAAAGGACAAATCCAAGGAAAGACTTAAGCTCCAGTACAGATGTGAAAGATGGGACACCTTTGATCGCCCTCACTTTATCTTCCAAGTGTAATCTGGTCTTGGCGCCTCTGCAGCCCAAATACTTCAAGTACTTGGGTTCCTGGAACACACATTTTTCTCTTAAGGCATATGCCCGCCTCAGAGAAACACCTAAGGACTTTGTGAACTTAGACAAAGTGCTGTCTGTTGGTCTTCCCTATTACTGGCATGTCATGCGGATAAATGGCAACCTGGGGTAGACCTTTGTAGGTGCTTTTGCATGGTTACATCGTTAATTCCACACACCAAGTGGTGTCCCAGCATCTCATTAAGGGTTAAACCAAAGTTGTATGCCTCTGCCAGTCATCTTAACCTCAGAGTTGTAGAGACCTATACAATGGAGACAGCCCCCCCCCTTCCCAAACTAGTCCATGCTGACCAAACTGTTCATCCACACTCATTCCATTTCCCTGCATTTGGCACATATCCTTTCAATCCTTACCTATCCATATATTTTTCTCTTTTTATTAGCACCAGCAGCACACAGTCAGTGCCCTAAGCTGAGGAGACTCTAAATCTCCTGGTTATGTTTTTTTCCTTTTTCTCTTTTTGTGCATGCAGGTATGAGACACAGTGAAAGACAACAGGTGTACAAGCCTTTATTCAATTTCTACCATTAGGAAGAAAGGAAACACCAGGGTGGGGCAGTGACAAGCCGTGCCCTTCTCAGAGGGCATTGTTGCATGATCAAACAGTGAAGGGGAGGGCAGGGATTAAATCAAAATAGAATTGGAGGGGGAAATTCCTATCTATATATTTGTCCAAATGTCTTTTTAAACGTTATTGTTCCCGCCTCAACCATTTCCACTGGTGTACCATCCTCTTTTTTTTTTTTAAAAGAAGAAATTGCCCGTCTGTTCTGTTTTATTCTTTCCCTCTAACCTTGAACTGATGCTCTCTATTCCTCGATTCCTCAACCCTGGGAAGAAGACTGAGTGCATTCACCCTATCCATGCCTCTCATGATCTTCTATACCTCGATAAGGTCCCCCCCCCCTCAGTCTCCTACACTGAGGCATGAGAAAAAAGTCCTAGCTTGTCCAACTTCTCCTGAAAACTCAGACTATTGAGTCCTGGCAGTATCCTTGTAAATTTCTTATGTACTCTTCCAGTTTAATAGTATCCTCCCTACAGAAAGTTGACCAAAACTGAACGCAAGTCTCTCAAATGCAGCCTCACCAAGGTCCTGTACAATTGCAACATAGCTTCCCAACGTCTGTACTCAGTGCCCTGACTGATGTCACTAGCATATGGTGCTGAGAGTAATTCGGAGATTACCACCTTCAACTAACAGTCTGCCTCGGAGTATGCAGAGGTCCTTGTACAGTGTTTTTTATTAATCTATGGAATGGTCTGTGGAAATGGACCATTCAGCCCAAGTCCACACTGACCCCCAAAGAACATCCCACCCAGACCCATTTCCCCCTACCCTAAATCTGTAACCTTGCACCTCCCATAGCAAATGTACCTGACCTTTTATATTCCTGTATACTGTTGTCACTTTAGCAAGGCCAATCCACCTAGCTTGCACATCTTTGGATTGTGAGAGAAAACATGAGCACAGAGTAGAAATGGCGCAGACACTGAGAGAATGTGCAAACTGCACACAGGCAGTCAGCCTTGTGTGAAACGAACACAGGTCCCTGACGCTGAGAGGTAGTAGTACTAACCACTGAACCTTCCATGATTGTTCAAAGTTCTGGTGTTGGATTTGTACAGATGTTCATCATTCAAGTCCATGATATAATGGTATTGATGATTTTTTACATTCCTTTCATCCAAAGTATTGCAAGTCTGCAGCTTGCCTTCTTATCAGAAGTAGCTTCCTTGTTCCTTGTTACATTTGTCATTGACTAGTTGTTTGAAAACATAACTTTCCTGTGTTGTAATTAATTCCTTATATTCAGCAGCGGGGCAATCACTTATTCTTGTGGCAGAGGCAGCCAATTATCCAACTGGTACTCTTATCAACAAACACATTGACTTTGACCCCATTTACCACCCTCTGGGGGAAAAAGAAATGGGGGGGAGAAAACAGGAAATGGCACCAACCCAAGGAAACCTAAACCCATAAATAGAAAGCAGGTCACGAACACCCCTGCTTCACCGGAGACTCACTGATGTTACCTAGTATGGTGACAAAACGTTTGAAAACTAACCTTCGAGCTCAGTGAACAAACTTACATCCATAACAAACCGGTATAAAAACAGTTTTGCTCGTGTAGCTTCGACTCCCTCTTTTTAAAATGTTTTAATAACCTATTTTTCGAGTCAACTTAAATGTTATGATACACCCCTGAAATAGGTGGGACTTGAACCTGGCCTTTTCAGTCCAACGGTAGGGAAACTACTGTTGTGCAACAAGGGTCCCCACAGAAACACGTCTGGACAAGGGCGGCCCTGAACTTTTGCTAGTATGCCAACTCCGTGGAACACCCTTCCCACAAAAATGTATGGATTTTTCTGCTGTACCAACTCTAGCTCTGGTTTCAATTCCTTTTTTTTCCAGCTGTGGTTAATTGCTTTTAATCCCTATGTAACAGCTTGTCTAATAGCTTAGCCCAGACAGAGTTATTACTACTACTTTGTGTGTAATAGTTCATCTTTGTTGATTATTTCAGTCCATTAACAGTTAGTAAAGTTCTGAAGTTTACACTATCATAATGATATGGGAAGAAAGCAAGAACTGGGTACATAGTAAGATGTTCAGCCATGATCCTATTGAATGATGGAGCCGGTTTAGAGCGCTGAATGGCCTAATCATTTTCCTATTTACTTTGTTTATATTCTTCTAAACATTCCAGTATGGATCATGGAGTAATAATGGATTTTCAAGGTCGACTGATTTAATGTTTTTTTTCTGTTATTTTGTGACCCTATTTTGAGTTTGGTGTCCTGACTTGATTTTCATTTCTAATTGTCTTTCAGGCAACCATGACTGTGTATGACATTCCAGATGTAACAGGAGGAAAAGGGACCATAGGGTCCGTGGTGTTTTCTGAATCGTTTTTGGAATCAAAGTTGTTTCTCAAAGAAAATGGTAAGTGGAATAATTAGACATGAATTAATTTTACAGACTGTTTGATTAAAGGAGTATTGTTTTTCACCTTTTACACATGTTTTGGGTAATAGTGGGGAAGAGTTGGAGAGATTACCATGCTTCCTTGGTCACTCAAGTCTCGGACTTGAACCAGAGTTTCTTGATCCTCAGTGACATAGATGATGTTAACGAAGAGACAATGTGAAGAATAACTGGAAACAGCGAGTTATAAAGATTTGTAGACTAATGAACTAAGTGGACAAACTTTTATTCAGTGAAAAGTATTCCACTTTGGATCCAAGAAATAACAATTGGAATATTTTTCCAATGGTGAACGTCCAGCTATTGTTAGGGAAAGTAATTTTGAGGTCAGTATTACTTCAAAATAAGTACTAAAGATTATTTCCCAGTAGAAATAATAACTCTACACAAGGTTTTTTATTTATGATTTTATATTGAGGAGACTTTTAAATACAAGAGTGTAGAAATTATGTTTCAACTGTACAGAATCATGCTTAGATAATATCTGTAGTGCTGTTACACTTCAATTTGGATACCACTCCCTAGAAAATAGATATTGGTCGCTGAGGCCAAATTGCACAAAGTTTACATTTCATTCCACTTAGAATACAAAGGGACAATCAAATTCAGAATTTGCTGGAGTACAATAAGCTTTACAGGGAAATCTAGAACAAAGTGGCTAATAAAAATTAGAGGCAGTTCAGGGCTGAAATCAGGCACAAGTGAAAATCTGAGCTAATCTCAAAATTTACATGGTTGTCAACTGGAATTTTCAGGAGATAGATCAACAGATTTTTATTATGTCTAGTATTAAAAAGTAGTGTCAAAATTGACCAAATGGAGGGATAAATTAGGCATGTTCTTTTTCAAAGCCAAAAGAGGCATGAGAATCAAGGTTGGCCATGAGCATGATAGACTCCTTAATTACCTTAGCCAGATAAAATTGAAATTAGAAAACAGGAAACGGCAGATTATTAAATAGCTGGTTGTATCAATCTTCATAGTGTGTCAAAAAGGATGAGATGCAACAAAAATTTGAAAATATATCTAGGAGAGGAGCTAATTAGATTCAAAACAAGTTTGTTTTTAAAAGTTGCAGAATTAATAAAGTTGAACATTGCTAAATTTCAAGTCAAATTGTTCTCTTAGAATGAGAAATTGCAGTCAATCTACTATTTGGAGGTAAGGGCAATAAACATGAAGTGAAGGTCAATATTTGACGAAGGTGTTGGGAAGTTACTACATTTTTTTCTGGATAGTGACTGAACATTTGGACAAATATGAACTGATGAGGGAGAGTTAGCATTACTTTGTAAAGTATAAGTAACGTTGAATGAATTTTGTTTAATTTTTGTTTGAGCAGCTAACTTCTACCAGATGCAAATTTAATTGTTAATGTTATTTATATGTAAATCTTTAATCTGTTTTCTCCTAGAAAATGGATGAGTATATGGAATTGAAGGAAATCAGTCGGCTTAGAGAGTCAATTGGCTCAACAGTAGCAAAAAATGTGATAATGGGAATGTAATCAAATTAGCAGAATGTAACTTGGTAATCATTTATTTATAAGTAACTTAGATAAAGGTATTGAGGACTGTTTAACTAAGTTTTTGCTGACGCCTGCAAGCTAGATGAGAACAGAAAATCGCTAAGGGGCGTGAGTGAGTAAAACTGTAACAAATAGAAATCAATTTGGAGAAGTGGAAGATCATTCACTGTGAGGCTGAGGTAAGATGGATCTGAGCATTTTCTAAATGGTAAGAGGGTAGCAACTGTGGTAGATCATAAAGGTTCATGAGACCGAAATGCAGCAATCACAAAAACGTCTGGATGGGTACAGAAATTAAAAAAGACTTATTTTGACCTTTTATCCTCAAGAATATTAGAATACAAATTAAAGTCATAACAACAACAGAAGAAGGGGAGGAAATTTGTGCTGTCATCAAGCAACAAGCTGTTCTATGGGACAGGGAGACAAACAATTTTTCTTTAGGTAGAGAGAGAATCATTCAGAACTTCAGTGTGTGCAGATTTTATTTGGAGAAAAACGGCCTGTATCAACAGTAGTTAGTTTATCACTGTTTTTCCAGAATAGCAGGACAGGAGAAGGAATTCATGAGAAGCTCCAGGAAACCTCAGTGTAGAAGAGGAGTTTACGGAGCCTGGGTTAAGAAATTAATGAGCTATGTCAGTAGTTAGTTTAGCGGTCTCATGAAGAGACTTTTAATTAAAGAAAATAATATTGAGGTTTTCCACAAAGGTTTTCCAGAAAGAAACCAACTGAAGATGGAACTTTAAATGGAAATAGGGTAACCTTTCACTGAGGTTTGAGTATCTGTAAAATTATTGTTGATTGGAAAAATATTGAATTTTTAATTTTTTATAACTGTAGGAAGACTACTTCAAATATTTCTCTTGTGTAAAACCATTTTTTTTTCAATTTCCATGTGAAACCATTTTTGTTTTTCAATTTCCGTGTAATAATCTTTGAAATTCATTTGCAGGTACATGTGAATCTGTTCAGTGACTGATCGCCATGTAACTAAATTGCAAAAATAAAACTCAAGTCTGCCAAACCAGCTTGCAGTCTGGGATCTGACTTGCAGCATGAATGCATTTTGTTATAATCATGTTTGGATTAATGAAAATGGGAAAAAGCTTGAGTGGAGCACATTTGGGCCAAACAGCTTATCTTTATTTAGCTTTGTAATCCCATGTAGCCACTTGGTTGATTCATCACAGAGTCAGTCCCCATTACAATTCACTACAATCTTCCTTAAACTCACCTGCAAACGTCTATTGGTCCAAATCAAGTTTTTTTTAATGCATGCAAAGCTGAAAGTGGTGAATTTAATTTATTGGAAAATGCTTTTAACAGTAACTAATTCGAGCTGTTTGATTGTTCTTGCACATTCTCTTCTAGCATGCAATGTAACTTTTCATGGCAGCAGTGGCTCAATTTGATGATAATTTCTATTCAGGATCTTAGGTTATTTTTGAGAATTAACGAGCTAATTCTTTGTGGGGCACTCTTGCCCAGAGACAGTCTTTTGGAGCAAGATCAGTTGTTGGCTCAGGAGGGCTCAGCATAGTAACATCCAAATGATTGGGTCCTTCTTAAGTGGGTACAGTTTTGTGTTTGGACTACACAGGAGAAACATCCAGCCTGCGAAAAGAAAGCATCTAAAACTCACTTTGTCCTTCATGTATAAATAGTAACAAAAGTAACAACAACTTCTGGTAGCTGTTCTTACATACTTTTCCCTAAAAAGTGCTCTCTGAAAATTGCCTGTTGAAAGAAAATAAGTAGAAAAGCCACCTTCTACTGAAAGGGGCAAATTTTCCAATTTGTGAATGAAAGACAACCTTGTCTTATCAGTAAAGAACTGAAAGAAAGTGGAAGGAGCTGAAAGAAATACAACTCCTCAACTTCTGTGGTTTGGATTGGTGTTGTTAAACTCTTTTTCTCCCTGCTGTTTGACTTTTCTTGCACTTGACATCTTTGTTTTTGCCTCTACGTATCCATTGGCATGTGTCCATTTTAAAAAGGAGAGTTTTAGTTATAGTGTTATAAGTCGAAGTTTGGGTTTCTTTCTTGCCATTAGTTATAAACGGTTGATTTTCATAAGTAGCTGGTAATGCCATAAACCTAGAGTCCATATTCTTTTATCTGGAATTAAACGACTAGGTAAAATTGAGCAATTTGGTCGTTGAATCAAGTTTGCACTTTGGTAATCACACTGGAAGTACTGGAGCTTGATTTCTTGATTTCTTACAGCAGGATATAGAGAAGCTGCAGAGCTGGGCAGAAAGGTGGCAAATGGAATTCAATGTAGCTAAATGTGAGGTGATTCACTTTGGGAAGAATAACAAAAAGATGGGGTACTGGGCTAATGGTCGGATACTTGGTAGTGTGGATGAGCAGAGGGATCTTGGTGTCCATGTACACAGATCTCTGAAAGTTGCCACCCAGGTAAATAGTGCAGTGAGGAAGGCATATGGCGTACTGGCTTTTATTGGTAGAGGAATTGAGTTCCGGAGTACTGAGTCATGGAATGCCCTGCCAGCAGCAGTGGTGGACTCTCCCTCTTTATGGGCATTTAAGCGGGCATTGGATAGGTATATGGAGGATAGTGGGTTAGTATAGGTTAGGTGGGTTTGGATCGGCGCAACATCGAGGGCCAAAGGGCCTGTACTGCGCTGTATTCTTCTATGTTCTATGTTCTATGTTTACATAATCATTGTATGCAATGATACATTGAACATCTGGGTTGATGTAATGAATGACAGGTCAAGTATCTTGTACGTTGAAATAAGTCAAGAGTGGCTTGCACATCTGGTGATGAGTGGGAAATTACATTGCAGTCATTTGCATGTTGTAACATGGAAGCCAAATTACAGAGTTTTCCATCTGTATTCAACACTTCCTCCAAAAGAGTAAATGCGTCATTCATTCACCGAACTTATGAGGATTATTCTTTGCTTTGAGGTACCTTTTCCAGTATAAGATTAGTTATTTTCGATGTGGGTTGGTGTGATGTGCGGCACATGACCACATGAAGGGTGCCATGAATAGATCTCTTTATATTTACATAGTTGAGGACACTATTTACTGTAAGACCAGTGTGAAATGACATATCAGTCAGACTCAATATTGAGATTCTATGATAAGTGCTGACCTTGATGTTATTGAATAACTATACTATGTATGATAACTATACTCTGTATGATATCTATTCAAAACATGTACTATTATAGCATTTTGACATCCTTGACTTGTTCTGCGAAAGGAAATATTTACATTTTTTTGTTAACAGATGTTGCATGCTTCTATCAAATCTCCTCTTAACATCTTATGCTCTAAGGATTTTTTTTCCCAACTTTTGTAAAATAAAAGCAAGTTGTGGATGCTGGAAATTTTGAAATAAAAACTTGAAGTGCTGAAACAGGTCCCAGATTAAGTTTCTGCTCCCTGGTGTGCACTGCAGTGACCAAATCTGACTCCAGCACAGGCTCAGCGTCAAAGATCCTTGAACTGTAGACTCTTCGTGCAGATGTGGATGCAGTAGATTATATTGGCGTCCACCAGTTCCCATTCATCCCTATTCGTCTTCTGTCCCAGAAATACATTTTTATCCATATTGGCACTGTTCCTTTAATCTTCCTATCATATTGTGGGTATTTCTGTTAGTTCTGGACTCAACTATTAAAATGCACTCTTGGTCTCCCATTTTCTAACCTTGGTAAACTTGAGATAATTGAAAACTCTGTTCCCTGTGTCTTAACTCAGTAGGTCCTATTTTCTTGTCACCTCTATGTTTGCTAATCTACATTTGCATATACATCCAAAACCTCAACCTGAGCTACAAATCTTCTCAAAACTTGCTATGATCTAAATTTGTTCCTGGTCAAGCAATGTCTTCATTTACAAATTCCCATCCTTGTTTTCAAATGCTTTTTTTTTTAATGGCCTCATTCCTCTATCTTTAATCTCCTCCAACCCCACAGTTATTGAGTTATCGATGCTGTACTTTTCTGACTACTTATGCATACCAATTTTAATTGCTCCACCATGGTAGCCTGACTTTAGTTGCCTCGGCCCCAAACTCTGTAATATCCTTCTAACGTAGTCTCGCTATCTCTCTCCGAGTCCTTTTAAGTTATTCCTAAAACCTCCCCATTTGGCTAAGCTTTTGATTATCTATCCTAACATCTCCTGTGTGCCTTGGAATCACATTTCTTTTGTCTTATGAAGCACCCTGGGACACAGATCTATATCATGACATTAAATGTACTGTGAGTCGGTGAGTACTTAAACAAAATAATGAGTTGTTCTCTTCTTGCACTGCAGATGGCACCATGTCCACAGATAGTAGCTATGTAATTCTCACAGCGACTGTTCCTCGATATGTGTCCTGGATGGTAAGTAACTTGGGGAAAAAAAAAATTGCAGCATATTAATGTTATTGTTTGAAACCGATCCAAAACTAATGAGTCTCATTTAGTTGGCTGAATGGCTTGCTCTTGTTCCAGTTTCTCCAACAAAGTGGCCATTATAGCCATCTTCTCATAAGTCTACCTTTTCAATTATTGATCATTCTTCCGAAATTGCTCTTGACCAGTTGATGAATTGACCTTGATCTGCTGAGGTTCTTTGGGTGGACATGTATCCATAGTGCTGTCAAGCAGGGACTCCCAGGATTTTGATTAAATAGCATTGAAAGAGCAGAGATGTAGTTCCCTGTCAGGATAATCTTTCTTATTCGTGGGATTTGTGTTGTTGGCTAGACCACCACTTATTGTCCATCCCTGGTTGCCTTTGAAAAGGTGGTGGTGAGCTGCTTTCTTGAACCACTGCAGTCTGTTCACTATCTATCTATACACTCTCAATGCTGTTCAGAAAGTACATAGAACATAGAAGAATACAGCGCAGTACAGGCCCTTCGGCCCTCGATGTTGCGCCGATCCAAGCCCACCTAACCTACACTAGCCCACTATCCTCCATATGCCTATCCAATGCCCGCTTAAATGCCCATAAAGAGGGAGAGTCCACCACTGCAACTGGCAGGGCATTCCATGAACTCACGACCCGCTGAGTAAAGAACCTACCCCTAACATCTGCCCTTTACCTACCACCCCTTAATTTAAAGCTATGCCCACTCCCTCCACATCCTTCCTATGGTATGGCGACCAAAACTGCACACAATACTCCAGATGTGGCTGCACCAGAGTCTTATACAACTGCATAAGTTCCACTCTGACACAGTGGCAGTGAATATCAGTATATTTCCACCTCAGGATGATGAGTAGCGTGGAGAGAAACTTACGTTTGGTGGTCCTCTACATATGCTGCCTTGTCTTATATTGACATAGTTGAGGGTTTGAGATGCTGCGGAAGGAAAATTGCTGCATTGCATTTTGTAGATAATGCAATTTATCTCCACAATTTCTCTACTTTAATGGAGCTGAGTATTGTTGGAGCTGCACTTATCCAGACAAGTGGAGCCTATTCCATTACACTGTTGACTTGTGCCTTTGTGGATGGTGGACTGACTTTGGAGAGTCAGGAGGCAAAAGTGAGGACTGCAGATGCTGGAAACGAGAGTTTAGATTAGAGTGGTGCTGGAAAAGCACAGCAGATCAGGCAGCATCCAAGGTACAGGAAAATCAACATTTCGGACAAAAGCCCTTCATCAGGAATGGAGGTAGGGAGCCTCCAGGGTGGAGAGATAAATTGGGGGGGGGTTGCTAGGGAGAAGGTAGTAAAGAGTAGAAGTCAGACAGGAGGGTGGAGCGGATAGGTGGGAAGGGAGATTGTTGAGTCCAGAGCTAACAGAAATACCCTCAATATGATAGGAAGATTAAAAGGGACAGTGCCAATGTGGATAAAAATGTGTTTTTCTCCCTTTGTCAAACACTTTTTCCCTTGACATCCAGGGTTTCTCACCTTCAAAGATGAAACTTGTTGAATTTCACTCCCCATCTGCATGATCATAGTTTTAAAATTTGAATCGACTGGACAAAATACTTGTTAACAAGCAGGTAGACCTATGTAATTAATAATAGATAATTCAATTGTGTTTTCTGAGGGCTTTAATGATTCATTTACTTTACTCCAGTGTTGAATTGGTTGACAGAAATGTAGTCAATTAAGAATGTGTATTCCAGTCTTTCAAACAATTAAATATTTTATGTATTTTCCCTCTTATTTCTTTGCGTTGATTCTTTAATGTGGAGGTGCTGGTGTTGGATTGGGGTGGACAAAGTTAAAAAATCAGGGTCGAGAGTGTAGTGCTGGCAGTATTCAAGGATTGGGATTCCTGATGAAGGGCTTTTGCTGGAAATGTCGACTGTCCTGCTCCTTAAATGTTGCCTGACCTGTTGTGCTTTTTCAGCACCACACTCTTGACTCTAATCTCCAGCATCTGTAATCCTCACTTTCACAACGTTAAAAATCACACAACACCACCAGGTTATAATCCAACAGGTTTACTTGGAAATACTAGCTTTCAGTTACCTGATGAAGGAGCAGCGCTTTGCAAGCGCGTAGATCCAAATAAACCTGTTGGATGATAACGTGGTTATGATTTTTTTAACTTGATTCTTTAAACCATTGTCTGGAAAGTATTTTCCTTCAAACTTGCCTTTTTGATCTTTGTCATTCATCCATCTTTCTGTCTGTGTAGTTGTCCGACCCTTTGTGTTCTTAGCTGCCTTCCATGAATGAAAATGAACACAGAAATAATTTGTCATCTGTTATTTCTAAAATAGTTACTTTTTGAGGTCAGATGTAAAGTATAAAATCGCATTTCATTGATGAGAAGTTTATAACAAAGTTAAGTCTGTTCAGTTGATTGATATCATTTTTATTTGCTTGGGGGAGGGAAAACAGGTTTGATTTTAGTAATGCCCGGAGTCTCATTTACATTTTCATGTAGTTTAGTTGCATTCAGCCAGACTTATAACGGCAAACCACAAAGTCTATTGTCATGACTTTTTGTGTCTAATTCAATCAGACATAATGGGAGCAGAGTTATGCTATTTACCCCATCATGTCTGCTATGTTTCTCAACCCCATTCCCCTCCCCATAACCCTCAGACCCTTACTAATCAAGAAACCAGCTATTTCTGTCTTAAATACACTCAATGCATTTGTCTCTCCAGCCTTCTGTGACAATGGGTCTCACAGATTCACCACTCTGGTTGAAGAAATTCCCCATCTCAGACCTAAAGGGTCAGCCCTTCACCTTGAGGCTGTGCTGTTAGGTTCTAGTGAGCCCGACAAGTGGAAACATCTTCTCCACAACCACTTATCTCTGTCTTTCAGTGATTTCTAAGTTTCAATGAGATTTCCTCCTCATCCTTTTAAATGCCCTTGAGTACACAGCCAGCATCCTCAACTGCACCTAATTATGACAATCATATTCCTTTCTGTTCTTCATTTAGCTGATTGTATTTTCTTTAGTTGTCACTGTGGGTAATTGAGAGTTGGCTAAAACTGTCTTGCGTTTCAATACAAAAACAGGAGTTCTCTAACTATAACTCAATACAATTTGAATACATAATCAAGAAATGTTCAAAACACAGCAGGCTTGGTCGAACCAATGGAATGAGAAGCAGTTAACATTTGGAGTCAAATTCAAGTCTTCTGAATTAAAAGAAGGCAGAAGTATTAGGCTTTTATATTATTTGAATGCAGGAAGTGGAGGAAGAATAAATGGGAAGACCAAGTACATGTTAGGTGATAGTAATTGAGAAAAATTTCAATGGAAACACAAGTTATAGCAGAAACAAAGCATTTGTCCTAAGTGAGAATTAATAGAAGCAGCCTTGTACAAAACAACAAACTTGGAAGACCACATTCAGACAGTGTACCATTGTCGATTGTGATCATAGCACAGCAACAGACCCTTCAGTCCAATTCTATCTCCGATGTTAGACTGGCTTCTTGAGAGTGAACAGAAAGTGACTGGTGTGGATGCGGTCCCTGGCTGTGCACCCAGATCATGTGCAGACCACATGGCAGAGTATTCACAGGAATCTTTAACATCTCCTTACTATGATCTGAAGACCCCACCTGCTTCAAGAAGACTGCCATTATCCTGGTGGCAAAGAAAAATCATTGTGTGCCTCAGTGACCACTGCTGCCTGGTGGCACTGACCTCCATAATTATGAAGTGCTTTGAGAGGTTAGCTGTGGTTCACATCAATTCCTCCCTACCAGATTGCCTTGATCCTTTGCAATTCCATGGCAGATGCTATCTTTCTGGCTCTACACTCCTCCCTGGAACATCTGGATAACAAAGATATGTATGTCGTTCTCCTACTTATTGACTACAGCTCTGCCCTCAATGCCATAATTCCAAAAAACTTATTTCTAAATTTCTAGGTCTCGGCTCCCCCTCTGTAATTGGGTCCTCCACTTCCTGACCCAGAGAACTGCAATCGGTAAGACTGGATGACAACACCACCTCCACTGTAGTTGTTAACACTGGCACTGCACAAGGCTGCTTACTCAGCCCCCTACTGTACTCCTAATATGGAGAAAGTGAGGCCTGCAGATGCTGGAGATCAGTTGAAGAGTGTTGGAAAAGTACAGCTGGTCAGGCAGCATTGAGGAGCAGGAGAGTCGACGTTTCGGGCATAAGCCCTTCATCTGGAATACGCTCAGGATTGTGAATGTAGAACATAGAAAAATACAGCGCAGTACAGGCCCTTTGGCCCTCGATGTTGCGCCGATCCAAGCCCACCTAACCTACACTAGCCCACTATCCTCCATATGCCTATCCAATGCCCGTTTAAATGCCCATAAAGAGGGAGAGTCCACCACTGCTACTGGCAGGCATTCCATGAACTCACAACTCGCTGAGTAAAGAATC
>NC_057710.1:12295622-12326059 GCF_004010195.1 Chiloscyllium plagiosum
TGGAGATGGAGAGGTCCATGAAGGGGAGGGAGGTGTCAGAGATGGTCCAGGTGAATTTAAGGTCAGGATGGAATGTGTTGATGAAGTTGGTGAACTGCTCAACATCCTCGCGGGAGCACGAGGTGGCGCCAATGCAGTCATCAATGTAGCGGAGGAAGAGGTGGGGAGTGGTGCCAGTGTAACTACGGAAGATGGACTGTTCTACGTAGCCAACAAAGAGACAGGCATAGCTGGGACCCATGCGGGTGCCCATGGCTACCCCTTTGGTCTGGAGGAAGTGGGAGGATTCGAAGGAGAAATTATTAAGGGTGAGAACCAGTTGAGCCAAACGAATGAGAGTGTCAGTGGAAGGGTACTGTTGGAGATGTCGGGAGAGGAAGAAACAGAGGGCTTGGAGGCCCTGGTCATGGCGGATGGAGGTGTAGAGGGACAAATGCCCTGCTTACACACTGTAGGGATTCTATGATTATCCAATAGAGGGACAAAACAAAATGTAATACAAGAAATAAGGGAAATAAATTGAAAAGTGGTGTATTAGTGAAAGATATCTCCCACCCTCTGTGTGCAGAAGTGCTTCCTAACATCTTCCCTGAACAATCTGACCCTAACTCTCAGATTAAGCCCCATAATTCCAGAACCCCCAACCAATGAAAATAGTTTACTTTTTTCTAACTGGTCTTTTCCTGTTAATATCTTGAAGACTTTGATCAGATCACCCCTTAACTCTCTAAATTCTAGAGAAACAATTTGTACATTCTTTCCACATAACCAACTCCCCCCTGAAATCCACGTATGTAAAGTTTTTCTTCAGGGAACCAGACCCATTGGCAGCTTATTCCAGGGGCATGTAGTGCATGTAAACGGAAAAAAGAACCACCTTTAGCAACTTGGAGACAATAAACCATTTTTCTGCTGATCTCACTTAGGAGAGAGTAACAAAACTGTCACCAAGGCCTCAGACAGAGGAAGACCTGTCAGCTTTATTCGAGTCCTCTATGAAGCTGTATTAATCTTGTTCTATGAAGAAGCTCAAAACTATATTAAGATAAGGGAACCTCGCTGAATACAAAGGAATGTAAGCAAACCATTAGTTTTGTCAACCAACTTGTCAATAAGTTTTAAATATGTTGTTGAAAATATTTCAAGTTAATGATAGTAATCAGTCATTATTTTATGATTTTCTGAATCACTAATTGCTTTATTATTTCACTGGCATGTATTGGTTACCTAGTACCATTGCAAGGTCAATAGAAAGATAAATCAGGTGTGATGGAGTCATACAGCACAGAAACAGACCCTTCGGCCCAACAAGTCCATACCCTCCAAAGAGTAACCTACCCAGACCCATTTAGCTCTGACTAATGTACCTAACACTATGGGCAGTTTAGTGTGGCCAATCCACCTGACCTGCACATCTTTGGACTGTAGGAGGAAACCGGAGCACCCGGAGTAAACCCACACAGATACGGGGAGAATGTGCAAACTCCACACAGACAGTCACCTGGGGCCAGAATCGAACCTGGGTGCCTGGTGCTGTGAGACAGCAGTGCTAACCACTGAGCCACTGTGCCACCCCTTTTGTGTGCATTTGGCCCACATCCCTTTAAACCTTTCCTATTCATGTACCTGTTCAAATGTCTTTTAAATGTTCTAAGAGTACCCGCCTTTACCATTTCCTCTGACAGCTTATTCCATACATGCACCACCCTCTGGGCAAAAACATTACCCCTCAGGTCCCTTTTAAATCTTTCCCCTCACACCTTAAACCTATGCACTGTTGAAGGGCTAATGCATGAAACGTCGATTCTCCTGGTCCTTGGATGCTGCCTGACTTGCTGCGCTTTTTCAGCATCACACTCTCCACTCTGATCTCCAGTATCTGCAGTCCTCACTTTCTCCTAGGGAAAAGACCTTGGCTATTCACTTTATTCTCTGCCTCTCATGATTTTAGAAACCTCAATGAAGTCACCCCTCAGTCTCCTATGCTCTGGGGAAAAAAAAGTCCCAGCCTATTGAGTCTCTCCTTATACCTCAAGCCCTCCAGTCTTTGTAAATCTTTTTTTTGCACCCTTTCTAGTTTAATACCATCCTTCCCATAGCAGGGTAACCAGAATTGTGCACAGTACTTCAAATGTGGCCTTACTACTGCCTTGTACAGCTATAACGTGATTTCCCAACTCCTGTACTCAGTGCTCTGACGGATGAAGGCCAGCGGACTAAACACTTTCTTCACCACCCTGTCTTCCTGTGACGCCACTTTCAAGGAACTATGTACCTGAAACTATGTACCCTATTTCAACAACATTCACCAGGGGTCTCCCATAGACTGTGTAAGTCTTGCCCTGGTTTACCTGATCAAAATGCAACATCTCGCACTTATTTGAATCAAACTCCATCTGTCATTCCTCAGGCCACTGGTTCAGTTGAACAAGATCCCATTGTAATCTTAGATAACCTTCTTCACTGTCCTCTATGGCACCACTTTCGGTGTCATCCACAAATGTACTAACCATGCCTCCTACATTCTCATCCAAATACTTTGTCCAAACGGCCAACAACAGTGGACCCAGCGCCTAAACCTGCAGCACACCACTAGGCACAGGCCATCAGTCTGAACAACAACCCTCTATCACTGCCCTCCGTCTCCTACCATCAAGCCAACTTAGTATCTGTGATAGAATTCCTGATCAGCCAGGGTTGAAAATTTTAAACCATTTGTATCCAAGCTAATTATCACATGTTATGAAGAATTTCATGACCTTAAAGAGGGTGCAGAGAAGATTTACTGTAATGGTACCAGGGACACATTCCGCTCTGCAGAGAAAATGGAACATCTATCTCTGTCTTAAACACTCAATGTCTTGGCCTCCACAACCCTTTGCAGCAGTGAGTTCCACAGATTCACCACCCTCTGGCATCTCTGTTCCCCTCTGAGGCTGAGTCCTCGGGCCTTCGTCTCTCTTAACCAGTGGAAACATCTTCTCCATGTTACTGCTTTCTCCAGGTCTCTCAATATTCAGTAAGTTTCAATCAGATCCCTCCTCATCCTTCTGAACTCCATTGAGTACAGACCCAGAGTCCTCAACCACTCCTCAAATGACAAGCCCTTCATCTCCGGGATCATTCTTGTAAACCTCCCTTGGACCTGTCTCCAACACCAGCACATCCTGCCTTAGGTACAGGGCTAAAACTCTTCGCAATATTCCAAATATAGTCTGAACAGAGCTGTACATCTCTGCTCATGTATTCTAGCCCTCTTGAAATGAAAGCTAACATTACATTCCTAATTGCCAACTAGACCTGTATACAAATCTTAAGAGAATGCTGAACTTGGACTCCTAAGCTCCTTTGTGCTTCAGATTTCCAAAGTCTTTCCCCATTTAGAAAATAATCTATGCCTCTATTCTTCCTACTAAAGTGCATAACCCCACTTTTTCCCTCACTGTATTCCATGTGCCACTTCTTTGCCCACTCTCCCACCCTGTTCAAGTCCTTCTGTAACCTCCCCGCTTTGTCAACACTCCCTGGACTTCCACCTATCTCAGTGTCATCTGTAAACTTAGCAACAACACCCTCCGATCCTTCCTCCAGATTGTTTATGTATAACATGAATAGTTGTGGTCCCAACACTGAGCCCTGTGGAAGTCATTGGCTGCCATCCTGAAAAAGACTCCTTTATTCCCACTCTCTGCTTCTGCCAGCCAGTCAGTCCTCTATCCATGCCAGGGCCTTGCCCCAAACACCATGGATTCTTATCTTATTTGGCAGTCTCCTGTGTGACACCTTGTTAAAGGCCTTCTGCAAATCCAAATAGATCACATTCATAGGCTCTCCTTGTCTAATCTGCTTGATACCTCCTCAAAGAATTCTAACAGATTTGTCAGGCATGTCCTCCCCTTGACAAAGCTTTGCTGACTCAGCCTTATTTTTACTACACACTTCCAAGTACTCCACAACCCCATCCTTAATAATGGACTCTAACATCTTACCAATGATAGATGTCAAGCTGACCAACCTACAGATTCCTGTCTTCTGCCTCCCTCTGTTCTGAACACTTTCCAAGTCCAGTGATCTTTGATGAAGGGTCACTTGTATATTATAATTTGGAGATGCCGGTGTTGGACTGGGGTGTACAAAGTTAAAAATCACACAACACCAGGTTATAGTCCAACGGGTTTAATTGGAAGCACTAGCTTTCGGAGCGACGCTCCTTCATCAGGTGATTGAGAATCACCTGATGAAGGAGCGTCGCTCCGAAAGCTAGTGCTTCCAATTAAACCTGTTGGACCATAACCTGGTGTTGTGTGATTTTTAACTTGGTATATTATATGCATTGATGTGAATTTGGGTAAGGACAATAGATTTTCTTCCCTAAAGGGCATTCATGAAGCGGATGGGATTTTATAGCAATCAACAAATAGTTACATGGTCACCACTGAACTTGCTTTTCATTTGATTTTCATTGAATTCCTGTTTCACTCTCTGTCATAGTGGGATTTCAACCCATTTTGGCAGAACATTAACGCAGGCTCTGGATCACTAATCCAGTGACATCACCACCATGCCACCAGTTTACAGCAGCTTGTTGATGGCAATATTTAAATCCTAAATCCAGGGCGATCCATTTAATTTTCAGACACCAATGTTAATGAGCAAGCCAGAATAAACTGGGGTAATGCAATAATATACACTGCCCTCACTAATACTGCAATGGAGGTAAAGCAGAGTAATGGAACTTTCACTATGCATCTAATCAGACAACCTTAGACTCTTCAATAGAAACATCGTGCACAAAGTAGAGATTTTATTCTTCAGTAAAGTTATTTTAACAAATTTCTAAGAGCAAGAATGGAATGGCTTGGACCCTGACCACTCCAGCTTCCTATCTGATTGTTAGTAGAATATATTTTCCTCCAGTTGTTGATCTGAATGAGAAAGTGTGCAGCGATCAGAGGAAGGTCTATACATAATGTGTGACAAAATAGGATGATTTTGTATCTTTTTAACGGAGAGCTCCAGAAAAGAGCTGAAAACCATTGTATAGTGTGAGATTTATGACATTATCATGTAATGACTGCTGGAAAGCAGCATTATATTTTAGTTTTTAGTGTTTCTGTAGCATGAAAAAGAGTTAGGAGTGTGTTTTAACTGTAACAAACAAGCTGTAAAAGAAACTCACAAATTGAGATTTGTCCCAGTTTGTTATGCAGTTTTGCATGGCTTTGAGACACACTTCATTGCAAATTACATTCAAGAAGGCCTCATTGCATATCTGCAATAACAGAATCTTTTGTTCCAAAAGTGATCTCATGCCTGGACTAAATTGCTGTATCTTGGTCTTGTGAACTGTAAGAAAATATCCTAAAAGCATTATGTTGCCAAACAATATTGCTTTCTTTTACTATCATAGAGTTTCCATTGTGTAAAATATAATTCCTGCTGTTTTTCATTCAATTGTGATTTTAAAATGGACATACCACAAATAAATTTAGTTTACAGTGAATTAACTTGTCATGATCTTATATATTTCTCAGCTGCACATCAACAACTAACACTAATGCTTGTAAAACATATTTGTGATCAGATTTCTGAAAGATGCAATATTCAAGGAATAATATTTTGAGCATTGTGGTGAAGACATAATTCTATCACAGTTTCTGCAGAAAACATACTGATGGCTTTAAAGCAGATTTGGGGTTCTATCCCTATTGATTCATTATTTGTAGCATTATTATATAGTGTTATGCCTGTGTGAATATGATATTGTTTACCAATTAGTTTACAGAACTACAGAACAAGTCTGGACAATGCTGCGCCAGATCCCCAGATTATCTCAACAGTGCCTTTTTGGATTTTCTGACCATTTGATTCAGTCAGGGCAACCACCCATTTTATTTTACATTTTATCATCCAACACTTCCAAAACATACAAATCTTAATTTTCCTGTGTGTTCCTGAATAATATTTGCAACCTAACAGATACACAAAAGTGCAATAATTAAGGAATCCGCTCATTTTAACATCCTACTCTTCATTTGCTTCAACACCAATGACTTCTGGTGACTGACCCATGCCCTCGCTAATCCTCACACACGACAACGTGAAAAAGTACTTCGTGAACAGTAAATGATTCTGATGATGTATTATGTAAAGTCTTTGGATTTAGGTATATATTCCTGACATATCAAGAGTGGCTTTGGGTATAAACGTATATGATTCATTTAAGTCTGTATCCTTATAAATACATAAAGGCAAAATAAGACAAGAAACAGAAGCAGACATCAAGTCTGTTCTGCCATTCAGTGAGATCATGGCTGTTCTGGTAAACTTTAACCCCAATTTCCTGCCTTTTCCCCTTTTAGGGGTGACTTGATAGAGGTGTATAAGATGATTAGGGGTTTAGATAGGGTCGACAGTGAGAACCTTTTGCCACGTATGGAGTCAGCTATTACAAGGGGGCATAGCTTTAAATTAAGGGGTGGTAGGTATAGGACAGATGTTAGGGGTAGGTTCTTTACTCAGCGAGTCGTGAGTTCATGGAATGCCCTGCCAGTAGCAGTTGTGGACTCTCCCTCATTATGGGCATTTAAGCGGGCATTGGATAGGCATATGGAGGATAGTGGGCTAGTGTAGGTTAGGTGGGCTTGGATCGGCGCAACATCGAGGGCCAAAGGGCCTGTACTGCGCTGTATTCTTCTATGTTCTATTAACCCTTGATTCTCTTACTCATTAAGAATCTGTCTCTCTTAGCCTTCAGTATTGTTAATGACCCAGCCTTTACAGCCCTCTGTAGTAAATAAATTCCACAGATTCACTACATTCAAAGAGAAGAAATTCCTCCCCATCTCTGTCCTAAATAGATGATGCTTTGCTTTGAGATTACACCCTCCGGTCCTGGACTCTCCCACAAGGGGAAACAATTTTCTGCACCTACCCTGTCAAGTCCCCCAAAACTCTTGAATGTTTCAACAAGGACACCTCTGTACCTGGACACTGAGATCGCTCAGCTCATCTACACTACCAAGAATCTTACCATTAGCCCAGTACTCTGCATTCCTGTTACTCCTTCCAAAGTGAATCTTTACTGCATTAAACTCCATTTGCCACCTCTCAGCCCAGCTCTGCAGCTTATCTATGTCACTCTGTAACCTACAAAATCCTTCAGCACTATCCACAACTGTACTAACCTTAGTGCCGTCCACAAATTTACTGACCCATCCTTCTATGCCTTCATCCAGGTCGTTCATAAAAACGACAAACAGCAGTGGCCCGAAAACAGATCCTTGTGGTACACCACTAGTAACTATACTCCAGGATGAACATTTCCCATCAACCACCACCTTCTGTCTTCTTTCAGCTAGCCAATTTCTGATCCAAACCACTAAATCACCCTCAATCCCACACCTCCATATTTTGTGCAGTAGACTACCATGGGGAACCTTATCAAACACCTTACTGAAATTCATATACATCACATCAATGCCTTTACCCTCATTCATCTGTTTGATCATCTTCTCAAAGAGCTCAACATTTGTGAGGCGAGACCTACCCTTCAGGAAACCATGTTGACTATCCCTAATCAACTTATTCCTTTCCAGATGGTTATGAATCCTATCTCTTATAACCTTTTCCAAACCTTAACCCACAACCAAAGTAAGGCTCACTGGTCTATAATTACCAGGGTTGTCTGTACTCCTTGAACAAAGGGACAACATTTGCCATCCTCCAGTCTTCTGCTATTATTCCTGTAGACAATGATGTCAAAAAGATCAAAGCCAAAGGCTTGGCAATCTCCTCCGACTTCCCAGAGAATCCTAGGATAAATCCCATCTGGCCCAGGGGACTTATCTATTTTCTCACTTTCCAGAATTGCTAACACCTCCTCCTTGTGAACTTCAATCCTGTCTAGTCTAGTAGCCTGTATCTCAGTATTCTCGACAACATTGTCTTTTTCCAGTGTGAATACTGACGAAAAATATTCATTTAACACTTCCTCTAACTCCACACACAACTTCCCACTACTGTCCTTGATTGGCCCTAATCTTACTCGAGTCATTTTTTTTTTATCCCTTATACACCTAAAGAAAGCTTTCAGGTTTTCCTTGATCCTATCCGCCAACGACTTCTCATGTCTCCTCCTCGCTTGTCTTAGCTCTCTCTTTAGGTCTTTCCTAGCTACCTTGTAACTCTCAATCGCCCTAACTGAGCCTTCACATTTCATTCTAACATTAGCTTTCTTCTTCCTCTTGACAAGAGATTAAATTTCCTTAGTAAACCACGGCTCCCTCACTCCACCACTTACTCCCTAACTACCTTACCAAGGACACGCAGTAGCTGTTTCTTGAATAAGCTCCACATTTCAATTGTGCCCATTCCCTGCAGTTTCCTTTCCCCATCCTATGCATCCTACATTTTGTCTAATTGCATCATAATTGCCTTTCCCCCTGCTGTAGCTCTTGCCCTCTAGTGTATACCAATCCCTTTCCATTGCTAAAGTAAGCATAACCAAATTGTGGATACTATCACCAAAGTGCTCACCAACCTCCAAATCTACCAGCTAGCTGGGTTCATTCCTCAGCATCAAATCTAATGTGGCCTTGCCCCTTGTTAGCCTGTCTATGTACTGTGTCAGGAAACCCTCCTGCACACAATGGACAAAAACTGACCCATCTAAAGTACTTAAACTATAGTATTCCCAGTTAATATTTAGAAAGTTAAAGACCATAACAACTACCCCATCACACTCGCTCCTATCAAGAATCATCTTTGCTATCCTTTCCTCTACATCTCTGGAACTATTTGGAGGCTTATAGAAAACTCCCAACAGGGTGACCTCTCCTGTTTCTAATCGCAGCCCATACTACCTCAAATGTCCTTTCTGCACTGTAATACTGTCCTTGACTAACAATGCCACACGCCCACCTCTTTTTACCATCTTCTCTGTTCATACTGAAACATCTAAATCCTGGAACCTGCAACAACCATTCCTGTCCCTGCTCTACCCATGTCTCTGAAATGGCCACAACATTGAAATCCCAGGTACCGACGCATGCTGCAGGTTCACCCACTTTATTCCAGATGCTTCTGGCGTTGAAGTAGACACACTTCAAACCAACTTCTTACATGCCGGTGCCCTCTTGTGACCCTGAAATCTTAATTTGGACCTCCCTACTCTCAACCTCCTCTATACTTGAACTACAATTTAGTTCCCCCCCGCCCGCTGAATTAGCTTAAACCCACCCACCCCAGATATTGGTACCCCTCTGGTTCAGGTGAAGACCATCCTGTTTGTAGAGATCCCACCTACCCCAGAAAGAGCCCCAGTTTTCCAGGAATCCAAACCCCTCCCTCCTGCACCATCCCCGTAGCCACGTGTTCAATCATCTCTCTCCCTATCCTTAGCTCCCTGAATTTCTGCCTTAAATCCCCATTGCTCTTCCTATGCCATTGGTGCTTTTGTGGACCACAACTTGGGGCTGCTCCCCCTTACCCACAAGGATCCCGAAAACACGATCAGAGACATCACAAATCCTGGCACCTGGGAGGCGACACACCAACCGTGAGTCTCTCTTATTTATAAAGCAGAGGATCCTGTACGCATTTTAAACCATTTGCTTAAACTGCCCTGATGCCTTTAATGATTTGCGCACAAACTCCTGGGCCTTTGTGTCTAATTTCTGCAGCCTTGAGGAAGTCACGGTACAGCTGTTAGCACTGCTGCCTCACAGTGCCAGGAACCCTCAGGCAACTGTGTGCAGTTGCACATTCTCCCCGTGTCTTCGCGGGTGTCCTCAGGTGGATTGGCTATGCTAAATTGCCCATGGTGTTCAGGGATGTGTCGGCTAGATGCATTAGTTAGGGGTAAATATTGAGTACTAGGACCTGGGAATGTGTTTGGGTGGGATACTCTTTGGAGGGTCAGTGTTTTGTTGGGCCGAAGGGCCTGTTTCCATATTGTAGGGATTCTATGATTCATTGACATCTATGCGGCCCAGCCCCTCGCTTGAAGAGGGAGCACCTCAACATATGCGGGCAATGCAGCCTCACATTCTTGATGTTTGGGCTGGACAGTTCAGGAGATCAGATGGTGGAACTGCTTTTGGGCTTGGCCAATGTGGCTGTTAACAAACAGGTATCGGAAGGGGTTTGTTTAGATCTGAAGTGCCTTTTTGTTTGTGCTGCAGATCTCTATGATTCTATGACTGCCTGCCTCTCTTTCATGGTTATGTCCACACTCAGGTTTTCTTGGAGTGTTTGCTATCAGGCTTGAGGCCTTCCATTATCAGTGGGAACTGCTGGGATTGAAGGGTATCATCTCCTTCGCCAAAACCAATTTTCAACTTAATTTCACATTTGCAGTTAAGTTTCAATTTCTAGTAAGGAAATGTGTAACCTTCTGTTAATGTGCCCATTTAATGTGCAACCATTAACTAATTGAATTTTTTCTCAAAAATAATATATTCCTGAGCCCTCTGTTCAGTACTCCTTTTAGAATTTTGTCCACTCATCTTTTCTTACCAAAGTGTGTCATATCACGCTTTGCTTTATTAACTCTATCCTTTCCACCTGCCCATGTTTTCTTCAAGTCTATCACTACCCCTCCACGTCGTCTAATTTTCCAACCTTTATGTTGTAGAAGATCTCACTATTTTTCTTTTATTTTTCTTGTTTTGTTTTGCTCTGGATCTGAGAGTTGAGGTCAAGAGACAAAAACAGAAGTTGCTGGAAAAGCTCAGCAGGTCTGGCAGCATCTGTGGAGAGAAATCAGAATTAACGTTTCGGGTCCGTTGACTGGAGTTCTGAGAAAGGGTCAGTTGATTTGAAATGTTAACTCTGATTTCTCTCCACAGATACTGCCAGACCTGCTGAGCTTTTCCAGCAATTTATGAATGGGGCTGGGTGAGTTACTCTCCGGAGGGTCAGCGTGAACTTGTTGGGCCGAAGAGCCTGTTTCCACTCTGGAGGGATCAGAATTCTAATTGTTTTGTTTCCGATTTACAGCACCTGCAGTTCTTTCAGTTTTTGTTGAGGTCAATGGTTGTACTTTGAACAAAAGCTTGTTTAACAAAGAGAAGAGAGACAGATTTTTGCTCCTGGAAGATAATGCAACTTAATTACGGTTTTAAGGGCACTAGATGAATCAGCACTGAGCTGTGTAAAAAACTTGGCTAACTACCCCCCTCATCTTAAAACTATGCCACCTACTATTTGACATGTTTTTTCTCGCAGGGGAAGACTCTAACAACGCATCCTGTCCATGCCCCTCATAATTTTATATATTTCTAGCATGTCGCCCCTCAGCCTCCAATGCTGTAACAAAAAAAATCCAAGTTTGTCCAACCTATTCTTGTAGCTCATGCACTCCAATCCAGCTTAAACCTCTATTGCACCTTCTCCAAAACCTCCATATCTTTCCTATTTCATGGAGACCAGCTCTACAAACCATCCTCCAAATGTGGCTTTGTTAACATTTTATATAGTTGCAATATGACTGCCAACTTATGTACTCAATGCCCCAATCAATGAAGGCAAGCATGCCGTATGCCTTCTTTACTGTCTAATCCACTTGTGTGCCACTTCCAGGGAACTATGGGCTTGCGCCCCAAGATCCCTCTGTATTTCTATGCTCCTAAGGGTCCTGCCATTTACTGTATACTTTTCTCATGCATTTGACCTCCCAAAATGCATCACCTCTCACTTATCTGGATTAAACTCAATCTGCCATTTCTCTGCCCAACTTTCCAAGTGATCTATATCCTGCTGTATCCTTATCAACCTTCCCGACTATCCACAATTTACAATTTTCATGTTGTTTACACTTACTAATCAGACCATTTCCATCCAAATCATTTACATATCTTACAAACCAGAGGTCCCAGTATTGATCTTCACTAAACACTACTGGTCACAGACCTCCACAATTACAGTCTCTCTAATGACCTTCATTAGTACTTCTTCAGTTATAAAGATAAAGGTTGTGAATGGTACTATACAAATGTAAGTCTTTGTAGTTTCATAATTGCTTTATGATATATTGGATATTTATTCAGTTTTGGAGAAAGTGAGGACTGCAGATGCTGGAGATCAGAGCTGAAAAATGTGTTGCTGAAAAAGCGCAGCAGGTCAGGCAGCATCCAAGAAGCAGGAGAATCGACGTTTCGGGCATAAGCCCTTCTTCAGTTTTGACAACCTACAATTATGCTTGGAGTTGCTAAATGGAGTAGGTTTATGCAGGAAATGCAACTGACATCCAGCCTAGTTTCAGAAAGGTTTGAACAAGTTTTCACCTGTGTCATTCCCCTCCCTCCCCCCCTTAAAAAGAAATTTGAGACAGAAACATTCTGTTTCTTCCAAGTACGGAGCTAATTAATGGATTAGTTGTTATTTAGAAAATAAAAGGGACAGAGCCCTTTATTATCTCACTAAAACTGCAGCACCTAAAGTTCTGGAATGTTGTCAGCTGGGGGAATAAACTGGCCTATTTTAGAGTCGTAAAGACACATTTAATCCCCAATTACTACTAAGTTAGTTGATTTCAGCTGAAGCAGCAATTTAGATCCCAATATCAATTAAAATACAATCAGCCCTTTTGTAAAAGATGCTTTATTTTTTATACATGTGCTGAATGAAACAAAATGTGTAAACAAAATTCAAATAGGTCCATTGCAACGACAACACGAGTTCCAATCATTCATTATTACTGCTGCATGGCTACAAGAGAGAAAAAAAGATCAGTAATAATCAATGTTCTGTCACAATGCTTTAACATACTGTAAACCCTCTCTCAATAACACAGTTATAAACAGCACTGAAAACTATTCTCTGTCCCCTTTACTAAGGAAGAATTCTCCCTCCCGACAAAACACACGCCTATCATGCAGTAATTCCCATCAGCTTTCAAAACACACAGTGTAAAGAACATATAGCTGCTTTGTACTAAGTTCAGAGCCATCCATCAGCATAAAGGGGTCTTGCTGATTACTGGCGCCAATGTTTCACATTTCATCGATGGCCAGATTGAAATGGAATCCTTTACACCCAGTATTGTAGGGATCAACAACAAAACTCCAATTAGAACACTGACGTCTGGAGGAGGAAAGGCCCTGGTATCTCTGTGGCTCACATTGCCACCAGACCTTTGAAGTGCAATGGTAAATTAAAACTCAGACTCCACCAACAAGTGGACTAAATAATCCAAGAACACAATTTCAATAGTAAAGGAGTTCTCATAGTGCCCTGGCCAATTAGCTAACTAAATCAACAGATTCTTTGGTCTTTATTGCATTGTTGTGTGCAGATTAGCTACCAAGTCATAATGTTACAAGATTTACTAAATTCAAAAAAATACTTTGGTTATCAAGTACTTTGGTACACTCAGAAGCTTTGAAAGGTGTTACATAAATGCCAAGTTCTTTTTTTATATGGTTGATTCTTAATGTCTTACAAATGGGCAATGTTTTGCTAGCATAGCTCTTCATTAAAAGGAAATACCCAAACTAAGAGATTCCCACTAGCAAGACTCTTTCACACACCGAGTGATCCCTGCTCCATATAAAATTCTTGACGCCAAACTCTGCCGCACAAGTCACTGCTACCATGCCAATTGCACATTTTCAGCCTCAACGTGACATTTTTAATTCAAATATCACTAAAGGACAGTCATGCCAGAGACCAACCACACCACAGTACGGCATTCCTGAGTGCTACAATCCACCAAACACAAGTCCTTTCAACAAGTCAACAATGGGTAGTTCTACACTAGAAAGGGGATTGCCACTCTCATGCCACGTACCACCAGCGTGTCTAGGATAGTGCATGTAAAGTGTGATTCTGAGAGTATGACATGTCAAGTAGTTGTTTCACTCCTCTGTAAGACAGCTCTCCCATATGTTAGTGTGGAGGATTTGCAAGTTTGACGAAGCAGTGTTTTCCATAAGACATAGGAACAGATGTAGGCCATTCAACCCTTCCAATCTGCTCCACCATTCCATTAAATCCTGGCTGATCTGATCATCGGCAACTCCACCATCCTGCTTTTACCCTAGAAAGCTTGATTCCCTTATTAAGTATATTCAAGGCCGAGAGTTTTAAAGACTTAGCTTCTGCAGCCTTCTGTGGTAACGAATTCCACAGATTTACAATCCTCAGACAAAAACTCCTCCTCATATCTTAAATAGATGACCCCTTTTTGAGATGATGCCCTCTGGTCCTAAACTCTCCCACAAGGGCAAACAACCTTTCAACATCTAGAACATAGAACATAGAACAATACAGCACAGAACAGGCCCTTCGGCCCACGATGTTGTGCTGAACTTCTAACCTAGATTAAGTACCCATCCATGTACCTGTCCAAATGCCGCTTAAAGGTCGCCAATGATTCCGACTCCACCACTCCCACGGGCAGCGCATTCCATGCCCCCACCACTCTCTGGGTAAAGAACCTCCAACTCCAGCTCCAGTTCTCTTACACGGTCTTGGAGGAGCTGGAGATGGGTGCACTTCCTGCAAGTGTAATCAGCAGGGACGACCATGGCATCCCTCACTTCAAACATGTTGCAAGAGGAACATTGCACTGCCTTCACTGCCATCCCTCTAAAAGTAACCTTTTTTAAAAAAAAACTAGGTAGAAAGAATAGAACAAGCAAAATGCAGCACTTGCCTACTTACCACAACGGGCCTTATTATTGGGTTAGAGGCAGAGGGCGGTGGGAGGCACTACCTCAGTAGTGCCTCGGGTTCCTCTCCTGCGCGCTTTTATACTCGCTGCTTTCCTTCCCGGCTGCCCCTCTGGTCCTCGTCACTTCCCCCGCTGCTCCCGGTCCTTCTGGGAAAGGGAAAACACCGCTACCGGTAAGTAATTTTTTTTTTAAAAAACTGCCTTACCTTAGCTGCAGTGTTCTGGCTTCGTCTTGCCTCCGCTGCTGCTCGCACTCAAAGTGGCCGTTTGCGTCGAAGGGTGAGTATTTATACTCACTGCTTTCCTTCCCGGCTGCCCCTCTGGTCCTCGTCACTTCCCCCGCTGCTCCCGCTCCTCCTTAACTGCAGTGTTCCGGCTTCTTCTTGCCTCCGCTGCTGCTCGCACTCAAAATGAGACCAAATTCGTCAGCTAAATTTGCGATGATACCAACATTGTTTGAGATCTGACCTACATTATCGAGACAGACACAGAAAAAGATTGAGCGCTGAGCGGCAGGGTGTAAAGACAACAATGGCTCCATCAACATCAGCAAAATGAAGGAACTGAACATTGACTTCAGGAAGCAGAGTAGGGATCACACCCGGTCTGCGTCAATGGTACTGAGGTCGAGATGGTGGAGAGTATCAAGTTCCTGGGAGTCATGATCACTAACAGACCTCTGTTACGACATGGCAGTGAACCCTTCTATTAATTCAACCAAATACCCAGAAAAGCTCACCTCTGTTAAAGTATGAGTGACAGAGAACTCCCAAATTCCACTATTTAAAAAAAATCAACTTATTCTTGAGCTTTAAAAGTAAACATTAAACAACAACTATTCACAATTCTAAGCCTCCCTTTCTCTTAACTGCTTATTATCTGCCTCCAATATACTGTTCCAATAAAACAATATACTGTTCCACTTGTTAATATTACATCAAATTAATTTCAAACCTATCACGGCTGTCATCTTCGTTGACTGTCTTCTTCTGGCTGAAGATCTTCCTGGGTCGTTGTCTTCCTTTTTACTGCGAATATGTTTGATATGAACAGGTACCTTTTGATAGTGTTTCCTAATTTCTTGGATCTGTGTTGACAGTTGCTCTGTCTGCTTTTTAAAATGCCTGTCTTTTTTACATCCCCAACATTGGATCGTCTCATTTGTTCAATGTTGGCTGTTTCTGCCTTTGTTGTTTCCAGTGCTTAGATTGAGGCCAGGTAGTTGTTCAATGTTGGCAAAACAATAAATTCAAACTCAATTGGATTTAGTATCCTGGGGCATCATTTAAACTGGTTAAATTCGAATTGTTGTCATAAGATAATTGAGCTGGTTGATCTATTTCACAGCCAAATGTTACATATTTTCAATTTCCCAGTACACTCTGAGACTGCTATCTTGTCATATCACAGGTGCTTGTAAGCTCTCAGTGCAGAACAGCATTCACTTTCTCTTAAAGGTACAGTACATACCTTCAACTTCAATATTAACATTTGAGAGGTATTATGATCTGCAGGGGTGTGGAGGTGAGAGTAATAAGTCTGATATGTTTAAGTGATCTGTCAACCAGTGTGGTGAATCTTTAGTTGAAGAAAAAAAAAGACATATTAGAAGTGGTATTGTTATATTTGTTTTGAGGTTTTCTTATTTTCATCATTATTTTCTCTGATAAGGTTGAAGATGCTGAGGTGAAACTTTCTGAAGAAGCACAACGAACAATAAAGGTAGGTGCACAAACTGGAATTTTTTAAAAAAATTAAGATTTATGTTCTTCATAACTTATAATAAATTTGCCCCATGTCAGTGCTTAATTTGTTGTTGGGAGAAATGCTCTGGGAGTTCAAATTTATACATTAGAACATGAATAAGAGAGGGAAATTTTGAGATATTATGATCTGATTGGGTAGTTATAGTTCCAGATCTGCATATTGGTTTTGAAATATTACATGGCTTTACCAGTGCACATTCAGTATTTTACAATTTATAAGTTTGAAACTGTGCTTTGCTTCAGTGGCCAATGTGTGTCAGAAAATATCTGAATAAATTTATTTGGTTTGTCCAATGTTATAATATTTTAAAATATCCTTTATTGTCTTGTAAAACTTTTCCCTGTACTTGAGTAACACAATGTGGCCTCTTCTGGCGCCATCACAGGTACAAAATTATCGAGGTTTAAATCTAAGGTACAAAAAGAGAAATGAGAAACAAAAGTAGTTCATTATTTTAGTGATTTATAGCATAAGTTAGAAATAAGACATAGTTAAAAGGAAAGACCATTACAGTCAGATAAACATTTACATTGTAATAGCTCAGCGCAGAGACTTTCACATGTGGTCTGACCATGAGTCATGTAAGTCCATGTTAGTATTGTGCAAATTAGATTGAAAGGTGTGTGATCTTTTACGTTTTCATTACCAGATATGACAGTTTTGAATGCCAAGTAATTTATTTTATAATTACCTGATTGGGCCAATTGTTTCATCTTGTTTATTCTCATTTTCTGATTAGTTATTCGTAAGTTCGACAGAATTTCTTTCCCCAGAATCTATCCTTTCCAGTGACATTTGTCCAGTGAAATAGTAATGTTAATTAAATGTATTACTAATAAATTGCCCTATTCTATTCCCTCAAAATCAGTTACCACATCAATTCCTTGTCCAGACCAGTATTAACCACTTAAAGAAAATGTTTGCCATGGAATACACAATTCCAAATATATCCATGATCTGAGATTGTAAATAGTGACCATCTTTCCATAGACCGTCTCTTCTTACATCATGCCCTGAGGTCATTCAAGCACTGTCCTTGAGGACATTCTTCCACTTCAAACATTCCAATATGGATTTGCATACCTATCAGAGGTGGGGCATGTGGTGTTTGAAGAGGGAGATCTTTTAAGTGGTTTGGGGGAGGCAATGGCCTTCTGGTATTATCACGAGACTACTGATTCAGAATTTCCAGTAATGTTCTGGGAATGTGGATTTGAAACCCATCGTGGCAGAGTCTAATGATGACCATAAAACCACGTCAGTTGTTAGAAAAGTCCATCTGAAAGACTAATGTCCCTCAGGGAAGGAAATCCACCATCCTTATCCAGTCTATCCTACATGTGACTCCAGACCTATAGCAATGTAGTGACTCTTATTGGTGTCTGAAATGGCCCTACAAGCAATTCCGTTGTATCAATTGCTACAAACTTTCAAAAATAAATGAAACTGGATGGACTGCTCATCCTCAATCTAAGCAGTGGAAATGACAAAGGCAGAAACAGCCCTGTCAACCCTGCAAGGGTCTCCTTTAGAACATTGAGTGACTAGTGCTGAAATTGGGAGAGTTGTCAGAGACTAGTCAACCAACAGCCTGATTATAGTCATACTCATGAAATCATACTCTATGGACAAAGTCTCAGGCAGCACTTTCTCTGAATATGACCCAGCAGAGGTGGCAGCACAGTGTCATATAAACATAGAAATGTACAGCATGGAAACAGACCCTTTGGTCCAACCTGTCCATGCCGACCAGATAACCCAATCCACATCTAAGGCCACCTGCCAGCACTTGGCCCATATCCCTTCAAACCCTTCCTATTCATATACCCATCCAAATGCCTTTTAAATGTTGCAATTGTACCAGCCTCCACCACTTCCTCTGGCAGCTTATTCCATACACCTTCCACCCTCTGTGTGAAAAAGTTGCCCCTTATGTCTCTCTTATATCTTTCCCCTCTCACCCTAAACCTATGCCCTCTAGTTCTGGACTCCCTGACCCCAGGGAAAAGACTTTGTCAATTTATCTTATTTATGCCCCTCATGATTTTGTAAACCGCTATAAGGTCACCCCTCAGCACCTCTCATTTATCTGAATTAAACTCCATCTGCCACTTCTCAGCCCTTTGGCCCATCTGGTCAAGATCCTGTTGAAATCTGAGGTAGTCTTCTTTGCTGTCCAGCACACCTACAATTTGGGTGTCATCTGCAAACTTACTAACTGTACCTCTTATGCTTACATCCAAAGCATTTATGTAAATGACAAAAATTAGAGGACCCAACACCAATCTTTGTGGCACTCCACTAGTCACAGGCCTCCAGTCTGAAAAGCAACCCTCCACCACCACCACCCTCTGTCTTCTGCCTTTGAGCCAGTTCTGTATCCAAATGGCTAGTTCTCCCTGTATTCCGTGAGATCTAACCTGACTAACCAGTCTCCTATGGGGAACCTTGTCGAACACCTTACTGAAGTCCATATAGATCACATCTACTGCTCTGCCCTCCTCAGTCTTCTTTGTTACTTCCTCAAAAAACTCAATGAAGTTTGTAAGACATGATTTCCCATGCTCAAAGCTATGTTGACTATCCTTATTCAGTCCTTGCCTTTCCAAGTACATGTACATCCTGTCCCTCCGGATTCCCTCCAACAACTTGCCCACCACTGACGTCAGGTTCACTGGTTTATAGTTCCCTGGCTTGTCCTTACCACTCTTCTTAAACTGTGGCACCATGTTAGCCAACCTCCAGTCTTCCAGCACCTCACCTGTGACTATCGATGATACAAATATCTCAGCAAGAGGCAAAGCAATTATTTCTCTAGCTTCCCACAGAGTTCTTGGGTACACCTGATCAGGTCCTGGGGATTTATCCATTTTTATGCGTTTTGAGACATCCACCGCTTCCTTCTCTGTAATATGGACATTTTGCAAGGTGTCACCATCCATTTCCTTACATTCTATATCTTCCATGTCCTTTTTCACAGTAAATACTGATGTAACATACTTGTTTAATATCTCCCCCATTTTCTGCGGTTCCACACATAGGCCACCTTGCTGATCTTTGAGGGGCCCTATTCTCTCCCTAAGTTACCCTTTTGTCCTTAATGTATTTGTAAAAACCCTTTGGATTCTCCTTAATTCTATTTGCCAAAGCTATCTCGTGTCCCCTTTTTGCCCTCCTGATTTCCCTCTTAAGTATACTCCTACTTCCTTTATACTCTTCTAAGGATTCACTCGATCTATCCTGTCTATATCTGACATATGCTTCCTTCCTTTTCTTAACCAAACCCTCAATTTCTTTAGTCATCCAGCATTCCCTATACCTACCAGCCTTTCCTTTCACCCTAACAGGAATATGCTTCCTCTGGGTTCTCGTTATGTCATTACTTCAGGCTTCCCTTTCTAGCCGTTCCTTTCCCTGCGAACATCTACCCCCAATCGGCTTTTGAAAGTGTTATATAGTTGGGAGAGAGTTCTCCTGTGAGTCCTCAACATTGACTCTGGACACCATGAATTTCCATGGCATTAGGTCAAACATGGATAAGGAAACCAATTACTGTCGTCCTAACTGATGAATCAATATTCTGTACTCTTCAATGTGGAACAACACTTGGATGAAGTATTAAGGGTGGCAAAAGCACAATGTATTCTCAGTAGAAGGATTTCCTTGTCCACTATCAAGAGTGACTCAGTAGCAACACTACTGATCGAGCTGGTGTCATCCTGAAGGACGTAGCTTTAAGACTGGTTCTACGACAGATGGTGAGGGATCCAACGAGGGATAAACATACTTGACCTCATCCTTACCTGTCTGTTGTAGATGCATCTGTCTGTGAAAGTGACCACTTTTGGAGATGAAGTCTGCCTTCACATTGAGAATAACCTCCGTTGTGTTTGATTTGACTTATTATTGTCACATGTACCTCGATACACTGCAAAGCTTTTTTTGGTTCTGTGTGCAGTATAGGTGCATCTTAGCATACAAAGTGCATTAGGGTAATAGAACAAGAGTGAAGAATACAATATGCATCTTTGCTGCAGCCGTAACAGAGTGAGATCCACATTAAATTTAAATGTTGTGTGGCACGATCACTGTATCAAATGGGAAAGACTTCAAACAGATCTAGCAACTCAAGAACTGGGCATTTATGAGGCATTGAGGGTTATCAGCGACAGTAGAGTCATACTCCAATACAATTTGCAACCTTGTGGCTCACTGTATCTCCCATTCACCCATTACCATCAGCCAGGTGATCAGTCTTGCTTCAGGTATGCCTGGTGCCAGGAGCAGCACCAGGCATACCTAAAAATGAGCTGTCAACCTGGTGAAGTTATAAAACAGACTACATGCTTGCCAAATAAAAATGCGATAGAGACCGCTAAGTGATCCCACAACCAATGGATCAGATCTAAACTCTGCAGTCCTGCCACATTCAGTTGTGAATGGAAATGGCCAACTAAACCACTCCAGTATAAATATTCCATCCTCAACGATGGGAGAGACTAGCACATCAGTGCAAAGATTTGCATTTGTGAATCATCGAGAAGCATTCACAACTATCTTTTTGTCAGAAGTGCCTGTGAATAATCCATCTTGGCCTCCTCCAGAAAACCCCAGCATCACCGGGTGCCAGTTTTCAGCAAATTCAATTCACTGCACGTGATATCAAGAAACAGTTGGAGGCACAGGACACTGCAATATTCTGCCAATCATACTCTTGTTCCCTAGCAGACCCTAGTCAAGCTGTTCCGGTAAGGTTGCAATACTGGTGTGGATAATTTCTTAGGTATGTCCTGTATGCAAACGTAAGGATAAATCCAATCTGGCCAACTAATACCCCCTCAGTCTATTCTTTATCATCAGAAAAGTGATGGAAGGTGTCATCAACAGTGCTATCAAGCAGCATTTGCTCAGCAACAATTAGTTTGGATTCCGCCAGGTCTACTGAGCTCCTGACCCCATTACAGCCTTGGTTCAAACCTGGACAAAAGAACTAATTTTTTTTTGTCCAGTGTGTACAGAAGGGTTTTTCTGACACAGTATGTCGAAGGGCCGACAAGCGGGGAAGCCACACTGGATCTGGTGCTTGGTAATGAACCCGACCAGGTATTTGATTTAGTTGTAGGTGACCACTTTGGAGAGAGTGACCATAATTCAGTTACGTTTAGTTTAGCGATGGAAAGGGATAGGTGCATGCCGCAGATCAAGAGTTATCGATGGGGCAAGGACAATTATAATCAGATTAGGCAAGAATTAGGATGCATAGAATGGAGTAGCAAAATGCAGGGGATGCAGACAATGGAAATGTGGAGCTGGTTTAAGGAACAGATACTGCATGTCCTTGATAGGTATGTCCCTGTCAGGCAGGGAGGAAGTGATAAGGTAAAGGAACCGAGGTTTACAACAGAAATTGCCTCTCTTGTTACAAAGAAGAAAGAGCCTTATGTATTGGTGAGGCAAGATGGTTCAGTTGAGGTGATGGAGAGTTACAGATCAGCTAGGAAGGATTTAACAAGAGAGTTGAGAAGAGCAAAGAGAGGACACGAGCAGTATTTAGCAAATAAAATAAAGGAGAACCCTAAAGCTTTCTCTTGGTATGTGAGGAATAAAAGGATGATTAGGTTAGGAATAGGGCCAGTCAAAGACAGAAGTGGGAAGTTGAGTGTGGACCCTTTGGAGATCGGAGAGATGCTAAACGAACATTTCTCATTGGTGTTCACTCAGGAAAAGGAGAATGTTATAGAGGAGAAGAATAAGGTACGAGATATTAGACTAGAAAGGATCAAGATTAGTTATGAACAGGTGTTCTCAATTCTAGAAGGAGTGAAAGTAGACCCGGCCCAGGGGACTTATGAGATTTATCCGAGGATTCTCTGGGAAGCTCGGGAGGTGACAGCAGAGCCTTTGGCTTTGATATTTGAGTTGTCATTGTCTATAGGTTTGGTACCAGAGGACTGGAGGATTGCAAATGTTGTGCCCTTGTTCAAGAGGGCAATAGGGATGAGTCAGGTAATTATAGACCAGTGAGCCTTACTTCTGTTGTAGGAAAGGTTTTGGAAAGGATTATAAGAGATAAGATTTATAATCATCCATCAAGCAACAATTTGATTTCAGATAGTCAACATGGTTTCATCAACCTCATTGAGTTTTTTGAGAAGGTTACCAAGCATGTAGATGATGGTAGGGCAGTAAAGCCTTAGATAAGGTTCCACATGGTAGGCTGTTGGAGAAAATGCAGAGGCATGGAATTGAGGGTGATTTAACAGTGTGGATTAGAAACTGGCTTTCTGAAAGAAGGCACCGAGTGGTTGATGGAAAATATTCAGCCTGGAGTCCGGTTACTAGTTTTGTGCCATAAGGATTTGTTATGTGACCACTGCTGTTTGTCATTTTCATAAATGACTTAGATGCAGGCATAGGTGGATGGATTAGTAAATTTTCAGACAAGTGGACAGTGGAAGAATGTTACAGGTTGCAGGGGGACTTGGATAAACTGCAGAATTGGACTGAGAGGTGGCAAATGGAGTTCAATGCAGCTAAATGTGAGGTGATGCACTTTGGGAAGAATGAGTCAATGGGAAAATTCTTGGTAGTGTGGATGTGCAGAGGGATCTTGGAGTCCATGTACATAGATCCCTGAAAGTTGCCACCAAGTTGGATAGTGCTGTTAAGAAGGCATACGGAATGTTGGGTTTCATTGGCAGAGGGATTGAGTTCCAGAGCCGCAATATCATGCTGCAACTATACAAAACGCCGGTGCGGCCACACTTGGAATATTGTGTACAGTTCTAGTCCCCATATTTCAGGAAGGATGTGAAAGCATTGGAAAAGATGCAGAGGAGATTTACCAGGATGTTGCCTGGTCTGGAGGGAAGGTCTTATGAGGAAAGGCTGAGAGACTTGGGTCTGTTGTCATTGGATGAAGAGGGGATTTGATAGAGACATACAAGATGATCAGAGGATTAGACAGAGTAAACAGTGAAAGTCTTTTTCCTAAGATGATGACGTCAGCATGTATGAGAGGGCATAACTACAAATTGAGGGGTGATAGATTTAAGACAGATGTCAGAGGCAGGCTCTTTACACAGAGTGGTCAGGGCGTGGAGTGCCCTGTCTACTAATGTAGTCAACTCAGCCACATTAGGGAGATTTGAACAATCCTTGGATAAGCACATGGATGATTTTGGGATAGTGTTGGGGGGCGAGCTGAGATTAGTTCACAGGTCGGCACAACATCGAGGGCTGAAGGGCCTGTTCTGCGTTGTATTGTTCTATGTTCTCTTTCCACAGGTTAGGTGAGAGCAACTATCCTTGACATCAAGGCTGCATTTGACTGAGGAGTCTAAGCAAAACTAGAATCAGTGGGATTCATAGGGCAGCTTGGCATTTCGGAAGATGGTTGTAGTTTTGAAAGTCAGTCAACTCAGCTCCAAGATATCTCTGCAGGAGTTCCTCAGGCTGAGGTTCGAGGCCTAACTATCTTGAGCTGCTTCATCAGGATCGTCTCTCCATCATAAGTTGCTCTGTTCGTTTTCTGGAATCTGTCCTGTCTGTCTCTGTCCCCTTCAGCCCACAGAAAGTCTCGTGTTCTTTCAGGTTTCCACTATATTTTGCCAACACTTGGGAGTCTGCAGGTCTTTTGCGTCTGGCTGTGATCTTGCATTGACGTTCTGGCCTCCACCTAGTGGTAGAAGTTGGTCTGTGCAGGTATATCTCGATTTCAGTTGCAACTGCACCAACTAGCATGTGCCACAAGATGGTGCATGATTAATTTAATTGAGTACAAATACTTTAGAAATGAAGTTTCAAAATATGGAAATACAATAAATGTTTTATTATAAAGGCTATTTTAGTCATTAAAGAAGATTTTAAGAAATGTATACCATTTCATCCAAGGCCCTGAAATATCTAAATTTATTGTCTATTGTATCAAATCATATTTGTTTAATGATTTTTTATTTTTCTTCCATTGTGCTATTTAAAACCAGTTTCTTTTACATTTAATTGTGCAAGTTACTTCAGCGAAGAATACACAGCACTGCATGCATATAGTAGTGTTTCAACCCATACGTTGCTTTTTTTTTAAGGCAGGAAATGTCCATTTAGAATCTTGATTTTAAGGAACATGTTTGCAAATTTGTGTGAGTGCATATGCTGCCCTTGCTGTATGTGCCTGTTTAAACCTACATATGTTATGTAACTTATCATCTTTGTAGTGCATTTGAATGGAGTTACTTTGTCAATAATACTGTAGGTCTGACCTGTAGTTTTGAGATGAAACAAAGGGTTTAAGAGAGTATTGTAAAATTCTGTTTTTTTTTCAGGCTGAAGAAAGTTTTTTGGGAAATATTCTTGCAAGTGGAGATTCTGTCTACCTTTGTTCTGGTAGTTCAGCATCCAGACCAGAAGAAGGTAACTTAATTCATCTATTGGATCATATTGTATTTGACTCATTGAATAGAATCATACAATGGCCACTCCATCTAACCTGCACATCTTTGGACTGTGGGAGGAAACTGGAGCACCTGGCTAAAACCCACAAGTGTAAACTCCGCACAAATAGTCACCCAAGGCTGGAATCGAACCCTTGTCCCCGTATGACTCGATGACTATAAAACCTCAATGAAGTTCTGACTTTCTTCTCTTTTCAATAGCAAGAGGTTTAAGTGGCAAGCCATATCCGTAAATCTTAACATTGAAAGTGTCCTTGGAATAGAGAATTGAAAGGTTGTTTGTTGCCTCGTCTTGATGGCTGTCTGTCCTAGTTGCTGATACTGGAGATTATGCATAATGAAATTGGCATTATTTGTGAACAGTGAATGTATGTGCATCCTAACCTGGATCAAATCTGTTTATCCACCTATCGTTGTTTGGTGACCTAAACAGGTTTCTGTTCTAGCTTTGCTTTACATTTAAAATTCTCTAATATCCAAGCTGCTTATGGCTCTTTGCAAGGGCTACTAAACAGCCAGCTATTCATTGCCCATCCTTAATTGCCCTTAACTGACTAGTTTATCACACCACTTCAGAGGGAAGTTAAGAGTCAGCCATATTACTGTGAGCTTGGAGTCATATGTAGGCCATACCAGGCAAGGATGAAAGTTTTTATACTTTTCTGTATATTAGTGAACCAAAGGAACAAGTTTGACATTTGGTGTTGGCTCTGTAGTCATCATCATGACACTGTGGTTACTGACCTCATTTCATCTGGTGAACCCCTCCCCCGCTTCACCCCATCCAACAGCCTTCAAGCTGATAGTCCCCCAGCTCTGCACAACTTGCTTCTTACCTCATTCTGAAAATTCACTAACAGGACTACTCTGGCAGACCTATTGTGTTTGCCTGCTCCTGTCCCACAGAACTCATCTGTTCCGAGCTTGACTTGAGTCATTTCTCTCCGGTCTAGTCCCTGTCCACTTCAGTCCTCTATTCTTCTAACAATGCATGTCAGTTTTGGACTTTCCAATTTGCAGGCTTCAGCCGCCTCCTTTTTACCATGAGCATGCAATCCCTTCATGCATCTATCCCCCACAAGGATGAGACCATAAGATACAGAAACAAAAGTTAGGCCATTCAGCCAATGAGTCTGCAGCGCCATTCAATCAAGACTGATATGTTTCTCAACCCCATTCTCCCACTTTCTTCTGTAACCCTTGATCCCCCGATACTCAAGAACCTAACTATCTCCATCTTAAATATACTCGATGACCTGGCCTCCACAGCCTTCTGTGACAATGAATTCCACAGATTAACTGCTCTTTGGCTAAAGAGGTTTCTGCTTACCTCCATTCTAAAAGATCTTCCCTTTATGGAGACTTGGATATCACAGGGGCAGGAATGGTTGTTGGATGTTCCAGGGTTTAGATGTTTCAAAAGGAATGGGGGTGGAGTTGGGGGGATGGGGGTGGGGGTGGGGGTGGTCATTGCTAACCAGGAGCTGTATCACAGCTGCAAAATGGGAGGTTGTCAAGGAAGGTTTGTCTACAGAGTGAGTATGGGTGGAAGTCAGAAATAGGAAAGGAGCAGTAACTTTATTGGGAGTTTTCTACAGATACCCCAATAGCAACAGAAACGCAGAGGAGCAGATTGGAGGCAGAGTTTGGAAAGGTGCAGAAAAAACAGGGTTGTTGTCATGGGTGTCTTTAACCTCCCTAATGTTGATTGGAACATCCTTAGTTCAATAGTTTGGATAGAGCAGTTTTTGTCAGGTTTTGTCCAGGAAGGATTCCTTTACTCAATATGTAGACAGGCTGACTAGGGGTGGGGGGGTCATATTGGATTTGGTGCTTGGTAACAAACTAGGCCAAATATCAGAGCATTTTGGTGATAGTGATCACAACTCTGACCTTCACGACAGTCATGGAGAAGGATAGGAGCAGATGGTATGGGAAAGTATTTAATTGGGGGAGGGGAATGACAATGCTATTAGGCAGCAACTGGGGCACCTGAATTGGGAATAGATGTTCTTGGGAAAATGCAGGATAGAAATGTGGAGGCTGCTGAAGATGCTGGATAGGTTTGTCCCACTGAGGTAAGGAAGGGATGGTAGGGTGAACGAACCTTCGGTGACAAGGGATGTAGAACATCCAGTCAAGAGAAGAAACAAGATTAGCTAAGGTTGAGGAGGCAAAGATTAGACTGGGCTCTCGAGGGTTACAAGGTAGCCAGGAAGGAACTGAAGAATGGACTTAGGAGAGCTAGAAGGGGGCATGATAAAGCCTTCGTGAGTTGGATTAAGGAGAACCCGAAGGCATTCTACACTTAAGTGAGGAATAAGAGGATGGTCAGAGTGAGGGTAGGGCCAAATAGATGTTGGTTAAGGAGGAGGATGTGCTGAAATGTTTGAAACACATGAGGATTATACAAGTCCCCTGGCCCAGATGGGATATATCCAAGGTTACTACAAAAAGTGAGGGAAGAGATTGCTGTGTCTTTGGCGATGATATTTGAGTCCTCATTGTCCACTGGAGTGGTGCCAGCTGATTTGAGGGTGGCAGAATTTATTCTCCTGTTCAAGGGGATAGGGGAAAATCCTGCGAATTACAGACCAGTCAGTCTTGCGTCCATGGTGGGCAAATTATTTGAGAGGATTCTGAGAGACAGGATTTACAATTACTTGGAAAAACCATAGTTTGATTATAGATAGTCAGCATGACTTTGAGGGGCAGGTCATGTCTCCAAGCTTTATTGTAGTCTTTGAGGATGTGACAAAACACATTGAAGGTAGAGCAGTGGATTTTAGCAAACATTCCCCATGATGGGCTCATTCAGAAAGTAAGGAGGCATGGGATACAGGGAAATTTGGCTGGCTGGTTGGATGCAGGATTGACTCGTCCATAGGAGGCAGAAGATAGTAGTAGATGGAAAGTATTCAGCTTGGAGCTCAGTGACTAGTAATGTTCTGTAAGGATCTGACCTGGGACCTCTGTTCTTTGTGATTTTGATAAGTGACTTGGATGAGGAAGTGGAAAGGTGGGTTAGTAAGTTTGATGATGAATGAAGGTTGGTGGCATTGTGGATAGTGTGGAGGGCTGTTGTAGGTTGCAATGGGACATTGACAGGATGCAGAGTTGGGCTGGAGTTTAACCTGGAAAAGTGTGAAGTGATTCATTTTGGAAAGTAGAATTTGAATGCAGAATACAGGGTTAAAGGCCGGATTTTTGGCAGTGTGGAGGAACAGAGGGATCTTGGGGTCCATGTCCATAGATCCCTCAAAGTTGTCACCCAAATTGATAGGGTTGTTATGAAGGTGTATGGTGTTAGACTCATAGAAACCTTACAGTGTGGAAACAGGCCATTTGGCCCAACTGTCTGAAGGGTAACCCACCCAAATCCATTCCCCTACCCTGTGACTCTCCATATGTCCCTGAACACCATGGGCAACCTAGCAAGGTCAATTCAGCTAACTTGTACGTCTTTGGATTGTGGGAGGAAACCCACGCAAATATGGGGTGAATGTGCAAACTCCACATAGACCGTTTCCAGAGGCTAGAATCGAACCCGGTTCCCTGACACTGAGGCAACAGTGCTATTCACTGAGCCACCATGCCATCCATATGGTGTGTTGGCTTCCATTAGCAGGAGAATTGACTTTAAGAACCGTGAGGTTATGCTGCAGCTCTATGGAGACCTGGTTAAACCCCATCATTTTAAACATCAAGTGTAGACCCAGAGTCATCAAGCGTTCCTCATATGTTAAGCTTTTCGTTCCTGGGATCATTCTCGTGAACCACCTCCAAATACACTCCAGGATTGGTACATCCATCCTAAAATGGGCCAAAAATACCACACAATACTCCATGTGAGAGCCTTCCAGGACCTCAGAAGTGCATTCCTGCTTTTATATTCAAGTCCTCTCAAAGTAAATACCATCATTACATTTACCTTCCCAACTACTGACTCAGAGCTGAAAATGTGTTGCTGGAAAAGCGCAGCAGGTCAGGCAGCATCCAAGGAACAGGAGAATTGACGTTTCGGGCATAAGCCCTGTCCGAAACGTCGATTCTCCTGTTCCTTGGATGCTGCCTGACCTGCTGTGCTTTTCCAGCAACATATTTTCAGCTCTGATCTCCAGCATCTGCAGCCCTCACTTTCTCAACTACTGACTCAACCTGAAAGTTTACCTTGAGAGAATCCTGAACCAGAACTCCCAAGTCTCGATTTTTCTCCCCATTTAGAAAATAGTCCATGCCTCTCTTCTTCCTGCCAAAGTGAAAGACCTCACACTTTCCCACATTGTACTCCACCTGCCACTTCTTTGCCCACTTTTCTAACCTGTCCAAATCCTTCTGCAGTCTCCCCGCCTCCTTAATGCTACCTGTCCCTCTACCTGTCTTTGTATCGTTTGCAAACTTGGCCAGAATGCCTTCAGTTCATTCATCCAGATTGTCGATGTACAAAGTGAAAAGTGTGGACCCACTGAGCCTTGCGGAACACCCTTTGTCACCGGCTACCATCCTGAGAAAGGACCCTTTTATCCCTACTCTCGGCTTTCTGCTAGATAGCTAAGCTTCTATCCATGCTTGCACCTTGCCTATAACACCATGGGCCCTTATCCTACTCAGTAGCCTCCTGTGTGGCACCTTGTCAAAGGCCTTCTTGAAGTCCAGATAGATAACTTCCATTGGCTCTCATTGGTCTAACCTGCTAGTTACTTCCTCAAAGAATTCGAACAGATTTGTCAGGCATGACCCAAATTTACCACACTTCCAAGTATTCAGAAATCTGAACCTTCACAATGGATCCCAGGATCTTATCCACGACTGAGGTTAGGCTAATTGGTCTGTAATTTTTCCATCTTCAGCCTTACTCCTTTTTAAAACAGATGTCCCATTAGTGGTTTTCCAGTCCTGTAGGACCCTCTCTGATTCTAGTGATTCCAGAAAGATCACCACTAACTCCTTCACTATCTCTTCAGCTTATCTCCCTTAGAACAATGGGGTGTAGTCCATCTGGTCCAGGTGATGTATCCACCTTCAGGCCATTCAGTTTGTCTAGCACCTTCTCCTTGGTGATGGCCACTATACTGTGCTCTGCCCCCTCACTCTCTTGATGTTTTGGGATATTACTCATGTCTTCCACCATGAAGACTAACACAAAGTAATGATTCAGTTCCTGAGCCATTTTCCAGTGGCCCAATGTTAGCCTTTGCCTCATCCCACTGCCCTTTGCTATGTTATATGCTTTCACTTTTGATTTTATGCTTTTTCAGACTTCCCCAGTCAGCCATGATTGCCCCATCCACCTTATACCATGCTTCTTCTCCCTCGGAATGAATCTCTGTTGTATCTCCGGAATTACTCAGAGACTCCTGCCATTAGTCTTCCACTGTCTTTCCTGCTAGGCTCCTCTCCCAGGTATGGGCCTCAGCTATGCCTGTCTCTTTGTTGGCTACGTAGAGCAGTTGATCTTCCGTAATTACACCGGCACCACTCCCGACCTCTTCCTCCGCTACATTGATGACTGCATTGGCGCCACCTCGTGCTCCCGCAAGGAG
>NC_057710.1:12327060-12334401 GCF_004010195.1 Chiloscyllium plagiosum
CCTCCTCTAGCTTATCTCTCCACGCTCCAGGCTCACTGGCTTTATTCCTGATGAAGGGCTTTTGCCCGAAACGTCGCTTTCGGAGCTCCTTGGATGCTACCTGAACTGCTGTGCTCTTCCAGCACCACTAATCCAGAATCTGGTTTCCAGCATCTGCAGTCATTGTTTTTACCTCCTCTCCCAGTCAGTTCTGTCCAGCTCCTCCCTCATGCCTCTGTAGTTGGCTTTATTTAGCTGTACTACTGTTATATCTGATTCTATCTTCTCCTTCTCAGATTGCAGGGTAAATTCAATCATCTTATGAACGCTGCCTCCTAAGGGTTCCTTCACCTTGAGCTCCCTTATCAAATCTCTCTCATTGCACAATACTAAATCCAGAATTGCCTGTTCCCTAGTGGGCTCCACCACAAACTGCTTCAAAAAACCATTTTGTAGACATTCCACAAATTCCTTTTCTTGCTGTCCAGTGTCAGCCTGATTTTCCAAGTTCACCTGAATATTGAAATCCCCCATCACTGCTGTAACTTTGCCTTTGCTACTCACCTTTTCTATCTCCTGATGTGTCTTGCACTCCAGCTCCTGACTAATGTTTGGAGACTTGTACATAACTCAGCTGTGGTTTTTGTCTTCACTTTGCAGTTCCTCAATTCTACCCACACAGATTCTACACCATCTGACCCTACTTCATTTGTTACTATTGATTTAATTTCATTTCTTCCTAATAAGGCATTGCCACTCCCTCTTCCCGTCTGCCTATCTTTTCGATCACATCCCCTTGCAGCATCATCTCCGTGATGCGCACCACGTCTTATCTGACAAGTTCGATCTGCACCACAAGCTCATTTACCTTATTCCTTATACTGTGTGCATTCGGATATAATACCTTCAGTCCTGTATTAAACATCTCTCCTCTTCTTTGTTTGTTTGTCCAGTGTGCTTGAAGTTTGATTGCTAACCTTTTCCATACGCTGTGTCCTACTTGTGTCTGTGCTGGAGATTTTAATTATCTCCAGGGCTCTGCTTTGCTCTTCCTGGATCTGTTCCCACCAACCACCACACCCGTCCACTTGGCCAAGCTCGTCCTCACGCTGAACGATTTTTCCTTTGGTAAGAGGGTTGGCCATGGGTACATGCGTGGGTCCGAGTGATACCTGTTTCTTCATGTGGTATGTGGACCAATCCTTGTTCCAGTCTTATTTCATCCCTACACGCCCCGCCCCCCCCCAAACAACAACTTTTTCTCTGCTATATTGATTAAACTGGCCACTAATATCCACAATAAATCTACTGACTCCCACAAGCTGCCTGGACTATACGTCTTCGCACCCTGCTTCCTGTTTTTTTATTAAAAACTCCATTCTCCCAGTTTCTCTCGTCTCCAGCACACGTTTCAATGAGGCCAGGTTCAACAAGGGAGCCTCCAAAATGCCCTCAACCAAGGATTCCCGAGCACTGTAGTCATCAGGATCAAACCCATCTCCCACACTTTGCCTTCATCCCCCACTTTTCCCTCCTGCAACAGCAATAGGTTTCCCCTGAAACAGAAATGTTGGCCAGGGAACAGGGTGGTGCATTTAAGTGGCAGACAACCGGAAGTTAAGGGTTATTTTTGAGGGCAGAACATAGTATTCTGCAAAGCAGTAGCCCAGTCTACACTTCACTTCCCCAATGTAGAAGAGACCACGTTGTGAGCAGCAAATGCAGTGAACCAGATTGCGTAAAGTGTAGGTAAAGTGCTGCTTCACTTGGAAGGTATGTTTGGGGTCTTGGATACTGAGGATAAAAGAGGTAAATGAGCAGGTGTTACAACTTCAGCAATTGCAGGGGAAGGTGTCATGGTGTTGTAGGTTGGTGTTGGGAGTGAAGGAGGCGTTGACCAGGGTGTATCGGAGGGAATGGTCCCTGCAGGAGGCAGACAAGGGAGGGAAGTGTGTGTCTGGTGGTGGCATCTTGCTAGAGGTGGTGGAAAAAGTGGCTGTGATGTTCTGGATATGGATGCTGTTAGAATGTTAGGTAAGGACCCTATTTATAGGTTATAAATTCTGTGTCTTACAATCTTATACTCCACAACCACCTGATGAAGGAGCAGTGCTCTCAAAGCTAGTGCTTCCAAATAAACCTGTTGGACTATAACCTGGTGTTGTGAGATTTTTAACTTGGTACACCCTAGTCCAACACCAGCATCTCCAAATCAAGAGTTAGTTATTGTTAGCCACTAACAGTCTTCACTAACAGCTATTTACTCTCCTAGCCAGATTGTTATCAAGTCATTTGTCTGTCTGGCTGTTCTTCTCTCTCTCTTTGGGCTCTATCCCCACATACTCCTTACCCCTTCCCCCAACTCTACACCCTATCTTCTGCAGATAAGCTGACATTTTCCTAGTTAGTTCTGTTTTTATTGTTGATCATCATTACACCAGTGTTCAATCCAGGTTTATTGATTTGAATTTAAATACTAAGAACTGTCATGGTAGTTTTGAATCTATGTCTTCCAGCATTACCTGGGTCTGTGGATTACTGATCCAGTAACTTGATCATTCTGACACTGTCTCCTCAAGTATCTCCTCTAGCCGTGCAATTTTCTGAGATCTATGATCTCTGCAAATACTGGATTTTGAGCATCTTCCAATTTTCATGACCCCATAGTTGGTACTTACTTCAGATCTTAAGATCTGCAATTTCCTATCTAATTTGCATGCACATCTACCTCTCTCGAATTCTTTAATATATTTTAGGAAACCATCAGTCCTAATATTCTTTTCTGTGGCTTAATAAAAATACTGTGAACTCTTAAATACCAAAGGCTCCTAAGATCCATGGAAATGTATTTCTGAATGATTCATAATTTTAACAAGAAGTAGAGACAAATTACTCTACTTTTAACCAATTGTATATCTTTTGTTTCAAGGTAAACTGTTTATTTTGTCAGAAGGCATCTTATTTATTCATCCTCGCTCTGGCAGCATGACCATTCCGAAGAGCCACATGGCTGCATTGAAGTATTATGATGGCGTGAGTACCGTTATCAGCCATTTTAAAGAAAAAATGCCTTGCAGTCACATGCTGCATGAACCTTTTGGACTGATTGAATATTGCATCTGAAGTGCAATGTACATATGCACATGTCTATGCACACTTACATCCAGGGGAAATGTGCAAGATAGTCATGTGGCTAATTCAGTTTTCAAGGAAAAAGCTGTAAGGAAGAACTACTTCTGATAGCATTGTTGCAAAATAATTTTCTGTAATAAAGGTTCCTTGGAGTTTTAATCAGAATGAAAGATTAACTACTTGCAGTCCCGAGTTTGATTTTATTTTTCTTTTTTTTGCTTCAATTAAGAGTTTGAAGTTCAGTTATATTTTGTATTGTTAATCCACCTTTTTGGTAGCTTCAGAAAATGTCTATATTACAAAGAACTCCTTTATGTACATTGCTCATAATGTCAGTACCATTATAAAAGGCTTTTGTGACACACTTTGTAACATGGCAATGTAACATCCTTATTCAGAAAAGAAAGGGACAAAAAAGTAAACAACTATGCACTGGTTAACTTACCATGTGTTCTTGGGAAATTGTTAATTGTAAAAGATGTAATAATAAAGCATTTAGAAACACAATCTATTCGAGCAGAGTCAGCACAACTTCCCTCTGGAATTGTGCCTTACAAATATATTAGAATTTTTCTTTGAAGAGGTAACAAGCAGGATAAATGGAGGGGAAGCAGTGAATATAATGAATTTGGTTTTCAGTCAGTATTTAAGGTACCATGAGTGAGGCTCCTTGATAAGACAAGAGCCCATCATGTTGGGAATAGTAGATTAGCATGGTTAGAGGGTTGGTTGACAAACACAAGACAGACAGGAAAATAAATTACTGGAAAAACTCTCCAGGTTCGAGTAGCATCTGTGGAGAGAAGTCAATGTTTCACGTCTAGTGACCCTTCTTCAGAACAGTGCTTCTGTGTCTTAGGATCTATATCTTCTGTTTTTAATATTCTTAATGGAATATGGCATCACTTGCAAGGCTGTAATTTGTTGCCCATCCTGATTACTCTCAAGTAATTAAGAATCAACCAAATTGTTGTCCCATTGGCCAGACGATGTAAATGGGATTTTAAAAATCATTGGTCATTTGATCACCAATGGTGGTGATATGAGTTTAAGTCCCACCAAGTCTGCCATGGTGGGACTTAAACTCATATCAGCCCTCATCTTTTCATAAGCTTCTACATTCCTGGTTCAGAGATATTAAGACTATAACACTGTCCACCAGGAACAGTCTTGGAACTATAATGGTATTGGAATATCAATGGTACTTCTGTACTCGGCCTGCGTGCCTTTGACAAGTGATTGCCAGCAGTTTTGAGATGACATCGTAATAAAATATCACTCATAATGTTTCCATTAATTGGAGAGTTAATTCCAAAAATTTAAGTCCTAAATATAAGCTTTCGTGAAAGCATTGAAGACTGAAGAACGAACTGACATAAGTATATAAAATTGAGAATTTTTCCCAATTTGGAAATATCAAATATTAGGGAGCATAGACTTAAGGCCAGAGGGGAAAAGTTTAAAGGAGGTTTTTTTTTAAGAGGGAATGGGTGCCTGGAATGCACTACCAAGGAAGGTGGTAGAAGCAGGGATGTTAGCAAAGGTTATAAGGCATTTAGACAGATATCTGAACAGGTATGGACCGTGTTCAGGCAGAAGGGATGAGTTTAGATTGGCATCATGGTTGGCACAGATGTTGTGGGCCAAATGGCCTGTTCCTGTGCTGTACTATTCTAATAGGTACTTGCAAATAAATCTAAGTGAGGGGAACGGAGGAAGTTATTTACCCATAAGTAAGGATGTAGAAAACACTGCCACAATAATGGAGTAGTTGAGGCAAATAGCATGGATGCATTGAAGTGGAAGCTTGATAAGCACACAAGTGGAAAGCAGGCGAGACTGAGGAGTGAAATGAAATCGGGATGGGAGAGGACTCAGGTGGAGCATAATAAGAACATAGAGCAGAATTACACCATGTAGCCAATTGATCCGCTCCATTGTTCCATCGGAACTGATTAACCCCATTCTCCTCCCTTTTCCCTCAACTATTGATCCTTTTGCCAAGCGAGAATCTATCTATCTTTGTCTTAAATGCACTCAATGACTTGGCGTCTATAGCCGTCCCCACCTAGGAGTTCCGACTCCATATCCCTTCTTGCTATTGATTTAATTTCATTCCTTTCTAACAAGGCAACCCTGCCCATCTGCCTGTCCTGGTGATATATTCTTGGACATTTAGTTCCCAGCCCTGAGTTGCAGCTGTATCTGTGATACCCACAATATCGTACTTGCCAATTTCAGTCTGCTCGACAAGCTCATTTATCTTTTTTCTTAAATGAGGCAGCATAAGTACAGTACTCAGTTCTGCATCGACTATCCTCCTCCTCCTCCTCCTCATTATTGTCCCCAGATGTTAGACTCGTGACACTTTCATACGCTGTCCTATTGTTCTGGAAAATTTTAATCTCTGCTGAGTCCTCCCCGGTCTTTAATTTATTTTTTCCCTAATTTTCTGTGCAACTGAACCCACACCATCGCTACTTAGCATCAAGCACTGTCCACAGCCCAAGTTGTGCAATCCCAGCTTTCTCAATGGGTGGGAAAATGCCAGATAATGTCTACCTTCCTGGTTTGAAAATGAAAATCTAGGCCAACATTTCTGCTTGATGCCCTTTCTCCAGAACCTTAAAAAAAAATTATGTTTAGAAAGCCTGAACTACTTACCTGTCCTCCAACATGCATGGTTTTCTCTTTTTTTTTCCAGTTATTTATGCGACTCTTTATTGGATTTCCTATGACTATTAGAAACATCCAAAGTGTGGATAGAAAAAAAAAAGTTAATCTACCATTGTGGTAGTTAATGCACAAGGATAAGAATTGAGAGGTCATAAATTGAAATTTTAGCTTGACTAATTGTAGCACAAGGAAAAATAACCAGAAAAGACGAGGATCATTGTTAAAATGCAGTTGTTCAGCTTTAGGGAGGAAAATATTTCTACTCTGATGGTTCTAGACTAATCATGATTGGATCTAAGTGCCTTGTGAAAAACGAACTGGAAGAAGTTTCAGAGTTGTTTGGGTATAGACAGAGATGCTATTCAGCCCGTTGTGTCTGTGCTAACTCTGAGCATTTTATCTTTGCCAATCTCCAGTCATTTTTCTGTAACTCTACACACTGTTTCAATTTAAATATTCATCCACTAACGTCTTGGAATGAATCTATTCTACACACACTTCAAAGCAGATTATTCTAGACCTTGATTACTTGTTGTGTGGAAAAAGCTTTTTCTTCCACAGAGTCATACGGATGTACAACACAGCAACACACCCTTCGGTCCAACTCGTCCATGCCGACCGGATATACTAAACGAATCTGGTCTCGTTTGCCAGCACTTGGCCCATATCCCTCTAAACCCTTCCTATTCATATACCCATTCGGATGCCTTTAAAATGTTGTAATTGTACCAGCCTCCATCACTTCCTTTGGCAGCTCATTCTATACATGCACCACCTGCATGAAGGTCTGTTTTAACTGTATCCCCTCTCACCTAAACCTGTGCCCTCTTGTTCTGGACTCCCCATCCCAGGGAAAAGACCGTGTCTGTTTATCCTACCCATGCCCCTCATGATTTTATAAACCTCTATAAGGTCACCCCTTAGCCTCCAGCAATCTAGGAAAAACAGCCCCAGCCTATTCAGCCTCTGCCTGTCGTTCAAATCCTCCAACCTGGCAACATCCTTGCATATACCTCCTGCAAAAATGCTGAGTTGTATTCCCAATTCCTCCGCCTCTGCAGCATCTGCTCCCAGGAGGACCAGTTCCACCACAGAACACACCAGATGGCCTCTCTCTTTTAAAGACCACAACCTCCCCTCACACGTGGTTGAGGATGCCCTCCAACATATCTCATCTATGTCCTGCACCTCCACCCTCGAACCCCACCCCTCCAACTGCAACAAGAACAGAGCCCCCCCCGGCCCTCACCTTCCACCCCACCAACCTCTGAATAAACTGCATCGTCCGTCGACATTTCCGCCATCTACAAACAGACCCCACTACGAGGGATGTATTTCCGTTCCCACCCCTATCTGCTTTCCACAAAGACCGTTCCCTCTGGAATTATCTGTGCTGTACATCTCGATGACAATATACTCTAAGTCTACCCCCCCCCAAATCTTTTGCCTCAGGACCCTTCAACCCCAGGGCATCAATGTGTACTTCACCAGTTTTTTTTTCTCATTTCCCTTCCCCGCCCCCCCCACCTCTCCCCCACACTTTACTCCAGTTCC
>NC_057710.1:12334789-12347791 GCF_004010195.1 Chiloscyllium plagiosum
CCCCCACCTTGTCTTAGTCCCAACCCTCGAACTCAGCACCACCTTCCTAACCTGCAATCTTCTTCCTGATCTCTCCGCCTCCACCCCCACTCTGGCCTATCACCCTCACCTTAACCTTCTTCCACCTATCGCATTTCCAACGCCCTTCCCCCAAGTCCCTCCTCCCTACCTTTTATCTTGGCCCGCTTGGCACACTTTCCTCATTCCTGAAGAAGGGCTCATGCCCGAAACGTCGATTCTCCTGCTCCTTGGATGCTGCCTGACCTGCTGTGCCTTTCCAGCAACACATTTTCAGCTCTGATCTCCAGCATCTGCAGTCCTCACTTTCTCCATGCTAATCTTGACCAACATCCTTGTAAATCTTTTCTGAACCCTTTCAAGTTTCACAACATCGTTCCGATAGGAGGGAGACCAGAATTGCACACAGTATTCCAAAAGTGGCCTAACTAATGTCCTCTTCAGCCATGACATTATCTCCTAACTCCTATACTCAGTGCTCTGTCCAGTAAAGGAAAGCAGACCAAATGCTGCCTTCACTATCCTGTTTACCTACGACTTCACTCTCAAGAAACTATGAACCTGAACTCCAAGGTCTCTTTGTTCAGCAACACTCCCCAGGGCTTTACAATTAAGTGTATAAGTCCTGCTTTTTATTCTAGATGATTATTTAATTCACAGCTTGCACCTGTCATGGTGGGATTTAAGTTGTTGTTTCTAGAATATTAGCCTGGGATTTCTAATGACTTATCACTGCCATTAAAAAAATAGTACTGCAGATCGGGCGTTCGGTCCCTCAAGCTTGCATACAATAAGATTATAGTTGATTTAATTGTGAACTTAATTCCACTTTTCTGTCTCTTCTCTGTATGCCTTAAATACCTTGTCTAACCCAGCCTCTCATGCTGTCTAAGGAAGAGATTTCCAAAGATTTACAACTGTCAGGTGATGAATTCCTCCTCATTATCAACATAAATGAGTGACCCCCTATTTTGAAACTGTGCCCTGTAGTTGTAGATTGCATCTACCCTGTCAAGTCTCTTTAGAACTTTCAAGATGATCATTCTTTGGTCTTCTGAAACCTTCAGTCATGGGATGTGGGTATTGCTAGTTTGAGTCAAGATTTTTTGCCCATTCCGAGTTGCTTGAGAGAGGGATTTTGAGCTGCTGCCGTGATCTAATTGCTGTGGATAGAATCACAAAACCTATAAGGAGGCATTGAGAAAGCTCTTATCACCCTGTCCTGCCATGCAATTAAAAGATCTTAGCTATAGAAATACTTGCAAGTTAATCATTGTATCCTTATACACAAACTACAACTAACATACCAGTAGTTCAAAATCCAAATTCTTAATATAAATGTTATCAAAACCTAGATCTAAATTGTTCGCTCACATCATAGATTTGAACATCCAAGACCCTGAGTGTCTTGACAAGTTAGGTGTGGAAAGGGTGTTTCTTCCTTTTAGGGGAATCAAAAACTAGGGATCCCTGTTTAAAAATAGTTTGTCCTTGAATCCTTGAATATATTTAAGGTAGAGTTGACTGGATTCTTAAGCAAGAAATTGAATCATTATCAGGAATAGGTAGAAATGTGGAGTTGAAATTGTAGTCAGATCTGTGAGTTACTGAATGGTAGGGCAGGTTGGAGATGCCAGATGGTCTTCTACTGCTTGTTGTTCTGATGTTCATATTATGAACAAAAAGTTGTAAGGAGCTTAATATGATTGATGTAGTATGTAGAAGGCCAAAAATGTAGGAACAAAAGTAGACTATTCAGGCTCCCCGAGTCTGCTCTGTAGTTCAGTGAGATTGTGACTAATACGTTGATTTTCAACTTCACTTCCCAGCCTTATCCAGAGAATCTTTCATTCCTTTCATTGGACAATGCCATGAGATCCTTAATGCTTATATTCACTTAAGAGGGCAGAAGGAGTTTTATTCTAATCATTTATCTTTGTAATTGTACTCTAAGTATTAGAGTCATAATCTCACAGCATGGAAACAGATAGTTCGGTCCAACCTATTCAAGTCAACCATGTTCCCAAACCAAACCAGTCCCACCTACCTGCGCCTGGTCCACATCCTTCCAAACTGTTCCTATGCGTGAATGTCTCCAAATGTCTTTGAAATGTTGTAGTACATCCGCATCCACCACTTCCTCTCGCAGTTCATTCCACACATGAACCAAATTGTATGTAAAAAAAAAGGTTTCCCCACGTGTCCTTTTTTAAATCTTTCCCCTCTCACCTTACAAATATGCCCCTTTATTTTTTTAATTCCCCCACCGTAGGGAAAGGTCCCCAGTCATTCACCTTATCTATGCCCCTCATGATTTTATAAATTTCCATGAGGTCACTCTTCAACCTCCTGTGCTCCAGTAAAAGAAGTCCAGCCTTTCTATTTTTTTTCTCACCTTCCAATGCCATTGTAATGAGTATTCGTTGTTATGAATTGTTTATTATTTGCTTTATGGGATAAGTTCCTTACCCGATCATTTACTTTTAATCAAGTTTTAAATCAGAAAATTATTTAGAAGTAAGGCAGGAGCAAATGAACTGTAGTGAAATTGGACAGAAGACAAATGCTACTTCGCAGATGTTGATAATCTTGATTCTTTGGAAGTGAATAAATTTGAAATGGAATTACTTAGCTCCTTTGCTTGTGGCGTACGCTAACTTCTCTTGGCTATAGTGGGAACCAACTGTTTGGAGGACTTATTGATCGAGATCTGGAGTTAGAACAAAAAAGGTATAAATTGGAACCATCACAATTTTATTTCTGTTTACTGAAATGGTGGCTTAACTATTTGCAGACTTTCTAGTTTCTGTTTTAGATTTCATTATTTGCAGTTCATTCATGGTATTTTACAAATATGTCAATTTTCTCACTTTTGAATTCTGGACATAAGGATGATCATTTGAAGGAAAATGAGGAAAGTAAATGATTAAAAACAATGTTAAGCTGTAACACGCATTTTTACCATTTAGATCTGTACAGTCAAATTCCAAGCATCTGATTATGTGGCTCTGTAGATGGGAAGCATGCTTGCAACTGAACTTTCTCATTATTTTTCTCCAAATGTCCACATTTATTCCTCCTCCTGAGAACTTTGCTTGGCATCCCTTTAAATTCAGCTTGTGTAACTGTTTCTTCTTTTGGTTAATTATGAATGTTGAATTCTTAGATCGAAAGATGTCTGCTTATTTTTGGATGAGCTGAATAGGTGCATTTATGGAATTTTTAAAAATAGAGTATACCCAAATTTAATTATTTTAATATATACATTGAAGTTTTTATTTGAATCCCTTGGGTAAAGATGACATATTGGTTGATGCCCATATGCAAATGACAGTCTTTCTGTGGAGATATTCAGTCGAGGCTTCAATAAACCATGCACAACTTCAAAGAAGTGCAGGAGTGTCCACACCAATTTATATTTGGTAATTAACATCCCAAATTGCTGTTTTGAGATCTTGTGGACAAGCTGCTCCATTTCAGACAAGCAGCTGCACCTCTGAGTGGTTGGCTTTGGGTGTCAACTTTGGGACATCCTGTGTTTGTTGAACTTGCTAAACAAATGTACACCTTGTTAGGTTCTTTTCCTGAGGTTTCATACACGAGATGCAATTCACACACCAACCTCTGCCAACAGTTAAAGTTTATTAAAACTTGTACAAATTAGGTGACCTCCTTTGACCATTTTCGCAGGCACGCAAAGTTTTTAGATTAGATGAGATCACTTACAGTGTGGAAACAGGCCCTTCAGCCCAACAAGTCCACACTGACCCACTGAAGCGCAACCCCCTACATTTACCCCTTCACCTAACACTACAGGCAATTTAGCATGGCCAATTCACCTAACCTGCACATTTTTTTTTGGACTGTGGGAGGAAACCGGAGCACCCGGAGGAAACCCACGCAGACATGGGGAGAATGTGCAAACTCAACACAGTCAGTCGCCTGAGGTGGGAATTGAACCCAGGTCTCTGTGCTAACTACTGTGCCACCGTGCCACCCACAAAGTTGAGGCACTGAACAAAGAAAACACGTCCCCTTTATACAGGTCAGTTGGTCATGCTCACAGATACTCTGGCCACTCCCCCACAGTCACATGCCACTCAAGACAGCCCCCAGCCACACTCTCACAGTCACATGCTAACCCAGGAACAATGGTAGGATGAGATCATTGTCTGAGATAATGTAAATGCCCTAATCCTGGGGAATCATTAGGCAGACAATTTATTGACTCAGCTGTTCCCAAAACAATGTAGGTGTGACATACCTAGCTTCAGGGGATGGCTAGAAAACGTTTCTGAATGGAAGAGAATTAATGATAGTTAAATTTAATAATAGTAAGGGGAATAGTAGCAAATGATTGTCTAATTGGAGTGGGAGTCATTCGCATTCTTGCATGAATGTTGTCCCCACCCATTTCCAGAATGTTCAGTCAGTGCAGTTTAACTCTCAAACATTACATTAATGTCCAGAGAGAAAGAGTCCCATTTATTGTTTTAACATTACAACATTTTAAAATATTATTTCCTCACTTCTATCAGCAAAATCTTTGTTAAATATTTAGCTGCTAAATCAAGTCATAGACCACTTGGCCCAACTCTCCTACGCCAAACAGGTCTCCTAAACTGAACTAGTCCCATTTGCCTGTGTTTGGCATATATCCCTTTTAAACCTTTTCTATGCGTGCACATGTCTAGTTGTCTTTTGAATGTTGTCATTGTACTCACCTCTATCACTGCCTCTGTCAGCTTGTTCCATTTATGCACCACCTTCTGTGTGGAAAATGTTTCTCCTCCGGTCCCTTCTAAATTATTCTGCTCTCCCCTAAACCTGTTCCCTCTCGTTTTGGATTCCCAACTCTGGGGGAAAAGACCTTGACCATTCACTTTATCTAAGCTGCTCATAATTTTATAAACCTCTGCAAGGTTATTCCTCAGCCTCCTTACACTCCAGGGAAAGTAGTCCCAGATTATCCAGCCTCTCCTTTATAACTCCAGTCTCAGTAACATTATTCTAAATCTTCAAGGAATTATATACCTGCACCCCAAGGTTGCTCTGTTTGACCAATACTCACCAGGGCCCTACTATTGACTGTGTAACTCCCTGCCCTGGTTTGTCTTACCAAGATGCAACACCTCTCATTTATCTAAATTAAGTACTGTCACCATTCCTTAGCCCATTGGCCCAGTTGATCAAGATTCCCTTGTACTCTTGGATAATCATCTTCACTGTTTACTGTACCACCAATTCTGGTGTCATCCACAAATTTACTCACCATGTTTCTTATATTCTCATCCAGATCATTTATACAAAATCATGCACAACCGTGCATCCAGTTACAGTCCTTGCAGCACATTGCTGGTCACAGGTCTCCAGTTTGAACAGCAACCCTCCACCATAGCCTTCTGTCTCCTACCATCAATCTAGGTCTTCCTGGATCCATTGTGATCTAACCTTACTAACCAGTCTACCGTGCAGAATCTTGACAAAGACCTTGCTAAAATTCATGTAAATTGTGTCTACTGCTATTTCTTCCCTAGATTCCCATAATGTCCTAACCAGATCTTTTTGAATAAAAAAACTAATATTTGTCAGTATTTTGTTTTCTTGGAGTTTTTGATTTGCAAAAACTTTATTACCAGTTGTACTAGGTGTTTAAAGCTTATTTATTTCTGTTTAAATATCATGATTAGTTAAAGATGTTGAGATTTGATTTTTTTTTCCCCCCGTAGTGCACCCAAATGTCAGTTTCTATTCTTTTCTGTGGCTTCAGTGGTAAAACTAAAACCCTTTCTCCCAGTAGTTATTTCTCTGTTGGAGATCAAATTGATGGTTTCTTCCTTTAAAATTCTCATCCTCTTGAATAAATTTCTCTGTGACTTTGTCCCTTATCTCTGATCAACTTCTCCACTCTATTATTAAGGAGAAATGGCTTATAGTTTCAGAAGTAACAGTAGGGAAATGGATCTGGGTGGGTTACTCTTATAGGGTCGGTGTGGACTTCTTTGTTCCGAAGGGTCTGTTTCCACACTGTAGGGATTCTATGATTCTGTATGGTGCGTGGTCACAGTAGGTTTTACTAATATGCTAAGTTGTGATCATTTTATGATCGCAGCATCCGGTTTAATCATGATTTTCAAAAGAGAAATCTTAAAATTGGAAAATGTTGCAGGCTCTGGACAAAGGACAGGATAGTGGAACAAAATTGAGCAGCCCTTCCAAAGAGCTGTCATAGGACTGTACGTTGGGAGAGGGGAGTATGCAGTGAGACTTGTCCTTGTGCACCAGTTGCTGAAGGTAAGCAGATGGTAAAGAAGGCAAATGGGATGTTGAAGAAAGTGGGGACTGCAGATGCTGGAGACCAGAGTTGAAAAATGTGGTGCTGGAAAAACACATCAGGCCAGGCAGCATCCGAGGAGCAGGAGAATCGACGTTTTGGGCATAAGCCCTTCCTCAGGAATGAGGCTGGTGTGCCAAGCGGGCTGAGATAAAGGGTAGGGGGGAGGGAATTTGGTGGAGGGGTGCTGGGACTACGATAGGTGGAAGGAGGTAAGGGTGAGGCTGATAGGCCGGAGAGGGGATGGGGGCGGAGAGGTCGGGAAGAAGATTGCAGGTCAAGAGGGCGGTGCTGAATCCGGGGGTTGGGACTGAGATAAGGTGGGGGGAGGGGAAATGAGGAAGCTGGAGAAATCTACATTCATCCCGTGTGGTTGGAGAGTTCCTAGGCGGAAGATGTGGCGCTCTTCCTCCAGGCGTCTTGTGGTCAGGGTCTGGCGATGGAGGAGGCCAAGGACCTTCATGTCCTTGGCGGAGTGGGAGGGGGAGTTAGTGTTCAGCCACGGGGCGGTTGGGTTGGTTGGTGCGGGTGTCCCAGAGGTGTTCCCTGAAACGTTCCGCAAGTAGGCGACCTGTCTCCCCAATGTAGAGGAGACCACATCAGGTGCAATGGATACAGTAAATGATGTGTGTGGAGGTGCAGGTGAATTTGCGACAGATATGGAAGGATCCGTTAGGGTCTTGGAGGGAGGTGAGAGGGGAGGTGTGGGTGCAAGTTTTGCACTTCTTGCAGGGGAAGGTGCCGGGAGTGGAGGTTGGGTTGGTGGGGGGTGTGGATCTGATGAGGGAGTCGCGGAGGGAGTGGTCTCTCCGGAACGCTGATAAGGGTGGGGAGGGAAATGTGGTGGGGTCTGTTTGGAGGTGGCGGAAATGACGGAGGATGATACGATGTATCCGGAGGTTGGTGGGGTGGAAGGTGAGGACCAGTGGGGTTCTGTCCTGGTGGCGATTGGAGGGGCGGGGCTCAAGGGCGGAGGTGCGGGAAGTGGTGGAGATGCGGTGGAGAGCATCGTCAACCATGTCGGAGGGGATGTTGGTATGTTGGCCTTCATTGCAAGAGGTTTTTAGTACAGGAGCAGGGATGTGTTATTGCAGTTATGCAGTGCCTTGGTGAGGCCACACCATGAATATTGTGTGCAGTTTTGGTCTCCTTTTCTGAAGAAAGATGTTCATGGTCTCTTGGGAGTGTCGTAAAGGTTTACTAGGCTGCTTTCGGGGATGGCAGGACTAATGTATGAGGAGATATTGACTGACTGACTGACTGACTGACCGACCAACCAGCTTAGGATTGGTTTGCTGGAGTTCAGACGAATAAAGGGGGATCTCATAGAGACTTAAAATTCTAACAGGACTAAACAGGGTAGATGTAGGGAGGATGTTACTGATGGTGGGTGTGTACAGAACCAGGGGTCACAGTCTGAGAATTCGAGATAGACTATTTAGGACGGAGATGAGACATTTTTTCACCCAGAGTGGTAACCCTGTTGAAGTCATTAACACAAGAAGTTGTTGATGCCAAAACATTGACTATATTCAAGTGACGGCTAGATACAGCATTTGGGACAAATGGGATCAAAGGTTATTGGGAGAAAGCAGGGTTCGACTGTTGCGTTGGATGATCAGCCATGACCACAATGAATGGTGGAATAGGCTGGAAGGGCTGAATGGCCGTCTCCTGCACCTATCATGTTTCTGTTTTTCTATGTACAATTGGCTGAATGGCTGTTTGTTATGCTGCATCATAATGTCTGTGCCAACTTTCTGCAAGAAAAATGTACATAATGCCATTCCTTGTACTTTTCTCTGTAGTTGTATAACTGTTCTCCCGTTCTAATTGAGTACTTGAGTGGCCCAGGTAATAGTGGATGCATTGCTAATTGTGGATGTAGGTTTGCTCGCTGAGCTGGACAGTTCTTTAAGACGCTTCGTGACCATGTTAGGTAACATCAGTGAGCCTCCGAATGAAGCACAGGTGGTGTAGCCTGCTTTCTATTTATATGTTTGAGTTTCTTTGTGCTGGTGCTGTCATTTCCTGTGGTGACATTTCCTAAGGTGATGTAATTTCCTCTTCTTTTTCTCGGGGTGGTAAATGGGATCCAATTCGGTGTGTTTGTTGATAGAGCTCCGGTTGGAATGCCATGCTTCTAGGAATTCTCGTGGGTCTCTGTTTGGCTTGTCCTAGGATGGATGTGTTGTCCCAGTCAGTGGTGTCCTTCCTCGTCCGTATGTTTGAACAAGCGAGAGTGGGTCATGTCATTTTGTGGCTAGTTGATGTTCATATATCCTAGTTTTCTGCCTGTTTTTCCAATGTAGTGTTTTAGTTCTTGCAAGGTATTTTGTAAATGACATTAGTTTTGCTTGTTGCCTGTGTAGGGTCTTTCAAGTTCATTAGCTGCTATTTTAGTGTGTTGGTGAATTTGTGGGCTACCATAATGCCAAATGGTCTGAGTAGTCTGGCAATCATTTCCAAGATGTCTTTGATGTTGGAAATTTGGACTTTGATGTCTGAAACAAGATTTGGACTTTCAGAAGACTTTTGATAAAGTTCTGTTCAGCAAAGTAGCCTTTAATTTTGAAGTGCATATAATCGAGTGTAGTGTTTTGAGATGGAGAGAACTGTTTGGAAACAAAGAATAAGGATAAAACCGATAGAAAACAAAGAGTAAGGATAAAATGGATCCAGATGCAGGCAGTGACGAACCCGATACTGCAGAGATCAGTGCTAAGACCTTAGCTATTCACAGTCTCTATTATATATTTAATGATTTGGATGAGAGAACTAAATGTAATAACCTCAAGGTGGGTGGGAGAATGAGATGTGAGGGGGCTGCAGAGACGCTTCACTGTGATTTTGGCAAGTTGAGTGGGCAAATGCATGGTAGATGAGATATAATATGGATAAAAATGATAGTATCCACTTTGGTATATAAACAGGAAAGCTGTTTACTATCTGTCCATAAATTGAGAATGTATGTACAATGAGACCTGGTTGTCCTCATATACCAGTCACTGAAGGTAATAAGCATGCAGATTCAGCAGGTGATAAAGAAGGCAAATGGTTATGTTCGCCTTCATAGTAAGAGGCTTAGAGTACAGGAGTAGGGCTGCTTTGTTGCAATTATATCGGGCATTGTTTTGGCTACACCTGGAATATTGTGCACAGTTTTGCTTTCGTAAAGACCTGAGGAAGGATGTTTTGTTATTGAGGGTATGCACTGAAGGTCTACCAGACTGATTGATTGGTGGATGGTACAACTGACTTACAAGCAGAGGTTGAATTGGTTAGTGTTAAATTCACTACAATTCAGAAGAATGAGGGGCTATCCAGGATAGATGCAGGTAGGATTTTCCTAATGACAGGGGAGTCCAGATCCAGAGGTCACAGTCGAAGGATATGGGGTGGACCATTTAGGACTGAGATGAGCTGAAATTTGAAGATACAGAGAATTTGCAGATGAGACCACAGTATTTCATCTTTTCAAAAAGTTGGGTCTAGCACTTTGAACTAAAGGGATCAAAGGATATCGGGGAAAAGCGGGAACAGACTATTGAGTTGTATAGGCGAAAGTGAGGACTGCAAATACTGGAGATAAGAGTCTAGATTAGAGAGGTGCTGGAAAAGCACAGCAGGTCGGGCAGCATTCGAAGAGCAGGAAAATCGACGTTTCAGGCAAATCAGCCATGGTCATAATGAATGGTGGAACAGGATCGAAATGCCTACTACTACTCCTGTTTTTCTATGATTCCATTTCAGTGACCATTGAGATTCTTTCCTAACTTATTAGAAGTGTCTGATGTTACAAATAACAGCATTTGACAGAATACACCAGACATTGTCATTATGTTTAACTTTTTTCTTTTAATAAATTAAGTTAGTTGTAAAAATATCGAATTCCTCAATTTTCTTTTTTTCTTCCTGGATCATCATTCTGCCCTAGATTAGAAGCGGAGTCTTAGAGGCAACATTTAATTAATGTTTCTTTTAATGTTCTAGAACTCCCCTGGTGTAGTTGCTGTACTTATCATTGAATACAAGAAGACGCTGCTTCCACACCTGCCCATTCATTTACACACTGCGTCGAATTCCTTGATGTTTGCACTTATGCCAAGATCAAAAATCTATAGATCCTTTTATTGCCAGGTAAGAAAATAAAGACAAAAATTATGGATGATTTCTAGTAATCATGTGTTTGTCTATAATGCTTGTTTTTTTAACATGGGTAGAAATTAATACCATTTCCAAACGAGTGTACTCCCAAGAATTCATTTTAAAAATAGCCAACATCCTGTACATTCTTTACAAGAATATGCTGCACAGACCACAGTGTGGGCCCAGCATCAGCAAACACTGGGCTATTCCCCTGTCTTGCCTTCCTCAGGACATATAGTCTATTAGCGCACTGTCATCAAGTTCAAGGGTCACATACCTGCTGACTTCATCGATTACTTACACTTTTGCCTGATTGGAGACGTTGAACTCGTTGTTTCCTGATGATAGAGAAAAAAATACACCTGTCAGCTTCCTTTTGCAGGGCTTCCAAGTAATACTGAGATGGGATGTGGGCAAATTTTTCAGCTTGCCTCTCCATTAGTGTAGTTGCTGCAAATTGAAAAATCCACATTCTGTGGAGCTTCTCTGATATAGTCTGTGGTCCTTTATAATTTGAAATTCTCTTTTTTTTTAATGGAGCTTTTTGAATGTTTGTTCTCATTTGCTCATGGAATGAGGGCGTTGTTGGCTAGGCCTGCAATTGTTGTCTATCTCTAATTGTTCTGAAGAAGGTAATGTTAAGCTGCCTCCAGACCTTGTGGTGTTGACACAGTTATGCTGCTCTTAGGAAGGGAGTTTTAGTCTTGGCCCAAAGAGAGTGAAGGAACGGTGATGTAGTTCCAATTCAGAATGCTTTGTGGCTTGGAGTAGAGATTGCAGGTTATGTTGTTCCCATGCATCTGTTCTCATTGTCCTTCTAAGTGCTAGAGATTGGATTTAAAATGTGTTGTTGGAATCACTTTGAGTCACTGCAGTGCAAATTTTAAAAAGTATATCTTGCTACCAGTTTGAGATGGTGGTGAAGAATGAATGTTGAAGGTGAGGAATTGGGTGTCAGTCAAGAGGACCGTCAAGCTTTGTCCATGTGATTCCATATTACCATTGAAACAAGTACCTCTCCTTGAATATCCTTGCTCTCTAGCATTATGCTGAGCTTAGTCAATGTTGCTGCTCCTTTTCTCCTTGCCTAACTTTCTTGAACACTTTGTGCTGGATCTTCAATTCCTAACTGTGCTGCGCATCAGTTTGCACAACTGAAGGTCATTTTATTTTGCCTGAATAATTGTGTCCCTCTACTTTCAAATCCATACCATTTTCTTTTAGCCTTGCGGCAGGTATGGATGCCTTGAATGTAACTGGACCTGCACCCTTTCTGAGCTCGGGTTCCCATAGTGAGGAATTCAGGAGAATTGAGTTTCTTTCCTGCATACTATTTTAATCTGCTGGTGTAGGAGTTTGTAAGCACTGGGGAAAAAAAACGCCTTGTAGGAGAGTTTTTGACTGTTAGGGAAGCCTGCTGAGACATCAGGAACACTCTGGAAAGTAATGTAAAACGGACTGAGGCCCTTTGATGTCATTATTGGAAGCTGTGTTGCAACGTACATCTGATAATCCTGCAGTGGTTCATCACAGAGCTACGTTCTGCAGAAGCATGTTGACCCTTACATTGGTCAGCATTGTGTAATTGTTTTGCATTTCAGTAGTTCTCCACTTGGCAAAAGTGCTATTAATCTATTCAGGAATGTTTTTAAAAAAATTCCTGTCACCCTCTGGTGTCATATTTTTGTTGTGATTTATATTAACTGATATCTAGCTCGAAGAGTGTGGTGCTGGAAAAGCACAGTCGGTCCAAGGAGCAGGAGAGTCGATATTTTGACTCTTCTTCAGGAGTGGGGGGTGGCCCAAGGGGGCTGAGATTTAAATGAGGGGGGGTGGGCTGGTGTCAAAGTAGCTGTGAATGCATTAGGTAGATGCAGGGTAGTTTAAACACTCCCGAAGTGCTCTCACAAATCTCTTGCCCAGGACATTGGTGCCCCTCCAGTTTAAGTGCAACCTGTCCTTCATGTACAGGTCCCACCTTCCGAGAAGGTATCCTAATGATCGATGTATCTGAAGCCCTCCCTCCTGTACCAGCCTTGTAGCCATATGTTTAGCTGCACTCTTGTCCTGTTCCTAGTCCCACTAGCATGTGACACCGGTAGTAATCCTGAGATTACTACTCTGCTTTTTAGTTTACAACCTAACTCCCTGAAACCACTTTTTCGATTGTCATCCCTTTTCCTGGTTATGTCATCGGTGCCATTGTGCACCATGACTCATGGCTGCTCACCCTCTCCCTTCAGAATCTTGTAGGCTCGATCAGTGACATCCCAGACCCTGGCAGCTGGGAGGCAACATACCTTCAGGGAGACCCATTCACGACCACTGAATCTCCTGTTCCTCCTATTGAGTCTTCTACCACAAGCAATTTTCTACTTGCTTTGCCACCCCCCCCCCCCCCCCCCCAACTGTCTGAGCCATAGAGCCAGGCTCCGTGCCAGAGACCTGGCCGATCTGGCTTTCCCATGGTATGCCCCCCCCCCCCCCCCCCACAGGCAAAG
>NC_057710.1:12350350-12422598 GCF_004010195.1 Chiloscyllium plagiosum
GTTTACACATTATTGAGGAGAATGGCCACTGGATCCCTGCACAGTCTGCCTGTTCCCTTTCTGCCCCTCACTGTAACGCGTTAACTTTTTCTTGTACCTGAGGTGAGACTACCTCCCTGTAACTCCTCCCTATTAACCTGTCCACCTCCCTACTGATCTGAAGTTCATCCAGCTCCAACTCCAGTTCCCTGATGCAGTGTCCGAGGAGCTAGAGTTGGGTGCACTTCCCGCAGCTGAAGTCAGTGGAAAGCCTAGTGGTGACCCTTACTTCCCACATCCTACAGGAAGAGCATGCAAGTACCTTAGCATCCATTCCCACTGCTCTGAATTCCGAAAAGAGACTATTGAAAAACCAGTACCTTACTGAATCAGCGCATAGAATCTCTTTTTTATTTTGGTTGGAGGACAGCGGTTGAAAGACATTACCTAAGTAATGTTTCGGGTAAAGTCACCGCCCAAATATATTACCTCACTTTCTCAGCAGTCCAGAGTCCGCTCCTGCTTAGCGTGCGCTGCACTTATTCACGTGGTAAGTTATTAAAGGATTAACGTAGTTTCCTGGCAGCCCCCTGGTCCTTGCTGTCTGCTATTGCAACACTGGATCACTTCTATCCTCTCCCTTATTTTAAAAATAACCTAATTCATGTTTGACTAATGTGATTATCTTGAACTAACTGTGTTTGCCTGAGTGACTGTTAATGTTACCTCAAACTATTGCCGAAAGATTTCCTATCATTTAGGTTAAACTGACTGGCCAGCAGTTGCTGGATCTGATACAACCTTGTTCAAGAAAAAGTATATCATTTTCAATTTGCTTTTCTCCTGGCATTGCTCTTCTATTGAAGGAGAATTGAAAAATGATGGCTGGATGATTGTTGCAGAACATGTTTGCAGAATTACTTGTATACATATTGACTTTTTAGATGAATATTATCAGTTTACTATCAACTGAAGAATCCTCTATTTGATAGTTTTTAAAGGCTTTTTTTCTTGTACTCCGCATGATTTATTGTAAACTGACTGCAACAATATTGGTGACAGTAATGTAGATTCAAGGGCCAAATGGTGGTGTTATTTCCATTCAAATCCTGTGGTACTTTCAAAGATTGTGATTATTGTGTTATGATGTGACCAACTTATTCTCTTTGACCTTTCTTAATTTTAAAGTTGAAATTTGAAAATTCTCAATTTGAAAGTGGTCGGGAAAGCAGAATTGTATATGTGCTTTGCAAAAGGCCTGTTTCTTTCTTTGAAAAATCATTTTAAATTTGAACTTCACTTTACACTGTAGGTCATGACTCCATGGCAACAGGTGGGAGAATCTGGCATTACAATGAAGATGTGTCAGAGTAATCAATTATCTGAGGAGGAAAAAAAGCTGTAAGTAATTTCTTTCGCCAGCCAAAGATATTAAAGCATTGAAGTGGAAAAGCAAGTACATAAACTATTTTTTTAGACTTCATTACTTTTATAACTCTCACTTCTACTGTTGCTTTTGGCAGATTCAGGTCCTCTGAGCTATTGTCTTTCTAGAGTTCACCAGATTGATCTTTTTGGTTGGCTGATTAGAGATATTTTCTCCTTGCGACCCTGCAACTACATGGGATAAATGTGGATTTCAACATTTCCCCCCCCCCACATTATCCCAGTCCAAATGTCCAACTCAGCACTGCCCGCCAGACCCATCCATCGCTCCCTCCTTTGACTTATCGCCTTCTCTGTCACCTTCATCCACAAGTCGCTTTCTCAGCTATCTTCCCCCTCCCATTTATCTCTCCGCTCCAACCCACAAGCCTCCTTCCTGATGAAGGATATAAGCCCGAAATGTCAATTCTCCTGCTCCTCGGATGCTGCCTGACCTGTGGTTTTTCTAGCAGCTCACACTCTACTTTGATCTCCAGCATCTGCAGTCCTCACTTTTTCCTACCTGATTAGAGACATTGTCATTAAGCAGATTTCATTAATGCAGTAATTATTAAGTCCTTATGCACCATACAGAAACCCAGCTACCTCATTGTACAAAACTTAAAAGACATAGAGTTACAGGTGTAAGTCAGAATTTCTTCATTTGTCTCTCTGAAAGTAATCCGGCATTTGAATTCACATTGAAATGGAACTGTGAAATTTGCTCAATGTCCTCATTGACTAATTGTTCAGGGAATTCTCTATTTTGTCCACCACAAATCTGCCTTTACTTGTCAGCATAAATGTTGGAATTCCTACATTTCCATGTACTTTCAGATTGAGTTTATCAAAACCTCATAATTAGGGCCTAAGCCATTTGTTCACCCTTTGAATGTGATGCTGAAATCGCACACTGTAGTAAAACCGGATGAATCACCTGGCACTGATTAAGGCACTCGAAATGACAATGACACACAGCTCTGTCAACACTGCTGAGTCCTCCTCACTAATGTTTGGTGGTTAGTGCCAAAAATGTCTATCCTATTTTCATTTGAAATAATTAATTGTCTCGGTGGCAATCATATTCAGATCATTATCACTTACTGCTTAAAAAGATTCTCCACCCCTGTTAGCCAAAAGCTTAAATTTGTTCAATCCACACCTTGTACAATCAACTCCAAGGAGCAACTTTTCTTGATGTAACTTATCTAAACCTGTGATAATATTGTACACCTTTGGAAACGTTTCCTTCTACCACCTTTTTTCCTAAGGAGAGCAATACCAGTTTCTCCAGCCTAACCTTGTTGCCAGAGCATTCCAATCCAGTAAGTTTCTTTTGCACCAATTTGAGAAATATTTCAATTTTTGTTATTGTTAAGCAAGTTAGTAGATTAGGCACATCAATAGCAAATGGAATTTAATCCTGATAAGTGCAAGGTGATGTAGTTTGTGAGGTTTAGTATTAGAATTCCTACAGTGTGGAAACAGGCCCTTCAGCCCAACAGATCCACACTGACCCTCTGAAGAGTAATCCACCCAGACCCATTCCCCTATCCTCTCTTTACCCTTGACTAATGCACCTAACCTACACATCCCTGGACACTAGGGGCAATTTAGCATGGCCAATTCACCTAACCTGCTCATCTTTGGACTGTGAGAGGAAACCGGAGCACGCAGAGGAAACCCAAGCTGACACTGGGAGAATGTGCAAACTCCACACAGACAGTCGCCCGAAGCTGGAATTGAACCTGGGTCCCTGGCACTGAGGTAGCAGTGCTAACTACTGAACCACCGTGACCTGAAATAAAAGAACGATGCACAATGAATTGTAGATCTCTGTGGGGTACTCAGGAACAATGAGATTTTGGTATACAAGTTAATGGATCCCTCAAGGTCTCTGCACAGTTGGACAGTGCTAGTGAAGAAAGCCTATGGAATGCTTGCCTTCATTAGCTAGGCATAGAATTTAGGAGCGAGGAAATCATTGGTGAGGCCACAGATTGAGCACAAAGTATTCAATCAGAAGGATGTGATTGCACTGGAGTGGGTGCATAGTAGAATGACCAGGATGTTGCCTGGAATGAAAAGCCTCTGGTCTGAGGAGAGGCTGAATAGGCTGGTTTGTTTTTCTTGTGAGCGAGGAGCAGGAGGGGGTGGAGGAGTGGTTGACAGTGAGAATTTCTTCCCCGTGGCAGACATGTCTAAGACGAGGGGGCATGAGTTTAAGGTGAAGAGCAAGTGGTTTAGAGGATATCTGAGGAAAAAAAATTCACCCAGAGGTTGGTATGGAACATGCTGCCCGAGAAGGTTGGGGTGGTAAGTACACTTGTAATACTTAAGAAGCAGCTGGATGTGTACTTGATGCCAAAGCTATGAACCAAGTGTCAGCAAATGGGATTAATGTTTGTTGATTGGCATAGACATGATGTGCTTAAAGGCTTGTTTCTTTGCTGCCAGAGCTTCATAAAAGTTCAGGATATCTTTCATGTTTTTGTACTCTATATTTTCTTTGATATCCCTGTGCAATATTTTGCATTGTGCCATAGTCAATTTTATATTTCCCTATCCTTTTACATCATCTTGCACGTCACTATGAAATTTCATTTCCCACTCATCGGTCCACTTAGCTGCAGTTGATCAGCATTAGAACATAGAACATAGAACAATACAGCACAGAACAGGCCCTTCAGCCCACGAAGTTGTGCCGAACATTTGTCCTAGCTTAAGCACCTATCCATGTACCTATCCAATTGCCGCTTAAAGGCCACCAATGATTCTGACTCTGCCACTCCCACAGGCAGCGCATTCCATGCATTATTGTTTGCCCACATCTCCAAGTTTGGAAACATTGGAAAATATGACATTTTATTCTCTATTCCAATATGAAGTAATATGTACTGATCCTGTTGCTCTTCCTTGGAAAACGCCTTTCTATAACATCCTCCAGTTGAAAAACAGCAGTTGACCAGAAATCATTTCTGACATGAAGGAATTTTTAAACCAAATTGACTGATCCTCCTTGACATGAGACTGAATTCAGTCAATTAGTCCTTTATGATACTTTGCCAAACATTTGCTAAAATGCACAAGGATCACAAGAATTAATGTTCTTTTACCATCATAACTTTTGATGAAGTAACAAATTTGAAATGGATTATTCAAATATGATCTGCCTTTTACAACTTCAGACCAGCTGTTCTTGAAAAATGTAAGTTTCTGTAAGACCTTTTTTTCATGTTGATTAACTATCGTGTCTTGTTAACTTTAGAAACATTATCAATCATGCTTCTAAAGGCTTAGAGAGATCGATGTTTGAGGTTATGGTTTGCAGTGGATGCACCACATTGCCATTTATACCTTTGCCAGACCCACCACTTTTTTTTTCCTTATCCCATTACAAACTTTGAAGATTGTTACAATGCTGAAAGAGGTAATTCAGTCTATCATGCCTGCATACACTTTTGCATTATGTCATATTCTCTTTGCCATTTTATTTGTCCTGCCTTCTTGCCCATTATAGGCTCTTTTTTGTTAACTTTGTGACTCCCCTACCTCTGTATATTCTTAGAATCTGTTAATTGCTAAGAATTTGCAGTTCTGAGCAGTCATTGATCTACATTGATGTAGACAGAAACAAAGTACACAATGCTGAATATTTCTAACATTTTGTTTACATTTTAGTTTTGCTGTATTTACAGTATTTTGCTCTAGTATAAAATGTATTTACTTGTAATTAACTGTCTAATTACGCTAATATTGAAGTGAATGTTCTTGAGAAATAATATCACAATTTATCATTGAAAATGTTATTTTGATATTGCTCGTTACTCTCTTATCAGACACACTAAGCTGGAGAAACTTTTTGAGATCCAAGCCATACCTAAAGATCAGCAATGCAACCATTTAAAAAGAGTCAGTGCTAACCTGCCAGAGCTTGGCATGTAAGTGTTTCTACTAATATATGAAATTACTAAATGAAAAACAATGGGTGAAGATTCAAAACTAGATCTGTCTTAAAATTCCCTTGATTACAGGTTTTTACAGCATTTTGCTGTGAGTAGTGCGAGTCATGAACCAGTAAGAAGATCTGATCTGTCCATATTATTACAACAATCAAAGTTATCCTCCACAATCAGTGAAGACCAGAATAAGGTAATAGAGCATGTTGTTGGCCTTTTAAAGACCGATGCTTAAAATGTAATTTATTTATTCTTTATTGAAGGCGACTTGATAGAACTATATAAAATTAAGAAGCATGGATAGGGTGGGTAGCTGGTGTCTTTTCCCAGAGTGGTAATGTCAAAAACTAGGGCCATAAGTTTATGTGCAAGGGGAAATGTTTAAAGGAAATATGTGGAGCAAGTTTTCTACAAGAGATGATTGGTGCCTGGAACATGCTGCCTGGGGAGTGGTAGGACCAGATATGATAGCAACATTTAAAAGGCATTTAGACAGATATAAGAACAAGCAGGGGATAGACGGATAAGCATTGTGTGCAAAGAGATTGGATTAGTTCAGAATGGTATGGTCAGTGCAGATATGGTGGGCTGAAGTGCATGTTCCTGCGCTGTACTGTCTTATGTCCTATGTACCATTAATTGCAAATCTGTAGTTCAAACTCAGCAAATGTAGATAGAGTTTGAATGACCAGCTAGTTATATCAGAACAGCATAAGTAGTGACTGGCCAAAGAGTTGCTACTTGGAGTAATTGGACTGTGTAACTTGCCTTTATGTTCATTTAATCTTTCCCAGTGTACACCTACATAACTTTGATCCAGCATTAATATTTTACAGTGCATTGATCCCATTTAATTTTTTTGAAAGTGCTGTGCTAATACGATTAAAATGATACCTTATGGGTATGAGTGTTCTACTTTTTTATTTTTATGAATTGTTCAGAAGAATCAAAAAGCAGAATACTGCAGATGCTGAAAACCAAAAAGAAAGAAACCCAAAGCATTAGAAACTTTCTTCATGTCTGGCAGCATCTATGGAAGGAGAACCAGAATTAATGTTTTAATTCAAGGAACTGGAATCTGAAACATTGTTCTATCGGACTATTAAACCCTAAAAAATAGGAACAGGAGTAGGTATCCAGCTCCACTGGTCTGCTCTACCACTCAGTATTTCTTCCACCCACTTTCCTGCCCTTTCCCCATAATTATTAATTCCCTTGCTAGTCAAGAATTTACCTAAATTTAACCTTAAATATATACAAGAACTCTGCCTCCACAGTGCTCTGTGGGATCTCTGAATAAATTCCTCCTCATATCAGTCTTAAATTAGTGCACTTAATTCTGAGATTAGAATTAAAATGAGGTTTTTTGTCATGTATATGCAAATACAGGAGTACAGTGAAAAGTTTACAGTATCGCCCCCACGTGGCGCCATCTTGGGTACAAAGTACCTTGGTACTAACGTTAGATACAAAATAGAGAAATAAAGAAAAAAAGTTACATTACCTTCATAGTATAAGTTACAAAAATAAGAACTGAAGTTAAAAAGATAAACATTGCAGTTTTTCTCGAAAGGTCAGTGCACTAGATCAATGTAGGAGGCTTGCACATGTGGTCTGACAGAATTTGCAAGCTGCTGACTGACCACATTGATCTACTGGCCGTCCCCACTCAGCTCAGGGCACGCTGGCCATCCCCGTTCCGCTTGGGCCTCTAGACCCCGGCCGTCCTGCCCTGTTCCACTTCGCTCGGGCCTCCAGATTCTAGCCATCATGAGATTGTCTGTCTTTCTTCCAGACTAGAGTCCCAACGTTTTTAACTTTCCTCATAAGACAGTTCCTCCATACTAGGATTCAGCCTGGTGAACCTGCTGTGAACTGCCTCCAATAATTAATATATTTTCTTAAATAAGTGGAGCAAGCCTGTTCACAGTACACCACCTTGTGTACTTGCAGTAAGTCCTCCATTGAAATAAGGACCAACATTCCATTTGCCTTCCTGATTACCTGTTGTACTTATATGCTAGCTTTGTGTTTCATGTACAAGAGCCCCCAAGTCCCTCTTTGTTGCACCTTTCTCCAGCTTTTCTCCATATAACTAACATTGTTAATTTGTTCTCTCTTTGAAAATGTTTTCCCCAAATTATACTCCATTTGTCAACTTGTCCACTTAATTAGTCTATTAATATCCTATTTGTAAACTGTTATATCCGTCTCACAACCTTTCCATCTAGTTTAGTGTTGTCTGCAATTTTGGCTAAATACATACACTTCCTTCCTCCAAGTCATATATTGTAAATAGTTGTGGTCCCAGCGCTGATCCCTGTGGAACCCCGCTAGTTGTGGGTCGCCAACTAACAAACTTCCCACTAAGCTGCTGACCATGTGCCTTCTCCTTATCGTCCCCACATTTGCCAATGAGGAAAATACTAAAATAAAACCAAGAACTGTGGATACTGGAAAGCTGTTCTGATGATGGACCCAAAACATCAACTCTGCTTTCTTTCCACCGATGCTGCTAGATCTGTTGAATTTATCCAGCATTTTCTGTTCTTGTTAACTTGGGGATTAGTGATGGTAACGTAATTGTATGTCGAGGGGCGGTGATTAGGTTGTCTCTTATTGCAGATGGTCATTGCCTGGCTTTTTTGTGGCATGAATGTTACTTGCCACTTTTCAGCCCAAGCCTGGATATTGTCCAGGTCTTAGTGCATTTAGGCATGGACTGCTTCAGTATCTGGAGAGTCACCATTGGTGCTGTGATCAGTGGATATTCTGAATACTGACAGGGCAGTTCATTGATCAAGCAGCTAAAGATGGTTGGGCCAAGGACACTAACCTGCAGAATTGTTCCAGAGCTGAGAATGAGTGGCCTCCAACAACCACAACCATCTTCCTTTGTGCCACGTATGACTCCAACCAGCAGAGTGTTTTTCCTCGATTCCATTGATTCCAGTTTTGCTCAGGCTCCTTGATGCCACGCAAATCAAATGTGGCCTTGATATCAAGGACAGTCACACTCACTTCATCTCTGGAATTCAGCTCTTCTTTCTTTGTTTGTTTGAACCAAAGCTGATATGAGATCAGAAGCTGAGTGTCCCTGTTGGAATCCAAACTAGACATCAGTGAGCAGATTATCGTTGAGCAGGTGACTGCCAGCTTATTGCAAAAACTGAGAGAGCTAGGCCATTTTGCCAAGTTGATTAAATTCGGTCTTCTAATTGAGTGACTTTTAAAGTTTTTTTTCACGGTTATGTGTATCAATGGCTAACCCAGGTTTGTTGTCCATTACCAATTGCCTGGAGGACAATTAACAGCCACTGTGTTGCTGTTGCTTTGGAGTTGTTAGGCTAGACTAGTTAAGCCTAGTAGAATTCCTTCCCTGAAGGACATCAATGAATTAAATGATTTTCTTTGTGACGTAGTTGCATAGTTTTATTAGTCTAGTTTTGTTTTTATTTCAGGTTTTTATTCAGATTTCACCAGACATGGGATTCCAACCCCTATCACCAAAACATTAGCTGTGGATTACTTTTCAAGTGACGTTACCACTAGGTCACTGCCTCTCCTGACTCAAGTAATTTAAAAACCTGTTTTGATGAAGAAAACACAGTCTGAGTTAAAATACTGATTAGTTGAGTGAATATGGTGGGTGGTAGTGAAGGGTGGACAAATCAGAGGTGCCCCATGTGTATTTCTAGCCACTTGGTGGAGGAGGAGACTAATCATCGAGCTTTATTTAGTTTTAGATTTATTTACAAAAGAAGATATTATGAATACGTAGTTCCTAACACTTCAATGCACTTCCTGTGCCAATAAATATTTGATATACTCTTCAGAAAATTATAATCAAATCAAAAACTTAACATGTTGACAGCAGCTTCAAGGGGCACTGCATCAGAAACAAAATTTCAAAGTTACTTTCAAAACGAAAAAGAAAGATATTCGTGGGGCTGTTGATGCATTCTGGCCTGAGATATCCACTTTTGGAAGGCCAGGGAACTGCATGCTCCCTTTCCAGGGAGACCTAGGCATGGACTTTACTCCATTTTGCTCTTCTATAGATAATGTCCAATGACCATTTCTGCTGTTTGGACCTGTTAATGGCCACTGTGGCCAGGCCCACATGGGGCACTTCTGATTTGTCCACCCTTCACCACAACCCTCCAAATCATGAGCATGACATTTCTGTACTTTCATAAAAGAGAAGCAACAAAGTAGAGATACAATCTTATGTGTGTCTCTGTCTTCTCAAAGCCACAATGAATACAGGTGGTTTTTAAGTCCATGCTCCATGTCACCTAATATGTGCCTGTGCACTACCCTCCACACTAAATTCCTGTGGTAAAGGGCAGGACTCTTTGGAATTTTCCTTATAGACCCCCACCTAAAGGCAGGACAGAATGCCACATTAGAACGTAGAACAGTACAGCACATGAACAGGTGGTTTGGCCCACAGTGTCTGAGCAGACTATGATGCTATTCTGAGCTATGCCCAGCTGCCTGCACGTGATCTGTAAGACTCCCTATTTCCTACTTGAGTATCTGTCATGTGACGTCTGAATGTTTACAGATGGTATACAAGGAAGTGGACAGTGTCCAGCAGCAACCCAGACTGAAAACCCTGCCATTTGACATGGAATAGCATGGAGGAGATTTTCTTGAGACTGTTCAGATTATCAGCTGAGACTCTCTAGGATGATTTCAGGACCTTTAGCCAATGTGAAATTCCATCCAAATGGGGGTCAGTTCAGACAAACATCCACCTGACCATTGAGCCACCTCTAAGACGCAGATGCAGTCAGGACTAGGTGTTAGGTTTCTTAAGACATTACAAATTTAAGTAACTATTGAATTAATGGCCCCCTCCTGTAACCTATGTCAGTGAGCCGTCAGTCAATGGTGGGTAAGTTATTGGATGAGATTTGGAGAGACAGAATTTATATGCTTTTGGAAAGGCAAGGATTGATTAGGAATAGTCATCATGACTTTGTGCATGGGAAGTCCTGTCTCACTAACTTGATTGAGCTTTTTGAAGAAGTGATAAAGAAGATTGATAAAGGCAGGGTGGTTGACTTTGTCGATATGGACTTCAGCAAAGTGTTCAACAAGGTTCCACATGGTATGCTGGTGAGTGAGATTCGATCACATAGGGTCCAGGGGGCGCTAACCAGTTGGATACAAAAATGGCTTGAAGGGAGGAGACAGAGGGTGGTGGAATTCGGATTTTTTTTGACTGGAGGCCTGTGACCACCAGTGTGCCATAAATATTGGTGTGTTTTGTCATTTACATAAATGATTTGGATATGAATACAGGAGGCATGATTAGTAAGTTTGCAGTTGATGCCAAAATAGGTAATATAGTGGATAGTCAAGATTATCTCAGAGCACAACAGGAGCTTCATCAGAGGAGTGACCGAGGGGTGACAGATGGAGTTTAATTAAGATAAATGTGAGTTGTTGCATTTGGAAAGGCAAACCAGGGCAGTACTTGTACAGTTAGTAGCAGAGCTCTGGGGAGTGTTCCCAAACAAAGTGACCTAGTGGTGCAGGTGCATTGTTCCTTGAAAGTGGAGTCCTAGCGAGACATGATGGTGAAGGCATTTGACACACTTTCCCTTATTGGTCAGAACATTGAATATAGGAGTAAGGATGTCGTGCTGCTGCAGAACGGGGTATTGCTGAAGCCACTTTTTAGTATTGTAAGTGCAATTCTGATTGCCCTTTATAGGAAACATGTTAAAACTTGGGAGGGTGCAGAAAAGATTTATAAGGCTGTTACTGGGACTTGAGGGTTTGAGCTATAGGGAGAGGCTGAATAGACTGGGGCTTTTTACACTGGAGTATTGGAGGCTGAGGGGGTTACCTTAGAGAGGTTTATAAAATCATGAGGGGCATGAATAAGGTGAATTATCTCAGCTCTTTTCCCTAGGATAGGGGAATCCAAAACTAGAGGACATATGTTTAAGGTGACCGGGGAAAGATTTAAAAAGGTTCTGAGAGGTAACTTTTTCCACAGAAGGTGGTGCATGTATGGAACGAGCTGCCAGAGTGATGGAGGTGGGTACAGTTACAATATTTTAAAGGCATCTGCATCGGTGTATGAATTGGAAGGGTTTAGAGGGACATTGGCCAAAAGGTAGCAAATGAGATGAAGTCACATTGGCATATCTGGTTGGCACGGGCGAGTTGGTCTGAAGGTTATGTTTCTGTGTTGTATACCTCTATGACTGCATGAACTGAATCTCAATTTATACAGAAACATATGGTATTTTTTTTTGTTTCTTCGGTTATCATTCCTCTTCACAATGCTGTGTCAGGTGGTCCAGTGTTCATTGTAGAGCAAATATAATTCTTAACTGTGGTTATCCAAAACTGCGATTTCCTCTTCTTTTTCTCTCCATTCCTGAAAATAATTGTGTAAAACATCTGTAAAATGTATCTGGCCACTAAATTGCACAATATTTGTTAAATAATTTCACTTTCATAGAAGCAAACAACCTTACTGGAATAAAAAAATTATCAAATAATTTGCTAGAATCCTTTCATATAAGTATTTACTTTTATTTGGAACTGTGTATAATTTAGTTTTTCAGATTGAAATGGGCACTACCTGCAAGTCGGTGTAGACATGGTCAACTGAAGGGCCTCTTCCTGTGCTCTACTATTGTATATTGTTATATTAAATGATTTATTTTCTTATTTGTTTAAGATGGTGATCACTATTATTGCGGGACTTCCTGGTAGTTATAAAGAAGAACTTTGTACCTATATTGTCAATCTGAATCAAGAACATGGAAGGTCAGTAAGTTAAATAATTTGGCAGTCATTTTTCTTTATAACTTACAATTAAGATTATATTTTAGTAAATGAAGAAGTGTTCTTCTCTTTAAGTGTAATATATTAGTGTTTTCTACTCCTAAACCTTTCCTGCAGAAAGGGCTAGATTTTCTTACTAGAGTCCGCATTCTTACCTGGGAGAAAGTACCTGCAAAAGTGGAATTTTTGATTTGAAAGATGGGGTGAATGTTCAAGTCAGGTCCACCATCCCACAAAGAATTCTGAGGCAGAGGAGCTATTGGGTACCATTCAGTTGTTGGCAAATCAGTAAAAGGGAAAAAAAATCCATTTACCTCTCTCAACTTGACCTGCCTCCCAAACTGTGACCGTCACCTACCGCATGTTCTGAGCTAAATGCTGCTGTTGACCACTTCATGTCCACCTCTGCCTTCCATGCCAAGCAATGGTACTTCTGCACTCATTCCTTGGGCTTACACTATAGAGGGGTTTGATTTAGCTCAGTTGGCTGGACAGCTGGTATGCAATACAAAGTATCACCATTCGTATGAGTTCAGTTTCCTCACTCTCCCTCTCAACTCTCCCCTCACCTGAGACATGGTGACTCTCAGGTTAACCTATCACCAGTGTCTCTTTTGAGAGACCAAGCCTATGGTCATGGTGACTTTACTTTTCCCTTTACTTTTACTGTCCAGAAGCCATGAACCCTATCGTAACAGAGAAGCAAAAAGGCAAAGTATTCTACCAATAATAATACATTGGGAAATGTGGATTACGAAGGGATCTGCATGTCCTTGTACACCAGTGCAAGGCAATTGCAGCAAGCAGTTAGGAAGCACATGATGTGTTGGCCTTCATTGCAAGAGAATTTATTTCTGAAGTAGGTATTCCTTAATGCAGTTATTCAAGACACTGTTGAGACAACACCTCTAGAATATTCGTACAGTTTGGTGTCCATGCCTAAGTAAGGATACACTCGCCGTAGAGCGAGTACTGCAGAGGTTAACTGGGCTGATATCAGGGATGGCAGGACTGACCTATGAGAAGAGATTGGTACAATTATGCATATATTGATGAGTGGGGATTGATTGAAATATATAAGATTCAACAGAGCTGAACTATACTTTATGTAGGAAGGATTTTTCCCTGGTAACTGAGTCTAGAATCTGGGACAATCTCAGGAAACTGGACAGAACGTATTGGATATAGAAACATAGAAAATAGGTGCACAAGAAGGCCATTTGGCCCTTCAAGCCTGGACCACCATTCAATATGATCATGGCTGATACGCATTTTCAATATCCCATTCTGCCTTTCTCTCCATATATCTTGATCACTTAAGCCACAAGGGCCATGTCCACCTCCCTCTTGAATATATCGAACAAACTGGCCCCAGCAGCATTCTCTGGTAGAGAGTTCCACAGGTTCACAACTGAGTGAAGAAATTCTTCCTCATCTCAGTCTGGAATGGCTTCCCCCTTATTGTTAGACCTCTTGTTCTGGAATTCCCCAACATTGGGTATACCCACTCACATCAGGATTTTATGTTTCCACAATATCTTCAATCTTCTAAATTCCAATGAGCATAAGACCAGTCGATCCAGGCTTTCTTCATATGTTAGTCCTACCATTCCCAAGAATCAGTCTAGTGAACCTTTACAGGACGACTTCAATAGCAAGAATGTCCATCCTCTGACTAAGGGATCAAAACTGCATAAAATACTCAAGGTATGGCCTCGCCAAAGCCCTTATAACTGCAGCAAGTCATCCTTACTTCTGTACTCCAATCCTCTTGCAATGAAAATCCACTTTCATCACTGCCTGCTGCATCTGTATGTCAACGATTTGCAACTGTTCCACCATGACACCCAGGCTTCATTGCACATCACCTTTTTCCTAAACTGCCACAATTCATATTCTAATATGTCTTCCTGTTTTTGTGAGCAAACGGGATAGTCTCACGTTTATCCACATTATATTCATTTGCCAAGTATTTGCCCATTCAGCCAGCCTATCCAAGTCACCCCTGCAGCCTCTTAGTATCCTTCTCACAGCCCGCATTGCCACTCAGCTTAGTGATGTCTGCAAATTTGGAGATATTACATTCAATTCCTTCGTCTAAATTGACTGTTGACTCTTAACTTCTCTAATGCATACAGAGAAACCTAGATTATCTGAAGGACACATCTGGGCAGTATTTCATTCGGTTAATCGAATGCCAGATAACATTGTTAGCAAGAATCGGGACCTTGCGATCTTGTCTGGATAATCCAAAATTCAGTTAATCGAATGCCGGATAATCGAGGTTCCTCTTTATTGTGAATAACATCGATGAATCACCCTGTCCACTCGACTGGTCACATCCTCAAAAAGTTCCAGAAGATTTGTCAAGCATGGTTTCCGTTTAGTGAATCCATGTTAATTTGGATCGATTGTGTCATGCTTTCCAAATGCTCAGTTATTACTTACTTCAATTGACTCCAGCATTTTCCCCATTACTGATGTCAGACTAACTGGCCTAGAATTCCCCATTTTCTTTCTCCCTCCTTTTTTAAAATGTGGGGTTACATGATGTCCCCTCCAGTCCATTGGAACCGGTGGAGTCTATAGAATGCTGAAAAATGGTCACTACTGCATCCGCATTTTCCAGGGCTACTTCCTTAAGTACTCTGGGCTGCAGAACATCATGCCCTGGGGATTTATCGGGTTTTAATCCCATAAATTTTCCCAATGCCATCTCCTGGTTACTAAAGATTTCCTTCAGTTCCTCCTTCATGCTTGACCCTTTGTTCCCTAGCATTTCTGAAAGGTTATTTGTATTCTTCTTAGTGAAAACAGATCCAAAGTACCTGTTCAACTGGTCAGCCATCTCTTTGTTGTCCATTATGAATTCACCGGATTCTAACTATAAGGGGCCTACATTTGTCGTCTTCTGTCTTTTTCTCTTCACATATCTATAGAAGCTTTTGCTGTCAGGCTCAGCACCAGAGACCTGGCCACTATGGCTTTCCCCGGTACGTCAACCCCCAACAGTATCCAAAACGGTATGCATTATTGAGGGGAACGGCCACTGCGGATCTCTGCATTGTCTGCCTGTTCCCTTTCCGTAACCCATCTACCTTTTTCCAGTACCTGAGGTGAGCGTACACCTCTGTAACTCCTCTCTATTACCCCCTCCGCCTCCTAAATGATCCAAAGGTCATCCAGCTCCAGTTCCTTATTGCATTTTATGAAGAGGTGGAGCTCGGTGCATTTCCCACAGTTGAAGTCCGTGGGGACACTAGTGGTGACCCTTACCTCCCACATCCTGCAGGAGGAGCGTGCAACTGCCCTAAAGTCCATTCCCACTGTTCTGAATTCCCAAAGAGACTATTGAACAAACTATTAACCTTACCGAATCAGTGGGCAGAATCTTTTTTTTGCCTTTAGTTTCTTGTTTGATACCATTCCCAGCCTCGCAACTACTGTTTGGTCTGTGCACATCTCCCTCCTACGTCTTTTTTTCCCTTTGGTGTTCTGCAGCTCCACCCATACAGATTCCACATTGTCCAGGCTAATGTCCTCCCTTACAATTGTGTTAAACCATTCCTTAACCACCAAGGCTACCCCACCTCCCTTTCTGTCTGTCTTTCCTGAAAATTGAATAACCCTAGACATTGAGTTCTCATCCTTGGTCACCTGAGCCAGGTTTCCATGATCCCAATTACATCATATCCATTACTAACTGTCTGTGCAGTTAATTCATCCACACTATTACAAATACTTCTCACATTGACTCAGAGTCTTCAGGCTCTTTTTTTTTGACATTTATTGCCCTTTAGAATTATGATGTAGTGTGACCCTTTTTGATTTTTGTCTTTGGTTTCTCTACTTTCCACTTTCACTTTTTCACTTACTATCTTTTGTTTCTATCCCCACTTCCCTCTGACTTCCTGCATTGGTTTGTACCCCACCTACTGTAAAAGTTTTTAAACCCTCCCCAGTAGCAGATGCAAACTCTCTTTTCCCCCACCCTTGTTTTCCCCCACACCCTCAATCCAATAGGCATTGGTTCCAGTCATTGCCCAGCTTCACACATCCAGTTTGGACTGGTCCCACCTCCCCTGGAGCCGGTTCTAATGTCCTAGGAATTTAAATTCCTCCCTCTTGAATCATCCCTCAAGCTATGTATTCGTCTTGGCTATCCTTCTATTCCTGCTCTGACTAGCACGTGGTACTGGTATCAATCCCAAGATTTCTTTCTTTTGAGGTCATACCTCTTAATTTACCTCCTCATTCCCTAAATTCAGCTTGTAGAACCTCTTCCTATCTTTTTATCTATATCATTGGTGCCTATGTGCACCAGGACAACTAGCTGCTCAATCTTCCCCCTTCAGAATGTCCTGCAACCGCTCCTAGGCATCCTTGATCCTTGCACCAAGAAGGCAACATATCATCCTGGACTCTTATTTGCGGCTGCAGAAACAGCTATGATTGAATCTTTGATCATGACAGCTCTGCCATTCTTTGTGTAACAGAGCCAGCCATGAACCCAACCACAGCCACCTTCCCCTGGTGAGCTATCTCCCCCAGCAGTATACAAAATGGTATATCTGTTTTGGAGGACAATGACCGCAGAGGACCCCTGCATTTACTTCCTACTGTTCCTCCGTCTGTTGGTCACTTATTCCCAATCTTCCTCAATTTTTATTTGCGGTGTGACCAGCTTACTGAACGTGCTATCTACGATTCCCTTAGCCTCATGAATGCTCCAAAGTGAATCCAGCCACAGTCGGGCAGAAGCTGCATATGAAGGAGTCAGGGAAATCGAAGGGTCTCCAAATTCCCACATCACATAGGAAGCACATGACACCAGTTTGGGATCTACTGCCTTTAATTTGTTGTTCCACTATAGCTTGCCTTTTATTTGGTCCTAGGCAGTCATTGACTGAGACAACTCCTTCCAGAACACTCCTCAGTTGCTTCTCGGTAGCACCCTCTACAGAGAGGACTGCAATGCAGAAACATTTCTTCACTTAAAAGGGCAATGAACCTGTGAATTCTCTACCACAGAAGGCCGTGGAAGCCAAGTCACTGAATATATTCCTAAATGAGATAAATCTTTAGATTTTAATGTATCAAGTGTACGAGGAAAAAGTGGGAATATGACATTGAAGTAGATGATCGACAATGAAGACTGGATAACTTTCTCTCCTAATGTATTTTTTTTAATATGAAGTGATCCTCAGCATTAGATAATAGTGTTCAGCCAGTTAAATTCTTTCCCCGTGATATCAAGAAACAATTGGAGACACTGGATACGCAAAGACTATGGGCCTTGAGAACATTTTGGCAATAATACTGAAGACTTGTGGTCCAAAACTTTCCACTCCCCAAGCCAAGATATTCCAGTACAGTTACAACACAGGTATCTACCTGACAATGTGGAAAATTGCCCAGGTATATCCTGCACATAAGAAAAAGGACAAATCCAACCTAGCCATTTAGCACCCCATCAGTCTCTTCTCGATCGTCAGTAAAGTGATGGAAGGTGTCATCAACAATGCTACCAAGCAACATCTGCTTAGTGATGTCCAGTTTGGGTTTCAACAGGGTCATTCAGCTGACCTCATTACAGCCTTGGTTCAAACATAGACAAAACAGCTGAATTCCAGTGGTGAGGTGAGAGTGACAGCCCTTGACATCAAGGCTACATTCAACTGAGTGTGGCAACAAGAAGCTCAAGCAAAACTGGAATCCGTGCGTATCAGGCGGTATACTGGTGGTTGAAGTCATACCTGCAATATAGGAATATGGTTATGGTTGTTGGTGAGTCATTTCAGCTCCAAGGCATTTCTCTAGGAGTGACTCAGGATAATGTAGATTAGATTACTTACAGTGTGGAAACAGGCCCTTCGGCCCAACAAGTCCACACTGCCCCGCCGAAGCGCAACCCACCCATACCCCTACATCTACCCCTTACCTAACACTACGGGCAATTTAGCATGGCCAATTCACCTGACCTGCACATCTTTGGACTGTGGGAGGAAACCGGAGCACCTGGAGGAAACCCACGCAGACACTGGGAGAATGTGCAAACTCCGCACAGTCAGTCGCCTGAGGCGGGAATTGAACCCGGGTCTCTAGCGCTGTGAGGCAGCGGTGCTAACCACAGTGCCACCGTGCCGCCCTCACGGGCTGGGCTCATTCATCATCAACTACTTCATCAATAACCTTTCGTGCATCATAACGTCAGAAGGTGCTCGCCCATGATTGCACAATGTTCAGCACCATTTGCAAATTCTCAGTTACTGAAGCAGTCCATGTTTGAATGTAATTGGATCTGGACAATATCCAGGCTTGGGCTGACAAGTGGCAAGTAACATTTGCGCCACACAAATGCCAGGCTATGGCCTTCACTACTAAGAGATAATCTAGCCACCACCCCTCAATATTGAACAGTGTTACCATCACTGAATGCCCCACTCGCAGCATCCTGGAGGTTATCATTGACCAGAAACTCAACTGGACTCACGACATAAATGCAGTGGCTACAAGAATAGGTCAGAAGTTCTGAATAAGTCACTTCCTAACTATTCAAAGCCTGTCCACCATCTATAAGGCATGAGTCAGGAGTGTGATAGAATACTCCCCACTTGCCTGGATGAGTGCAGTCCCAACAACACTCAAGAAGCTTGACACCATCCAAGACAAAGCAGGCTGCTTGATTGGCATCACATCCACTCCCTCCACCACCGATGTGCGGTAGCAGCAGTGTGTACTATATACAAGATGCACTGCAGAAATTCACCAAACATCTTCAGACAGCACTTTGCAAACCCATGACCACTTAGCATCTGGAAGGACATGAGCAGCAGATATATGGGAACACTAACACCCTTGGGTTTCTCCTCCAAGTGTCTCTCCATCCTGACTTGGAAATATATCGCAGGTCCTTTTACTGTTGCTGGGTCAAAATCCTGAATTCCCTCCCTAATGGTATTGTGGGCCAACCCACAACAGGTGGATTGCAGCACTTCAAGAAGAGAGCTCACCACCACCTTCTCGAGCAACTGGGATGGGCAATAAATGCTGGCCCAGCCACTGTTGCCCACATCCCACAAAATGAATATTTTTTAAAAAGTAATTTATTCAATCATTGATTCATAAGTTTCTTCACTTTATTTCTTAATTTCTAGTGTCAATCATCTAGCACTATCAGTAGTGAGAATTATCAGCATTGACGCATTTTTATCTTGTGTAAATAAAATGTTTGTAATTAACAGATCAAGAGCTGTTAGTCCAACAATGTTTTCCGTGGGTGCAGCTGTTTCGGTAGATAAAAAAACAAAGAGCAACTTGTGAGTTAGAAGTATGAGTAAATCATTCAATACTTTGAGACTTCTCTGTCACTGTGTCCATGATCTGCTTGTGGTTTCAACTCAATTTTCTGGTTTGCATATTGTTAATCAGTAATCTTTCTATCAACCTTAAGTATACCCAAGGACTCTGGCCTCCTAGCTGTCAGCAGCAAGCAAAGATACTCAACCCCTGTAATGGCATGGATAGAAGATTGGCTAGGTAACAGAAAGGGACTAATGGCTCTTTTATGAGCTACTGATGTAATAGCTTTTTTTTCAAAAAAGGACACCAAAACTACATAGTACTGCAGATGCAGTTTCACCAAGACCATGTACAGCTGCTGTAAAATGTATATTTTTGTCGTACATTCCCTTTGCAATAAATTTCAACATTCCATTTGGTTTCCTATTCACTCGCTAAACCTGCATTTTAACATTTTGTGGTTCATGTACTAGGATGTGCACATCCCATTGTATTACAGATTTCTAATGTTGCTCGAGTTAACTAGTATACTGCTTCACTTATCTGCTTTGGCAGGAAACATAGTGAAATTCTCAGCGTACCAATCTAAAGAAAACACCCTATTGTCCTTACTCCCAATTTCTCATTTAATGACCAGTCCTTTAGCCACGCTAATATGTTATAATATATGCCCTTTGTGAACCTTGCTTTTGGAAGTTCACGTTTGTTACTTCTATAAGTTCCCTTTTAATCACTTTGTTTCTTTTCCGAAAAGGTCCAATAAATTAGACTGTAAGCAATAGGAACAGGAGTGAGTCATCGAGCAATACAGCGCAGAACAGGCCCTTTGGCCCTCGCTGTTGTGCCGACCTGCGAACTATTCTCAGCTTGTCCCCCTACACTATCCAAAAATCATCCACGTGCTTATCCAAGGATTGTTTAAATCTCCCTGATGTGGCTGAGTTGACTGCATTAGCAAATAGGGCATTCCACGCCCTTACCCCTCTCTGCGTAAAGAACCTGCCTCTGACATCTGTCTAAAATCCATCACCCCTCAATTTATAGTTATGCCCTCTTGTACAAGCTGACGTCGTCAGCTTGTACAAGAGTATTTCACTGCCTACCGTATCTAATCCTCTGATCATCTTTATGTCTTGATCAAATCCCCGCTTAACCACTGCCTTTCCAATGAGAACAGACCCAAGTGTCTCAGCCTTTCCTCATAAGACCTTCCCTCCAGATCAGGCAACATCTTGGTAAATCTCCTCTGCACCTTTTTCCAATGCTTCCACATCCTTCGTGTAATGGGCAACCAGAACTGCACACAATATTCCAAGTGTGGCCGCACCAGCGTTTTGTATAGATGCAGCAAATTGGCCATTTGACCATCGAGACTGAATCTTCATTCAGTAGGATCATTCCTTGCATCCACTTTTCCTGGACCCTTGATACCTCCTACTTATCAAGAATCTATCCATCTCAGCCTTAAATTTACACAAGGACTATACCTCCACAGCTCTCTGGAACAAGGAGTTCCAAAGATACTCAACTCTGAGAGAAGAAATTCCTTCTTATCCTAGTCTTAAATTGGTGCCTCTTTATTTTGAGACTAAAATTAGTTGAATGCACTTTCCTACACCAATGCCATGTTGTCTCTGCCTGATTTGTATTATGATTTTTCAAGTCAAAAAAACTCAAAAGAACTCCGGATGGTGGAAATCTGAAACAAAATTGCTGGAGGACCTCAGCAGGTCTGGCAGCATTTGTGGAGAAAAATAGAGTTACCGTTTCAAGTCCACTAACCCTCCTTCGGCTCTAAAGAAGGATCACTGGACCTGAAACATTAACTCTTGGTTTTTCTCCACAGATGCTGCCAGATCTGCTGAGTTTGATTTTTTTTTCAAAGTATCCTGCTGTAACCTCCTAAATTCCAGCAATATTCCTGTGATAAATATTTAACAAGCTAACATCAAGCTTTTTGGTTTGTCTCCCTTCTTTACATATTTTTCGATCAGCCAGGGGCCTTGCAGAACCTAAGCAATTCCAGACAATGTATCTTCTATCTTGACAGCTGCTATTTTCAGGACTCTAGGAATACAGACCATTTGGGACATTTAGGTCTGATATTTTTCTCAGCACCTTGTTGCTTGTAAATGTTTTGAGTTCCTCTGTCTTGTTTACTCGGTTTTCAAATACCATTGGGAAATGTTCCAAGTCTTCTACACAGAGGACAGACACAAAAGAACTGCTCAATGTCTCCATCAATTTCTTTACACACACCATCAAGGCTCAATGTTAATTTTCATTAGTCTATGTAAATAATTGTCGAAACTCTTGGAATCTGTCTTTCTATTACAAGATAACATTTTCTCATACTCCATTTTCTCTCTTTTTTGTTTAGTCATGATTTGGGTTAGATTTTAAGAAACAATAACTTATGATGTATCTTTGAAGATTTTATGCTCTTTTTAAAATTAATTTATGGTAAACGGGCATTACTGAAGCGGCATCGTAGTTCAGTGGTTAGCACTATAGGGGGATGGGTCTGGCTGGGATGGTCTTTGGAGGGTCAGTGTGGACATGTTGGGCCAAATGGCCTGTTTCCACACTGTAGGGATCTCTCTACTGTATCTCATGTTTGCCAGTATTTGTTGTCCATCTCTAGTTGTCCTCAAGGTGGTGGTGAAGTTGCTTTCTTGAACTGCTGCAGTTCATGTGCTGTAGGTTGACCCACAATGCCTTTAGAGAGGGAATGCCAAGATTTTAACCCAGCGACAGGGAACGAGCAGTGATATATTTCCAAGTAGGGAGGGTGAGTAGCTTGAAGGTGAACTTGAAGGTGGTGGTGTTCGCAGGTATATGTTGCATTTGTTCTTTTTAGATGGAAGTGGTCATGGGTTTGGAAGGTGTTATGTAAAGATCTTTGGTGAATTTCTGCTGTGCATCTTGTAAATAGAATACACTGGTGGTGGTGAGATTGGATGCTTGTGGATGCTTTGACCTGGATTGTGCTGTTGGAGCCGCACTATTCCAGGCAAGTGGGAAGTAATCCATCACTCTCCTGACTTGTGCCTTGAAGATGGTGGACAGACTTTAGGGACTCAGAAGGTGAATTACTTGCTGTAGTATTCCGAGCATCTGACCTGCGATTGTAGCCACAGTGTTAATGTGGTGAGTCCATCTGAGTTTCTGGTCAGTGGTATTTGATGTTAATAGGATGTTGATAGTGGAGGGATTCAGTGATGATAACACCACTGAATGTCAAGGAGCAGTGGTGAGATGGTCATTGTCTGGAATTTGTGTGGTGTGAATGTTACAGTTCAGATTGTTTCAGTTTGATATTATCTTTAACATTGTATTCAACTATAAATGATGCATCCTTCTCAATAGTCTTTCACATTGGAACAAGTGTTTGCTGCTAATTGTTAAATATCTCCTTAAAATATTCCCAAAGCATCTCTGCTGTCATCAATTCTAACTCAATTCTTTCCCTTGAGATAATTTTACACTTCTACTCATGCTGTTAGCTTAATTAAAACTTAAGACACCAGCTTTTATAGCACACCTCTTGCCCTCAAATTTCATTGTTATGATTACTGTTACGTAACTTTTCCGAAGAGGTTTTTTTTTTAACCCTGTTTCACTGCTCATTATCTGGTTGGAAATAGCCACCACCTTGGCTGCGGAGCATGCAACTCCGTACACTCTGTGAACTCATTCCAGGCCACCTTTTCCAGTTTGATTTGTTCAATCTCTATGTAGATTCAAATCTCTCATTATTGTGTTTCCTTTGTTACGCACGCTATTTATGTTTTCCTGTATGCTTTTGCTTATAAAGGCCTATAAATCGCTCCCTGAAGTCATCCTTGTCTTATTTCTTGTCTCTACTCAAATCAATTTTACATTTCGTGCTGTCAAGGTAAATTCCTACCTCACAACTGTACTATGACGCTTTTAGCTGGCTGAACTACCTCACCACCTTTTCCTAGTTTCTTGCATTTTCAGCATGTCATATAGCCTTCGATCTTTGATTCCTAGATTTTGTTCCCCTGCAACTTGTAATGGCCATAAGGTTACGCATGCTTTTTTTTTCCATCCATATTCAAAAAAATCAGTGCTTTATAGGATTTGTTCTTTGCAATCTCTGGACTTGTACACTTGTGCTTTTTTCAGTTTGTACGCTCCACCTCTTTGTTCCACATTTGCCACCTAAATGGCCACATCTCTTCCCACATGATGCCTTCCCCCTACTATTTTTATGGGCGGCATTGTGGCACAGTGGTTAGCACTGCTGCCTTACAGCGCCAGAGACCGGGGTTCAATTCCCACCTCGGGCGACTGTCTGTGTGGAGTTTACACATTCTCCCCGTGTGGGTTTCCTCTGGGTGCTCTGGTTTCCTCCCACAGTCCAAAAACGTGTAGGTTAGGTGAATTTGCCATGCTAAGTTGCCCGTAATGTTAAGTGAAGGGGTAAATGTCTGGGTGGGTTGCTCTTCGGAGGGTCGGTGTGGACTTGTTTGGCAGAAGGGCCTATTTCCACACTGTAAGTAATCTAATCTAATCTGTATGGTTTTCAATTTATGGGGCACTGGAGCCATGCTAAAACCAGTGTTCTGGTGAACTGTGCAGCAAGATTTGTAGAGAGGACCTGAAACTAAATAGTAGCTGTTCCACTCCAGTCTTTAAGCAATACGTTCAGCTTTATGGATGCCTGGGCTCTTGGATTATAGTTTCGCAGTTTGATGTGAGGATGAAATGCACATGTTTATCATTCAGTTCTAAAATATCATTATTAAGCATGAGTAATGAACAAGTTATGTGCCACATACAGAAGGAAAATACTGTAGATAAAGGAAATACTGCAATTTGGCAGTATCTGTGGGCTGGAAACAGTGACATTGACCTAAATTGTTAACCCAAGTGCTGGATCTACTAAGTATGTTCAATGTTCTGTTTCAGTAGCAAAATGGCTTAAGAATACAAAAATTGTCTGACAAAAACAAATAATCTGAAGTGGTTCAATAAATCTTCCTATGACTAATTACGGTTTCCTTTCATTAAAGGTGGTCAGTTTACCGTCAAATGCCAGATAACTGTGAGCTATTCAATGTTGGGCAAATCCATCGCTTTCTTTCAAATGTACTTGAAGCACAACGGAATCGGACCGTTCATCAATCTGTATACTCTAGAAAGAAAATGAGGCTGCTGATTGTGACACCAGGGTGAGTGTAATTCAGTGTAACAATGTACTTTACATGAAAGTTGCACCCGCCAAGTCAGAGTGTGGAAATCATTAGAATGTGGTATGTAGCATACCTAGTTGCTGGCTCAAGCATATTAAGTAATAAAAGAAAAGCTTTCCATTTGATTGTCTGATTAGTGAATGACATTGATCTCTATCTTGCCTTTCCCAGCCACAAAATAAAGTCCTGTTCCATTCTTCTTTTTGTCTATTCCGTGTTATAGGAACAGGTGTAGTCCTGGTGAAGGCATTTGATAAGCTTTCCTTTATTGGTCAGAGTATTGAGTACAGGAGTTGGGAGGTCATGTTGCGGCTGTACAGGACATTGGTTAGGCCACTTTTGGAATATTGCATGGAATTCTGGTCTCCTTCCTATTGGAAGGATGTTGTGAAACCTGAAGGGATTCCGAGAAGATTTACAAGGATGTTGCCAGAGTTTGAGCTATAGGGAGAGGCTGAATAGGCTGGGGCTGTTTTCCCTGGAGTGTCGAAGGCTGAGGGGTGACCTCATAGAGGTTTATAAAATCATGAGGGGCATGGCTAGGAGAAATAGACAAAGTCTTTTACCTTGGTTGGGGGAATCCAGAACTAGAGGTTAGGTTTAGGGTAAGAGGGGAAAGATGTAAAAGGGACCGAAGGGGCAACTTTTTCACACAGATGGTGGTGCACGTATGGAATGGGCTGCCAGAGGAAGTGGTGGAGGCTGGTACAATTGCAACATTTAAGAGGCATCTGGATGGGTATATGAATGGGAAGAATTTAGAGGGATGTGAGCCAAGTGCTGACAAATGGGACTAGATTAGGTTTGGATATCTGGTCGGCATGGATGAGTTGGACTGAAGGGTCTGTTTCTGTGTTGTACATCTCTACGACTTGAAGTATTGTGTCGCTTCATACAGGAAATCCAAGTTGGTTTTTTCTGAACAAATATCTCCCACGTGTTGACATATATGTTGTGTTTCTTGTGGTAAGCCTTTAGAGAGTCTTTAAATGCTTTGTTTGACCTCTTGTTTGAGTTCCTTCCTTGAGTTGGGTGAACATAATTTACTTTGACAGTCAGAACTCTAGTATGGGACCCTTCCAATGGAGTTGGTTTCGGATGATCACGGCTTTGATGCTGATGCTATTGGCTGCTTCAAGGATGCTGATGTTAGTACTCCTGTTCTTCCAGTTGATGCGGACAGTCTGTCTCAGACAATTTTGAGGGTACTTCTCAAGGGCCTTGAGGTGGTATCTATATGTAGTCCATATTTCAGAGCCTTGTAGAAGAGAAAGATCACTGCCTTATACACAAAGGTCTCTGTATCAAGTTATCAAAGAGTCTTATCCTTGGGTATTCAAAGATGGTACTGACAGATTGATGCAAAAATTCAATATTATATTCAATGTCAGCTTTGGATGAGAAATAGCTTCCCAGGTAAGGGAAATGTTCCACGTGTGAGAAGATTTCTCTGTTGACCTTGCTTAATGGATAGACCAGAAATTGAGCTAGGTAAGGTTGATAAAGGATCTGAATCATCTTGAGTTTGAGACCAATTCTTCAGAATGCTTCTGCCAAAAGCATTAACCAAGACTTGGAAGATTCACTTTCAAGAGTGTAGAGATAATGTTATTATCCACATACTGAAGTTTCATAGGTGAGATCGATGTCATTTTCTTCTTAGTTTTCCAAACATTTGAGGTTGAGAAATTTTCCATCCATTCTGTGGACAAAAGTCCACACCTCTGTGAAGCTTGTTCTTGACAAGATGAAAAATGATGCTGATGAAGATGGACAAAATAGTTGGGGCAATGACATATCCCTGTTTGACCTAAAAGGATTCTGCTGTTTTACTGTCGGTGAGGACCATCGCTGACATAGCATCATAGAGGAAATGGAGGATGTTGGTGAATTTTCTGGAAGCTGACCTTTGACGGGATCTTCCAAGTACTTTCCCATTGATAGAGTCAAAAGCGATCTTGATGCCAGAGAGGGACATGCCACCGTTATGCTCAACTAACTTGATTAGATATTTCCATGAGTGTAATGTGATTGTTAAGTCTGATTAATATGGGCTTCCAAAAGATGTTTGAAGTGCCACATAACAGGCTTGTCAGTACAGTTAAACCCCACAAAATTAAATGGATCGTGGGTACATGGATATGAAGAAAGGCAGTAAATGTTTTTTTATCTGACTGGATGGAGGTTATACATTGAGTGTTCCCAGGCCTCAGGACCCGAACCTCTGCTTTGATTGATCTATTTAGATCCGCAGATGTACAGCATGGAAACAGACCCTTGGGTCCAACTCGTCCATGCTGACCAGATATCATAAATAACTCTAGTCCCATTTGCCAGCGTTTGGTCCTTCTCCCTCTAAATTCTTCCTATTCATGTACTCATCCAGATGCCTTTTTAAATATTGTAATTTTACCAGCCTCCAACACTTCCTCTGGCAGATCATTCCATACATGCACCAGTCTCTATTGAAAACGTTGCCTCTTAGGTCCCTTTTTAAGTCTATCCCTTCTCACCTTAAACCTGTGTTCTCTAGTTTTGGACTCCCCCACTCCGGGTAAAATACCTTGTCTGTTCACCTTATCTATTCCCTTACGATTTTATACACCTCTATAAGGTCACCCCTTAACCTCCGATGTTCCAGGGAAAATAGGCCCAGCCAATTCTGGCTCTCCAAAAACTCAGTAGCTCCAACTCTGGCAACATCCTTAAATCTTTTCTGACCCCCTTCAAGTTTTACAATATTCTCCCTATAGCAGGGAGACAAGAATGGCTCGCAGTATTCCAAAAGTGGCCTATAAGTCCCAACTCCTAGTGCATTGACAAATAAAGGCTAGCATACCAAAAACCGGCTTCACTATCCTGTTATCTGTGACTCCACTTTCAAGGAATTATGAACCTGCACTCCAAGGACTCTTTATTCAGCAACACTTCCCTGGACCTTACCATTAAGTGTATAAGTTCTGCCCTGATTTGCCTTTCCAAAATGCAGCATCTCAAATAAATTCCATCTACCTGCTACTCCCTGGCCCAGTCGCCCACCTGATCAAGATCCCGTTATACTCTGAGGTGACGTTCGTCGCTGTCACTACATCTTCAATTTTGGTGTCATCTGCAAACATAATAACCATATCATTTATATAAATGACAAAAAGCAGTGGACCCAGTACTGATCCATGTGGCTCACTACTGTCCTCCCATGAAGCTGCTTGTCGGACACCTTCCTGAAGTCCATATAGATTCCGTCCACTACTCTGTCCTCATCGATCCTCTTCATTACTTCTTCAAATGCACAGTTAAGTTAGTGAGACACTATTTCCCATGCACAAAGGCATCTTGACTATCCTGACACAGTCTTTGCCTTTCCAAGTACAAGCAAATCCTGTCCCTCAGGATTCCAAACAACAACTTGCTCAGCACTGACATCACTGTCACTAGTCTATCGTTCCCTTGCTTTTCCTTACCACGTTGTTAAAATACCACGTAGCTGAAAATGTGTTGCTGGAAAAGCGCAGCAGGTCAGGCAGCATCCAAGTAACAGGAGAATCGACGTTTCGGGCATAAGCCCTTCTTCAGGAATGAGGAAAGTGTGTCCAGCAGGCTAAGATAAAAGGTAGGGAGGAGGGACTTGGGGGAGGGGCTTTGGAAATGCGATCCAAACTCTCTGAAGAAGGTCAACTCAGGGATTGCCATACCCCTGGGTGGCAGAATAGTCAACTGCTCTACTTTGGCTTTCTTGGATGACATCACCCTTCTGAGTGACTCTCACATCAATATGGGGAGGAACCTGAAGCTGCTCCAGTCATATTGTGACCGTACGAGCCTCAATATTAACATCGCAAAGTCAAAGGTCTTCCACTTTACATTCAAGAGGAAGACCTTCCTGCATAATCACTTTGTTAACTGGAAGCTGCGTAACAAATCTATACCCTATATACCCCCAGGTTATACTGAGAAATACCTGGGTGCCTGTATGGAAACTTGGATAGGTGTGTCTGAAGGAGAATGGAAGGAGAAGCTTAAGACCTGGGTGAGAGGAATACAGGCAACTTGTCTCCAACTGAGACAAGGCCTAGAGATCCTAAAAACTCATGTCATTCCCAGATTGTATTTTCATCTGATCCTGCCCGAAGCATCTCAAAGCACACTCATAAAGCTGGACCAGATCATACGCAACGCCACGAAATAATTCCTCCTCCTTCCACCTCATACCAATGATGGAATCCTGTATGCCAGCAACAACGGCAGTCTGGCCGTGCCAAAGCCAGAAGTGCAGATTCCATCTGTGATTGTCCACAAACACCAGGCACTAGAGATGTCCAAGGATGTGATCATACTGGCCTCCTTTCAATATAGAGGACAATGCAACAGAGGCACCGTTGCAGGACTGCGAGAATTCACAGTCCTCAAAGAAATCAAAGATTTCTTGCCTGGCAGCCAAAGCGGCAGCGAAGGGGAAATGGACCCAATGGCTCACATCCAGACCACTTCAGGAGGTGGGTGCCAGGCGACAGAAACCACCCCAACAGGTATGCAGGATGGAGAGAGCGGGAGTTCGAAAAGTGGCGAAGGCTTGAATGTCACAGGGCAAGGCATTCAGTATTACAGAGATGACAGGATGTCAAACTCTGGGTTGAAACCAGCAATTGAACTAAAATCCTCACAGCTCATAAACAGCTTGTTCCTGCGGAGTAATCTATATCCAATAAGAGCCACCCTATCAAGGGGAAGGCCAAACAGGATCAAAAGTTGCCGAAGGTGTGAGATGGCAATAAAAACCATTTCACACATCTCAGATTGCTGCCTGTTCGTTAAAAATGCTCGAATAAAGCGCCGTAATAAGATTATAGACCAGTTGCAAAAGCAGGTCTGTAAGTACGGCTGGACATCATACATTGGGCCAAGATTGCTTGTGAAAAATGGCTCACTATGGAAACGCGATCTCATATTTAAGAAAGGTCAATAGCTCATGGCAGTTGATGTTGCCATGGTACAAAGATGACAGCAAAGCTCTGGAAATGGCATGACAGGAGAAAAGACAGAAATACAACCACCTTAACACCGAGATAATGGAATTGACGGGACGCTCTGAGCCTAAGTACTTTGACTTTGTGATAGGTGTTAGAGGCAAGTGGCCGGGCTTGAATAACAGACCTCATGAAATTCCTCCGCATTGAATGATTTCAAACATTTGCCCAAAGGACATCCAGGCTCACCTTATCACTGACACTTGAATTACCACAACTCTTCAGTCTTAAGTGAGCAGAATACCACAGACCGGTTCTGACCAGAGACAAGGACCGGCCAACCCCCACCAGAAAAATTAATTTTAAAAAATTAAAATAAAGAGAAAAACAGGGGCGCCGGTCCATTAAAACAAAGCTCAGTTATGACATCAGCAGGCCACCTGGCCCAACAAGTTCACACTGATCCACTCTCCTACCTTATTACTCTCCATTTTCCCCTGACTAATACACCTAACCTCCACATCCCTGAACACTATAGGCAATTTAGCATGGCCAATTCACCTAATCTGCACATCTTTGGATTGTGGGAGGAAACAGGAGCACCCGGAGGAAACCCACGCCAATTATGATAAACTGTGAAAACACTGGGCCTCAACTGAAATATCTGAATGTACACACAAGGAATTTTGTGGAAGTGTTGGAGAGGGTGCAGAAAAGATTTGAAGACTTCAGAGAGGAGAAACCTAAGCTAGATATACAGATTTATTGAAAGGAGATTTATAGGAGTATTCAAAATTGGCTCATCTTGGAAAAAGTAGATCTGGGGGAACTGTTCTCATGGGTGATTTGGTGGAAGGACTGAGAAATTGACAAGATATTGATGCAACATAAATGGCAAAAGAGATAAATATAACATGAGTTTGGCATTCTGTAGGAGTGGACGCCTTCCCTCAACTCCCCAATAAGTCCCCAGAAGGAAAGTTGGTGGCGAGCTGACAGGCCAGAAAGAAACCTAGCCCACAGACTTAATATGCTGTCAGTAATCTGATTAGATTTGATTCTTGCAGGCATTATGTGATAAAAGATAGACCTGAAGTACTCCTGGCAGAGTGCGACCAGCAAGGGTGAGCAAACCTTGGCCCATTGGCCCATCTAGTCAAGATCCTGTTGTACTGAGGTGGAGTTGAGCGGACTAGGGGTGTGGAGGGAGGCATTGTTGTCTCTTGTTCTGGCTGTTTTTGCAAGGGGCTGCTTTGTTGTCAAGGTGCTGCTGGTTATATTTAAGAGTGAGGCTACATGAATGCCAGGCTTTCTTGAAGAGAGCAAGCAGTAACAAGGTAAGGGCAAAACTTCTTTTGCCCATTAGTCTGCTTGTTGTTAAAGGGACAGAGATGGCACTTAATGGAGAGGTATGTTCTTCTTGTCAAATTTGAGAGATCTGGAAGCAAAGCCTAGTGACTGTCTGCAGAAAGTGGGCCTGGCTGTACTAAGGAGCAAAGAGTGTCCTAGGTAGTAGCTTCAGGGAGATGGTTACACTGCAGGTACAGACAAGTAGATGATTGACTGCCAGGAGAGGTAGATCGTGGAGAAGTCTCCTGTGGCTATGCCCCTCCCAAACAAGTATACTGTCTTGGATACTGTTGAGGGGGATGGTCTTTCTGGAAAATACCAGCAGCACCCAGATCTTTGGCAGCACGACTGGCTCTGCTGTAATGCAGGCTATGGCAAAGTCTAAGTGAGCAGTTGTGATAGGAGGCAATCTAATCAGGGGTACAGACGTGCATTTCTAGGAGCAAGAAATCGGGATGGTGTATTGCTTACCTGGTTCCAAGGATAAATAATGTCAGTGATTGCAGAGAATTCTCAATAGGAAATATGAGCTGCCAGAGGTGGCTGCATACACTGGTACAAATGACATCAACAGTGAGACAACAGAGAAGATTGAGTCTGGTACAGAAGTTAAAGAGAACAAGTTCAGTAGACAAAGCAGGCAAGAGCATGGCAGAGGGAAGACAGATGAATTAAACTATTTATTTCAATGCAAGAGGCCTGACAGGAAAGGCAGATGACCTCTGGTCATGCATTGGAACGTGGGAGTGCAATATCATAGCTACTACAGAAACATAGCCGAGGGAGGGACAAGGAGAAAATGAGGACTGCAGATGCTGGAGATCAGAATCGAGAGTGTGGTGCTGGAAAAGTTACCACAGGTCAGGCAACATCCAAGGAGCAGGAGAATCAACGTTTCGGGCATAAGCCCTTTATCAGGTATGGGCTTATGAATGGGCTCCTGATGAAGGGCTTATGCAGAAACGTCAATTCTTCTGTTCCTTGAGGGAGGGACAAGAGTGACAGCTCAATGTTCAGGGTATAGCTATGCGAAGGGTAGAAGGTGAGGCATGAGAGAAGGGGAGTAGTGTTTTTGATGAGAGAAAACTTGACAGCAGTACATAGAGGCTATTCCTGAGGGATTGTCCAGGGAAATGGAAAAATAAGAAGCGGATTATTACTTTGGGAGTCAATTGCAGCACCACCACCCCACCACAAAAAAAAGTAGTCAGCAGGAAATGGAGTACCAAATATGTCAGGAAATCACAGGTAGCTTTAAGAATAATGGCGTTATAATATTTGGGAATTTTAAGTTTTCAAGCATAGACTAGGACTGCCAATAGGGCTTGATGGGGAGGAGTTTGTGTATTTGACACAACTTTCTCAATCAATATGTAGATGGCCCTATTAGAGAAAGGCTTAAGAGAAGAGCAGTTGGACTACCTGACACACAGTAAGATGGTTGTGATATTGGATGTCAGTCGTCTCGGCTCCAGGACATCTCTGCAGGGTTCCCTCAGGGTAGTGTCCTCGGCCCAACCATCTACAGCTGCTTCATCAATGACTTTCCCTCCATCATAAAGTCAGAAGTGGGGATGTTTGCTGATTGCACAATGTTCAGCACCATTTGCAACTCCTTGGATCTGAAGCAATCCATGTTCAAATGCAATAAAGCTTGGACAATATCCAGACATAGGCTGACAAATGGCAAGTAATATTCACACCCCACAAATGTCAGGCTATGACCATCACCAATCAGAGACTATCTAACCACCATCCCATGGCATGCTTGACTTCATTGGTCAGGGGACTTTAGGAGTTGGAATTCATGTTATGACTGTACGAGACATTGGTAAGGCCACGTTTGAAGTACTGCATACAGTTCTGGTTGTCAGGTTTGAGTTATAAGATGAGGTTGGATAGGCTGGGAATATTTTCCCTGGAGTATAAGGAAGCTGCGTAATAACCTTGCAGAGGTCTATAAAATCGAGGGACATAGATTAGGTGAATAGCGAAGGTCTTTCCCCCAATGTGGGAAGTCCAAAACTAGAGGATGTAAATTTAAGATGAGAAGGGAAAGACTTTAAAAGGGACCTGAGGGGCAACCTTTTCACAGAGGGTGTTGCACATGTGGAGTGAGCTCCCAGAGGAAGTATTGGAGGTGAATACAACTACAGTTACATTTAAAAAACAATGAAGAGGGAAGGTTAGAGGGATTTCTGTCAAACTAGTTCAGTTGAGGATATCTGATTGGTATCGATGAGTTGGGCCCAAGGGTGCATTTCTGTGCTGTATGCTCTATTCCAGTATTACTTTTTTTTGTTTTCTTTATGTATAAATTTGAACTCTTCCATCAAGCTTAACCCTTGATTTGATTTGATTTGTTATTCAAATGTTTGAAAATGCCAAAGGCTTTTAAAGGTTTGGAATACCTCTAGTTTATTTGTGAGTGTGATTAAATGTTTTTTTGAGAAAAATACTTCAATTAAATAGTAATTACTTTTAATCAACTTGTTCAGAAATGTTGTGACACGGCCAGGACTTGAACCTAAACCTTCTGGCTCAGGAATAGAAATCTTACAGATTAGAGTGGTGCTGGAAATGCACAGCAGGTCAGGCAGCATCCGAGGAGCAGGAAAATCAACGTGTCAGGCAGGAGCCTTTCATCAGGGAGGAGGCTGGAAGCCTGAGGGGTGGACAGATAGATGGGAGGAGGTGGGGCTGGGGAGAAGGTAGCTGGGAGTGCAGTAAGTGGATGGAGGAAGGGGTAAAAGTGACAGGAGGGTCGGGCGGCCCACCCTTCTCTCCGACCTATCATCTTTGCCCCTTCCTCCATCCACCTACTGCAGTCATAGCTACCTTCTCCCCAGCCCCATCCCCTCCCATTTATCTCTCCACCCCTCAGGCTTCCAGCCTCATTTCTGATGAAGGGCTCCTGCCCGAAACATCAATTTTCCTGCTCCTTGAATGCTGCCTGACCTGCTGTGCATTTCCAGCACCACTCTATTCTTGATTCTTAATCTCCAGCAACTGCAATCCTCACTTTCGCCCAATAGGAATATTACAACTGCTCCACAAGGTCCTTGCCTCAGTTAAATTTTACAATTTTTCTAAATAAAAGTCTCTACTAAGCAACTCCTGGTGGTAAATATGAGACTGCTCTGACCTTTTCTCAGACCCTTCAACTTCTCACACTACAGTTAGAAATTATTGCTGGTCTTGTACCTAACTTTCAATTCATACGTGCACCTTTTATTTTTGTAGGTACACAGACATTATTGATGTTGTGCAGGCTATCCAGATGCATCCCGACTCTGAAGTTCAGTCTGCATTCGTCATTGGTACCATTGCTACCTGTATTAACCCACAGTGCTCAACCATGGAACACAGGTGCCATTAAAATGCTAGTGTAATACTGTAAATCTCTTAACTTGTGACATTTTTCCTGTTGCTCACCTTTAGCAAATAGTTAACCGTCCACTTGAAATGTATTACAGATTGATCTAAAAACATTTTCATATGCGAATCTTTTATACTTAAATGTTAACTCTACTTGAGTTGTAGCATGATGGCGAATAGATTTTTACTGATAATTTTCAGATGGGAGGTTAATCTGTCTAAAGCAAATGGTGTGCTGAGAGATCTGTTATTGAGCTGATGCTTAAAGTTTTTTTTTTTGACAGCTAATGCCATAACTACTGAGTACTTTCAGCATTTTTGTTTGGACTTATGGTTCTCTACATCTGCGCTAAATTTACTTTTGTCATTCCATTTGTACTTGTTCAGATGTCACCAGAGACTCATCATCAGTACATTTTTTCCTGACCCCGTACATTTACTTTTGATGTGTCCTTTATCTATCCTGTTTTTCCTATACGTGCCTTTTCAACATGATCTGAAAGTGCACAATCTGTTTCCACCATTGATGCAAATAACACTCAAGTTTACTTCACAAGTCCATCTCTCAAACCTTTCATAGCCTTTAAATTGTCCAATTGTCTGTTTGATATTGAATGAGAAATTTCTTCACATTAGATAGAAGTTTATAAAATAATGAGTGGCATGAATAGATTGAATAGTCAAGGTCTTTTCCCAGTTTAAAGGCGTCCAGAGCTCATAGGTTTAAGGTGAGAGGGGAAAAATTTACAAGGGACCTAAGGGGCAACTTTTTCACACAATGGGTGGTGCATATATGGAATGAGCTGCCAGAGGAGGTGGTGGAGGCTGGTACAATTACAACATTTAAAATTCATCTGGATGGGTATATGATAGGAAAGGTTTAGAATAATATGTGCCAAATGCTGGCAAATGGGATTAGATTAATTTCAGGTATCTGCTCAGCATGAACAAGTTGAACCGAAGGGTCTGTTTTATTGCTGTATGTCTCTGACTCCATAACTGTAAATATAGGGATGAGTGAAAATATTGTTTTTAGTATTTGACAGGAACCTAGTTCTCCAGTCACTAATTCTGTCTTTTCCTCAATAGTTGTGTGAAAGAAATGCACTCTGGTCCCTTCCTGGGGGTTGAATTTGAAATCGAAATGAGTTCCTGACAACATGTCTGCAACAGCATTCTGTTTTCACCTGCTGTACTGTTTCTTTACTTTGCCCTTACTCCATCTCATCTGAATGTCATCCATGTCGTTTTGACCTGTAAACACAAATATTCCAACACTGATCCCTGAGTTGCTATCATTGGCAAATGTTGATGGTTTATCATGCCCCATCTTTATGTTGCCTACAGCACCATGATTAGACATTCCTGATCCTGAGGAAAATACCATCTGCGAGTGGCCAAAATTACCAAGGAAACAACATAAAGACAAAAAGGCAAATAAATCAACAAAAAATGTGTTCTCAACTTATCCAGAAGACTGTCTTTGTTTATGTTGCTTATGTTGACTGATAACTTGCTTATGGGTAATGAGATTCCTTTTGTTTTCCCAACCAAAAACTGGTCCAGCTCTCTTTTGAAGCTCACCAAGACTGGCACAAGTGAGCAACTTATCCCAGAGACTGGAATTCAATTGAAAGAATGCGGTATAGAGTTCTACAGAATCAAAAATTATGTCACAAACAAAATTGCTGGAGAAACTCAGCAGTTCTGAAGAAGGCTCACTGGACCCGAAACATTAACTCGGCTTTCTGTGCACAGGTGCTATCAGACCACCTGAGTTTTTCCAGCAATTTCTTATTTTGTTTCTGATTTCCAGCACCCACATTTGTTTCTTTCTTTACCAAAAATTATGTCCTTGGGTGATGTAGAACAAAATGTAGTCGTGCAAAAGAAGCAAGGATGATACCGGGAAAAACTTTACACAGTGAATAGATAGGATATAGCATGAATTGCTTGGAAATTTGGTGGAGGCAGATTTAAAAGAGCATAGGATGATTATCTGGGTATTAGTGGTCTGCATGGATATGGGGAAAATACATGAAAACTGCCACTAGGTAATTTGGAGCAGTGGAACCAGTACAGGCACACTAAGTGGCCCCTTTCTGCACTGTAACAATTGTGTAAGTTATAAACAGACATTGGCATTTTAAGCTGTAGAAATATGTAGGATTAGAGTACAAAAGCTTTCCTACAAGATTATGTTTGAACTGTAATTCAGAGGTCAGCAACCATTCCTACCTGAAAAGCCCTTTTAAAACCTTTATCTGTGATAAAGCTAATGAGTTACAACGAAAATTCAGTATTTCTATGTCAAATACTTAATGCATCCTAACTGAGAGACTTGTGAATGTACTATTTGCATATACTGTTTATAAATTCAATACATTTACTTGATTTGTTCATTAAATTAACTTAAAATTTTTGACCTTTTTTATTCTGACTGCCAGTAAACTCCTCTTCAAAACACAAATTAATTTAAATTAATAATTAAGGCAACTCTTAGCTATTGACTTCTGAGATTTAACAAACAAGCACTTGGAGTATTGTGTTCAGTTTTGGTCACCTTGCTATAGGAAAGATCCTATTAAACTGGAAAGAGTGCAGAAGAAATTTACAAGGATGTTGCCAGGACTCAAGGGTCTGAGATACATAGAGAGGTTGGACAAGCTAGGACTTTTTTTTTGATCATATGAATGAATGGGGTGAATAGACTCAGTTTTTTCCCACGGATGGGGAATCGAGGACTTGAGGGCATCAGGTTATGGTTAGAGGGGAAAGAATAAAGGGAAACCTGAGGGCAACTTTTTTTACACAGGATGGTATGCATATGAAATGAGCTGGCAGAGGAAATGGTTGAGCCAGGTACATTAACAACATTTAGAAGGCATTTGGGCAAATACATGAATAGGAAAGTATTCGAATATGGAAAGGATATGGGCCAAATGCAGGGAAATGGGATTAGCGTGGACAGACACTTTAGTCAGCATGGACCAGTTTGAGCTAAAAAGCTCTCGAACTCTATGTTAATAACGCATTCAACATAATTTTGATCAGCTGCAGTAGAATCCGTAACTATAAAATTTGAACCCATGACATTTTTGTAACTATGATTAACTTGTAGTACTGAGAACACCATGGGAAGGTGATGGCCTAATTGTATTATCACTCGACTGTTAATCCAGAGACCCAGGTAATGTTCTGAGGACTCTGGTTGAAATCCTGCTATGGCAGACATTGGTGTTTGAATTCAATAAAAATCTGAAATTAAGATGGCCACAAATCCATTGTCGATTATCAGGGAATAACCCATTTGGTTCACTAATGTCCTTTGCGGAAGGAAACATCCTTAGCCATATGTCTGACTCCAGACCCACAGCAATGTGATTGACTCTTAACTGCCCTCTGGGCAATAAATGTTGGCCCAACCAGTGACATTCTCATCCCATGAATTTATAAAAAAAACTTGAACTGGCTCAGAGCATGATGATGCCTTTTGTTTAAACAATGATGCAAAACTATGTGGTAAAACATGGCTGTATGTGACTGGAATTTCAGGTTGCCAATGCTGTCATAGTTTAAGCACTGCAGCTTTTCAGAACTAATTTTATAAATAGTTATATTCTTGCATACATGCTATACACTATAGTTCAACTTGGAAGAATAGTGTTTTTTTTTTAATTTTATTGTTCAAATGTCCTAAAAGCAGGATCTCACTTTTACTGTCTGTATCAGATTTTGTACTGAACCATTTCAGGGAGCATGAAAATTCAGGCATCTTTTCCCTGTGGTGGAGGAATCCAGACTGCTGGGTTAGGGTGAGGGGAGGGGAGATTTAAAAGGGATTTAAGGGGCAATGTTTTTGTGCAGAGGGTGGTGCATGTATGGAATGAGCTACCAGAGGAAGTGGTGGAGGCTGGTATAATTACAACATTTAAAAGGCATCTGGATGGGTATAGAAATAGCAAGGGTTTAGAGGGATATGGGCCAAGTGCTAACAAATGGGACTAGATTAATTTAGGATATCTGATCAGCATGGAAGAGTTGGATCGAAGGTTGTTACCATGTACATCTCTATCTTTGTGTCATCTTTGGCAGCTGAACCTTCGATCTCTTCACCTAAGTTGTTTTGTATAAGTTGTAAAAAATACAAAAACCTTTTGTGTAGCACCTTATCAAATACTTCCTGGATGTGCAGCACATTGCCAACTTCATTTTATCCAAACCATATGTTACTTCATTAAAGAACTCCAGTGATTTCAGAAGTCCATAAGATTTAGAAGCAGAATTGGGCCATTTGGCCCCTCAGGTCTGATCTGCTATTCGATCATGACTGATCTGTTTCTCAACTCCATTTTCCTACCTTCTCCCCATAACCTTACTAATCACATACCTATTCACCTTGGTCTTCGATGACTTGGCTTCCACAGTCTTCTGTGGCAATGAGTTTTTTAGATTCACCACCGGCTGGCTGAAGAAATTCCTCCTCGGCTCAGTTCTAAAGGGTCCTCCCTTCACTTTGAGGCTGTGCCCTCGTGTCCTAGTCTCTCCTACGAGTGGAAATGTCTTCTCCATGTCCACACTATCCAGGCCTGTCCGAATTCTGTAAGCTTACATTTTCACAAAACAATGTTGCCTTTACATGATTACCTTGAATTTACCAACTATTCTACTAATAGATCATTGTTAATCTAAAATTTTCCCTGTGACAGATTGTAATCTGGCTGGTCTTGTGTTTCCTGCTTTCTGTCTTCCCCTTTTGATTAGAGTTACATCTACTATTTTCCAATCAATGGGATCATCCCTGAATCAATGGAGTTTTGCAAAGTTAAAACTCGTGCATCAACTATTTTATTAGCCACTTTTTTTTTTAAGACCCTAGTATTTAGTTCATCAGAATGTGGGCACTTGTTAACTCATTACTCTAACGGCTTACTCAATACTGCTTCTCTGGTGATTGATTTCTCTGTGTCAAAGAGTCATGAAGATCTACAGCACGTAAAAGGCCCTTCGGCCTATTGTTGTTTTTGACAGGCTTGTATACAGTCTAATCTCAGTTTCTAGCCCTTGGCCCATAATCTTGTGTGCTTTGGCATCACAAGTGCACATTACATTCTACTTAAATGTTATGAGGGTTTCTGCCTTTACCAAGCTTAGAGGCAATGAGTTCCAGATTTTCAGCACCCTCTGGGTGAATAGCTTTTCCTCTCATCCCCTCTAAATCTTCTGCTTCTTACCTTAAAGCTATGCCCCTACCCATCCCGGTCATTGTTCCCTTCATCAAGAGGAAAAATTTAATTCTATCTCCTTTTCCGTGCCCCTCATAATTTTATACACCCCAGTCACTTCCTCTGCAATCTCTTCTGGCCGAAGGAAGACTACCTCAATCTGTCCAATCTCTCTTCATAACTGAAACTCTCCAGCTCAGGTACCATTCTGGTAAATTTCCTCTATTTTCTCCTGTACTATCACCATTCCTCTTTTATAATATAGAGCTTTTCCTTATCTTCCATTTCCTTATTTTTTGCTGTTTTTTGGGATGTTACTTGTAACTTGAGCAGTGAAGATTGATGCAAATTATCTGATGAATTCTTCTACAGTTTTCTTGTTTTCCAGTCTCACTTCCTATATGTCCAGCACTTGAATTTTGTTAATGTTTTTTGTTAATAGTTACCATAAACATTTGATATTTTTATATTTCTGGCTAGCTTTCTGTCGTGCTTTACTATTAGCCTTATTTTGTTTTGTTCAGTCTTCTGACCTGCCACCTCTCTTTGCATAATTATTTTTTTCTTCTTGGATGGTGAGTTTATCCTTTTGTAATAGTTCTTTCTTGTTGAAATGTTCATTTTTGTAGGGCAAATTAGGATAGAGCAAATTAATGCAGGACTTATACATTTAATGGTAAGGTTCCGAGGAATGATGCCTCACAAAGAGACCTTGGGATGCAGGTTCGTAATTCCTTGAAAGTGGAGTCGCAGAGAGACAGGGTAGTGAAGGAGGAATTTATTGGTCATTACATTGATTATCGGAGTTGGGATGTCATGTTGTGGATGTATAGGACATCGGTTCGGCTGCTTTCAGAATAGTGTTCAGTTCTGGTCTGTCTGCTGTTGGAACAATGTTGTTACCCTTGAAAGGGTCCAGAAAAGATTACCAAAGATGTTGCCAGGGTTGCAGGTTTTGAGGCTGAAAAGGCTGGTGCTGTTTTCCCTGGAGTGTCAGAGGCTGAAGGGTGACCTTACAGAGGTTTGTAAAATTTGAGGGATGTGGATAGGGTGAATAGTCAAGGTCTTTTCCCCAGGGTAGGGGATTTGAAAACAAGAGGTTTAAGGTGAGGGGGGAAAGATTTAAAAGGGACCGAAGGGGCAACCTTTTCTGTGTGGTGCATATATGGAATGAGCTGCCTGAGGAGGTGGTGGAAGCTAATGGAATTACAACGTTTAAAAGCCATCTGGATGGATTTATGAATAGAAAGATTTTAGAGCGATATGGGCCAAATGCTAGCAAATGGGACTAGATTAATTTAGCGATATCTGGTCGGCCTGGAGGAGTTGAATCGAAAGATCTGTTTCTGTGTTGCACACCTCTAAGACTCTATGTATCTGTTCTGTATTTCTGCCGTTGTCTCTAGATCTTCCAACCTAATTTGCCAATTCACTTCAGCCAGCTATAATTTCATGCTAACACAATTTCTTTCTTAAAATTATAAAAGAAATGTCGAGCTCTTCTCTCCTTCAAACTGAGTGTAAAATCAGATCATATGCTTGCTGCTATCTAGGGCTGTCTTCACATTGAGATCATTTATTAATCCCATCTCAATGCACAATACCATGCCTTGTATTAGGAAAAAGTGAGGACTGCAGATGCTGGAGATCAAAGTCAAGAGTGTGGTGCTGGAAAAGTACAGCAGGTCAGGCAGCATCAGAGGAGCAGGAGAATCAACTTTTCAGGCCTAAGAATTCACCCTGATCTGATGAAGGGCTTAGGCCCGAAACGTTGATTCTCCTGCTCCTCGGAGGCTGCCTGACCGACTGTTTGTTTGATTTTCCAAAACCACACTCTCAACCATATCTTGTGTTGCCTCCTATCTGGTCACTTCCAGAGTATGCTGTTCTCAGAAACTATCCCAAAAAATATCCTTTGAACTCCTCATCTAGGCTACATTTGCCTGTTTGACTTTTCCAGTCTATATGTAGATTAAAATGGATTTCTATAGACCAAAAGTGTAAAGGGGCCTGGGTAGATAGCGGGAATATGGTACTTTGATAGAAGATCATTCATGATCACTTGGAAATGCTTGATGGGCTGAATAGACTGCTCTTTCTCCTTTACTTACTTCCTAGCAGAGGTCACTGGGCTGCCAATAAGAAATACCCTCCACAGCACAGATGCAGTTTAGATTAACTTCTTAAACACTTGGGAGATATTATTGTGGGAAGCTACATCCTTGTATGAGGTTCAAGGAACACTGAACATGGTGAAAGCATCTAATATCTTTTGTTTCTAGTAAACCATTCATCAAGCCTGGTTTTCTAATTAGTTCTGCATCTTATTCAAATTGTTATTATTTCACACTGTTATAACTCTTGTTCCATCCTTCCTTATCTTCAGTTTTCAGTTGTTCAGTTCTTGTTTCCTTCTATAGCATTGTATTTCCAAATTCATTTTTCCTTACTTTGTATGTATATTAGTTTTACTGATCTGTGAGACTAGGTTTCACTCTACAACAGGAAACAAAAGTATCAGAATCACTTCACATATTTAAAATCTACATATACACCATGTACAGTAGAAACTTATGTAGCTGTGAATATGAACAAAACTTGTAGTTGCTTTAACCAGGCAGTCACCTCAGTCTAGATTGACCTTTTAATGGCATTAAAGATTATGGCCTTAAGTTTGAATTGCTTTCAGTTAAGACATTTGGTGAAACTACTATCTTGACATATAATTATTTTCTTTATACTGGATATTATAAATAAGATGAGATGTATTCAACTATTGCCAAATTTTTTGGTATCAAATTGTCAGAAGATTTCTGCATTTCAGTAATTGACCAGGTTGACTGGAAACTGCCACTCAGGACAGCGTTGGATGACTATTTGTATAGAAATAATGTACAAGGGTATGGAGAAAAGGCAGGAGATTGGCATGAGATAAAGCAGACCATTTGAAGAGCTGGCACAGTCTGACTGGGCTGTGTATCTTTCAAATTAATTTGGCAGCTGTAATTTCAAGACCTTGTGATTTCTCTTATTTTTGAACTGCAGATAAAATCGCACTTTCCCTCTAAAGTCAATGTAAAATTCAATTATATTATGGTTGCTCCTATCTAGGGATACCTTCACATTGAGATCATTCATTAATACTTATTTAATTGCACAGGATAAGGTCTTGTATTGCCTGCTGTCTGGTCAGCTCCTCTGTGCCGTAATAGTTTTGTGACTGATTCTGTCTTAAATTCTCTCCTTTTGAGAAGAACTTTTAACGACATCCCAAAACGTTTCCAAGAAGATTATTTTAAAAATTTAGTCTACAATAACTAGAGCATCTTGAGCAATAGTTTCCTTCCTGCCACACCTCTGATGTCCCTCAAGGATCCATCTTTGATTACCTCTTTTCCTCATTCAAGTGCTGCCCCTTAATGATATCAGAAAACAGTGAATCAAGTTCAACATGTACCCCCAGTTCAAAATTCTTCTCATGTTCAGTCTCTTCATGGTCTTGTCCATTTCCAAGTCTAATGCAATCCAGTTCTCAATTTCATGTTAACTACAGTACTTCAAATCTTGTTTCTTCTGCATCTGAAAATCACTTTGCCTTCCATTTGAAAGGCGAAAGTGAGGACTGCAGGTACTGGAAATTAGAGTCGAGAGTGGTCAGCAGGTCAGGCAGCATCTGAGGAGCAGGGAAATCTATGTTTTGGGCAAAAGCCCTTCATCAGGAAAGGGCTGATGAAGGGCTTTTGCCCAAAACATAGATTTTCCTGCTCCTTGGATGCTGCCTGACCTGCTGTGCTCTTCCAGCACCACTCTCAACTCACCATTTGAAGCCCTACGTTTAGTTCTATGGATGTTACTTGAAAATGTTCTGCCTAGACCTCCATGCCTCTTCAATCCCACCTGGATGCATCACAGCATGATACAGCAGTTGCTCTTCCCAAGATCAAAACTACAGGGTGTCATAAACACAGTCCAGTCCATCATGTAAACCAGCCGTTTATCCATTGACTCCATCTATACTTCCTGCTTCATTGAGAAAGCCACCAACATAATCAAAGACTCTTCTCAACCCAGTTATACTCTCTTCCATCGGACAAAAAATATAAAAGTTTGAATACACATCTGAACAGATTTAAGAACATCATTTTCCGTGCTTTTATCAGGCTCTTGAATGAACCTCTTTAATATTGATTATGATCTCTATCCTGCTCTCCCTCACTCTCTCCCTCACTCTCATCCCACCCCCCCCTCTTTCACTGTATTTCAGTACATGTCACAACAATCAATCAACTACTTCTCTAAAAATTCATTCATATCCTACTGCATAATGTTGACTTTTGTCAGATATCGCCTCTGTGATACATTTTGCCATTGTTCTGTATGAAGTTCCTTTTAGTAGCATTCTTCACTTTTGAGTCACAAATGCTGGGCTGTGAAATGTCGCAGGGACTAATTCAAAAAAGAGCAGGAAAGGTATCCCTGGTGTTGTGGCCAATCCCATTGACCTCTAATCAACATGGCCAAAAAAATAAAATGGTTCCTCATTAGAACATTGAGAAAGTTTGCTGTGCCCAATTTAGCTACATTATTCCCTGGAATATAGCAGTGACTATATATCCAGAAGTGTTCACTATCTGTAAAGTGCTTTGAGACATCTGATAGTCATGAAAAACACCATATAATAGCAACTGCTTTAGTCAATTGGCCAGGCAGCATCCGAGGAGCAGGAGAATTGACGTTTCGGGCATAAGCCTTTTTTCAGGAATCCTGAAAATTCCTGAAGAAGGGCTTATGCCCGAAACGTCGATTCTCCTGCTCCTCGGATGCCGCCTGGCCTGCTGTGTTTTTCCAGCATCACATTTTTCAACTCTGGTCTCCAGCATCTGCAGTCCTCACTTTCTCCTGCTTTAGTCCCTTTTAAAAGTTTCCAACATAATACAGAGTTCATAACTTGATTCAAATACTCGTGCAAGTTGATGTCACAGGTTGATGATGGTTATTGATATATTCTGAAAATGTTTTGTCAATGTCTCAATAATCCTACCAAATATTAGTTCTTCAGATACTATTCAAACTGCTACTTCTAAGTTTATAAGTTGGCTTCATTTTTCCATTTGTTAGTGCTGGGAGGCAACTTGTCTCTTAATATGTTAGTGATAGAAATGAAATTCTTCATGGGCGTCAAACTATTATACAGGAGGACCCCAGATCACGAACGGGATTCCGTTCCTGACCATGTTTTTAAGTAAATTTGTATACAAGTCAGAACACGATACAATGAAATACAAAATGTACATTTATAAGTGTAAGTGGACGGTCACGTTGGGCCTTTAAAATTAATAGGCATATAGGATGTCATTCGTAAGTGTGAACATTCATAAGTCAGACATTCGCCAACTGGGGACCCCTGTAATTCAAAAATGCCTATAGTAATTTAATCAGATTTTATTAGTAGAACTAAAGTGTCAACTTTCCCAAGGTTAGTCAATAAAAGTACATCTATTCTTTATTTGTTGTTCGGAATGTGAGGGGAGGATCAGTGGGATGCTCTTCGGAGGGTTGATGAGGATTCCATGGGCCAAATGACCTGCTTCCACACTATAGGGATTCTATGATTGCTGTCCCTTGCCTACACTAATTGCCTTCATTTTTGCAGTTTAATGTGCTCTTTTACTTCACAAGTGAAGGTGTATTTAGTTTTCTTGTCAGTATTCCTTAATTTTAGTTCGTTCAGGATCTTTTGGTAAGATGTATTAATTTCTCTTAATGTTGCTGTCAAATCACACAGTGAGTAATCTTTGAAAAAGCTTCACATGCATTAGTTGAAGTTGCAATTGGAAACAAGTCTACTTTGAGAAACTGCTTTAATTGTTTTTTCCCCTAGTGCAAAGATTCTTGGTTTAAAGTTTAACTGAAGAATTTTGTATAGTTATTGTTTTGAAATAAAAAAGAAGCTTGTAATTATTAATAGCAAAACTTTGAAAGTTACCCTGCTTCCACATGAATTATTTATTTGTGTGATGCTAGTATTAAGGTTGTTCATAATACAGTAAAGTGAATAATAGCAAAGAATGGAATATGAACTTGATCAGAACATAACAACCTCAAACTTGCAAGTTGCAGTGACAACAGAAAGCTTCATATTTTTTAGCAATTTAAAGATTTCTTTTGTATGACATTTCACTGAGAGACACATCATGTTTTGTCCAAATACCAATTTCATGAAACATTAACACAAGTATTCTTCTTTCAGGTTATTTTTCCCAAAACTTTTGGATCAGTGCTCCCAAGGTACGTGAGATTAATAACTAAGGCTGTGCACATTGCTGAAAATAATTTCCCTCTTGTTATTTCAAACTTCTGTTGCAACCACTACTGATGTAGGTAGCATTTTTTTATGATTGAAAAGGCAGGAAACTGGAGTTGAGGATAATCACATCTCATTGAATGGGTCAATTGCCAAACTTCTGCTCCTGCATCATATGATATTTTAATTTTGTCCATATAATGATTATATTTGGCACTCACCAATCCAATTTTCATTTTAACACATCAGTAATATCTTCTAACATCAACAATCTGAGCTTTAAGATTTTTTGTTACATTGATATAATTTTGCTGTTCATTTCCAGTTGTATTTTTCTTTCTAACCAATATTAGCTAACAGCACTTCGATAAAGTTTGTATTCTTCCTGGCATACTGATTTACTCATTTGTCTGTCAATCTGAGGGACCTTTTCTATTTTATTGTATGCTTTGATCATGGAAAGTTCTGTGGTCAATCTCAATCCTGTTCTTGCATGGTGCCTGAGTTCTGTTTCCAACAGAAATTACAAGAAGGAATTTGACTCTGAACTATTTATGGTATATGACAAGATTTAAATGTTATTGTTTTTCATCATGACATGATCCCAACAGAGACTTATACCTTTTAAAAATGAATATATACATCTAGTGGCCATAGTAAGTGGTAAAGGAATGTCGTGACTTAATGTTCCTCTAATTTCTCTGGATGCTGCATGGACCTCTGAGGTCAGTGGTCAGCAGTGGCTGGAGAAGCTTGTTTGCAAACCGATTGGTGTGCATGGACGCACAAAACAGCTGCACAGTCGAGAGGAAATAGTGGTTGCGATGAATTTGAAGCTTGAGAATTGTATTGTAATGTATAAACTAAAAGCAACTAAACATTGTTTCGATTTTGAGGCGCATCCTTTAGTATGATCCCAGCTGTTGTTATTATTGGACAAGTTGGATCCCAGACTGACATTCGGCTTGATAGATCAGGTTCTTTGGGACTGCAGATGCTGGAGATCAGAGTTGAAGAGTGCGGTGCTGGAAAAGCACAGCCGATCAGGCAACATCCGAGGAGCAGGCCATCGACATTTCAGGCATGAGGCTTCTGGGCCAAGGGGCCTTAGAGATAAATGGGAATTGGGGAGTCTCTGGGGAAGGTAGCTGGGAATGCAATAGGTAGATGATGGTAGAGGTGAAGGTGATAGGTCAGAGAGGAGTGTGGAGCAGACAGGTGGGAATGCAGATGGGCAGGCAGGACCATTCAAAAGACTGGGATGAGTGGGGAGGGGAATGGGGGAACTGGTGAAATCCACATTGATCCCATGTGATTGGAAGGTCCCAAGGCGGAAGATGAGGCCATTTTCCTCCAGGCGTTGGGTGGTTATGGTTTGGAGGAGGCCCAGGACCTGCATGTCCTTGGCAAAGTAGGAGGGACGTATTAAAGTATTCAGCCACAGGGCAGTAGCATTGGTTAGTACGGGTGTCCCAGAGATGTTCTCGGTAATAATCCGCAAGTTGGCATTCTGTCTCCCCAATGTAGAAGAGACCACATTGGGTGCAACAGATTCAGTAGATGTGGAAGTACAAGTGAATTTCTGTTGGGTGTGGAAGGATCTTTTGGGGCCTTGGACAGAGGTGAAGGGGGAGATGTGGGGGCAGGTTTTGCACTACTTGGGGTGGCAGGGGAAGGTGCCGGGATGGGACAGTGGGTTGGTGTTGGGCATGGACCTAACAAAGATGTCGCAGAGGGAATGCTGTCCAAAATAGAGATAGGGGTGTGGAGGGAAATATGTCTCTGGTGGTGAGGTCTGTTTGTAGGTGGTGGAAATGGCAAAGGATGATCCAATGTATCTGGAGTTTGGTGGGGTGGAAGATGAGGAAGGGGGTGGATGGTGCGGTTCTGTCCTTGTTGCAATTGGGCAATGGGGTTCAAGGGTAGAGGTGTGGGAAGTGGAGGAGATTCACTGGAGGACATCGACCACGTGGGAGGGGAAATTGTGCTGTTTGAAGAAGGTGGCCATTTGGGCCGTTCTGTGATAGAATTGGTCCTCCTGGGAGCAGATGCAACAGAAGTGGAGGAATTAAAAATAAGGGATAGCATTTTTTAACAGGAGGCAGGGAGGGAGGAGTGGTGTAATCCAGGTAGCTGTGGGAATCAGTGGGTTTGTAGTGGATGTCCATGTTGAGTCCTTTACCGGAAATGAAGATGGAGAGGTCGAGGAAGGGGAGGGTGTTGTCTGAGATGGTCCAGGTAAACTTGAAGTCTGGGTGGAACGTGTTTTGTGAAGTTAATGAACTGTTCAACCTCCTTGTGGGAGCATGAGGTGGTGCCGATGCAGGCATTAATGTAGCAGAGAAAAAAAGATAGGGAATGGTGCATGTGTAGCTAAGGAAAAGATGGGACTGCTGCCGGTGTAGCCCCAATCAAATGACAAATCCTCCTGTATGGTTTTTCTCAACTGTTCCTTCATTAGCGCATTCTATTCTCTTCGAACCAGTCGTGAGTGATTCCTGGCTCCCAGAAGCATGCTTCTCTTATTCTTTTCTATCTGGATAACATTTAATCACTGACCTGGGTCTGTGATGAGGGTCATCTTGGGAATGCCTCTCACTGACCACAGCTAGTGAATTTTCACATTTAAATCCTCAGTTTGCAAAATGAGCCTTGCACCTTCTTCCCAGTCAAGTAACCTGGACTTCCTTTAATATTTAACAACCAAGCCACCAATGTGTTTGACTGGAATTTAGGAACAGAAGTCAGCCATTCAGCATTCAGTCTGTTAAGCTTGCTAATTGAACACTTCAATGCCTTTTACCATAATTCCCATAATTTATGCTACTAATAATTATGCATTTATCAGTGTCTACTATAAAGTATACCCAAAGACTGAGCCTCCAAAGATTCACAATATTTTAAGTAAAAATATTTCTTGTCTCAGTCCTAAATAGCATCCTTTCCCCCCACCCCCCACCCCGCCTTACTTTAACTAGATATCCTAACCAGGGAGACATCTTGTGTGCATTTACCCTGTATGGCTTGAAATATTTTGTAGGTTTCAATGAGACCGTCTCTCTTTCTTTAAAATTCCAGAGAATACAGATTTTGTTTTCCCAATTTTTCTTTGTAGAACAATCCTTGAAACAAGTCTGATGAACCTTTGTTGCACTTCGTCAATATTATTTGTGAGATAAAGTGTAATGGGGTTGGGCCATACCTGGAGTACTGTACCTATAAAATCAAATCAAATCAAGGCTTCAGTACTCAAAGGCAGGCATTCCATTAGCCTTCCCAGTAGCTTGCTACATCTGTATGTTAGCCTTCATTGACTTGTTGGCAAGAATACTCAAGTCCCTTTGTACATTTACAGTTTGCAACTTTCCCCATTTAAGAAGTAGTCTGAATATTTGTTCTTTTTAAAAGTGGATAATCTTTCAAATTTTCACATTAAATTCCCTCTGCCATGTTCTTCCTCAAATACTGATCATTGCAGAGCCCTATTAATCAGTCTGACAATGCAGGAATGGCCCACTTATTCCTACCCTTTGTTTTCAGTCTGTTGACCAATTCTTAATCCATACTAGTAGTTTACCATCTAAAGCATGTGCTTTAAATTTTGTAACCAACTACTATCAGGGGAGCTTATCAAAAGCGATCTGATAATCCAAATGTACAGCATACTCTTTTAATCAGTTTAGTTAGTTACAACCTTAAAAAACTTCAAATTTGTCAAACAAGCTTTCTGGTCACAAATCCTGGCTATGCCCAATCAGACTATGTCCAAGAGCCCATTGATCATGTCTGGCAGCATCTGTGAAGACAAAGCAGAATAAATGTTTCTCTCCAGTGACTCTGTTTTCTCTCCTCAGATGCTGTAAACCCTGCTGAGTTTCTCCAGCAAATTCTGTTTGTGCTTAGCATCCAATTTTTTGGGTTTTTTTTAATCTATGTATTATGCCTTTCAGCATGCTTCTAGCATTTTCCTTATTTCTAACATGTTCCCTGTTTTGTTTACCCTTGCTCCTTTTTGAAATAGGTGACATTTGAAAACTTCCAATCTGCAGGAACCATTTCAGAATCAATAAAAGTTTGGGCAATGATCACCAATGCGTCATGCGTCTACGCCATTTATCCCCATTATAAATTATCTTCTTGTTTTCAATGATCCAAATTTTGTTTGAGCTAAATGTTCCCTTTGTTAAATATCTGCAAAAACATTTATAGTCCATTTTTATTTTGCATTTATATGCTAGTGTTCCTTTCCTTTATCAATTTCTTGGTCCTCCTTTGCTGTATTCTAAAAGTTCCCAATCCTCATGCATTTATGACTTTCTGGCCATTTTAATAAGCTTTTCTTTTAGTCTTCTCCAGCTTTTAACATCCTTTGTCAGCCACACTTAGCTAACCTTAATTTAGATATTGTACCTTGAAGGAATGTTGCTTACAGTTGCTGTAAGCCACTTAAGAAATGGACAGTCTTTAAATAACTATTATGTAAAATCGTGCCTATTGATGTATTTTCCCAATCACTCATGTTTTCATAACTTCTCATTTAAAATTTAACACCCTTGCTTAACAATGAACTATCTCACTTAGTCATAATGTAAAATTCTATCATATTGTGTTCATTCAGCTGTACCTCTTTATAGCACAATTATTTATTATCCCTTTTTCATAATATTAGATCTAAAATAACCTGTTTTCTAGTTGGCTCTTCAACATGTTGCTCTGAAACTATCCCAGGATTCAGTCTGGTAAACCTTCACTGCACTCCGTCTGTTACAATATCATCCTTCCTCTTATGAGGAGACAAAAACTGTGCACGATATTCCCGGTATGGGCTTGACATTCCCTGTATAATTGCTGCAAAACATCACTGCTCCTGCACTCAAATCCTGTCACTATGAAGGTCAGCGTACCTTTTGCTTTCTTGACTGCTTGCATCATCTGCAAGTTTCCCACCAAACCACTCCCCATCCTGACATGTCACCATTCGTTTAATTTCACTGGATCAAAATCCTGGTGCTCCCTCCTTGAAGGCATTGTAGCTTTATCGACAGCACGTGGACTGTAGTGGTTCAAGTAGGCAGCACCTTTTCCAGGGCAAATAGGGATGGACGATAAATGCTGGCAAAGTCAGTGATGTGCGTATTTGCGAATTAATTAATTTTCCAAAACAAATGAGTTCAATATTTAATCTGATTTTTTTTCTTATGCTTTTCTGTAGGTTTGGTCAGTAATGTTGTTTTTACAAGCTTGACATCAGAGCAAAGACATCCACTCTTGATGCATCTACAGAAGTTAATTCGTGTAGCAAATCCCAACGTTGGATTCATTCTTGCAGAAAAGGGAGCAGTGACCAGGTACTCAATTGTTGCTCAATGAGTTTCTACATTAATTTAAGGGACACATATAGTGAATAATAATAAGTATTCCTTGTGGAGAGTTGTATAAAAATATATTAAATAATCTAAGGTTAATTTCAAGCAAAACGGTCTTGCAACTTCCACATTAAAAGCCAGTTTGACATTCCTATCCATGACTAATTCAGAATCTACTTTCCATTTCCCCACACATACATTCTCTCCACCACTGACATCAATAGCAGCAGCAGCAGCAGAGTGTACTGTCTGTAAGATACACTGTAAAGAATTTACCAAAGTTCCTTCAACAGCATGTTTCAAACCCATGATCACTACAATCTAAAATGACAAGGGCAGCAGATGTATGAAAACACCGACTTCACCTTCATGCTCCCCTCCAAGCCATTTACCACCCTGACATGGAAATGTGTTACTATTCCTTTAGTGTTGCTGAGGCACAATCCTGGAATTTCCTCCCTAATGGCATTGTGGGTCTCTATAATCCACCTACACCAACAACTGGGGATTCTGCTGGCCTCGCTAGTGCATCCAAATTCCACGAATGAATAATTTTTAAAAGTTTAGTTTATTCCACAGGGTGGGCTGAACTCAGTGTCAGCCTGGTGAGTTCATTGGCAGAGAGGCATTTAAACAAGCATGAATGTGAGGACCCCACTACCTTCCTACTTCTGCCCAGATAAATCCTTGGCAGGAACGTTCAAGCACAGAATTCTTTTTCTACTGCTAATCAGCCTCTTAAGATGGCAACTAATGCCAATGGTGTCAGAATGAGGTATGTCACATGGAGAACATAACGAGACAATACTGGCATGTTTGCCTCATGGCTTTCAGGGTGAGAGTTCTTTGCTCAAAAGCACTTGGTGCCTGATGAAACCTGGCATTGGGAAGTTGAAGTGGGAGGGGAGCTCTGCAGCTACAATCAATTTCCCTCCCCTTCCTGTCAATCCAAAACAAATGCCTCCTGCCATCACTCATCTTAAGCCTCAGCTAGGTAGTGCACTATGAAGCAGGTACTATTTCTGATTGGCCAGCATTTTTTGGAAGCGGTGACATCTTCCAGTGTCTGCAATTCCAAGGAAGGCTGTCTTCTGCCCAAAGGGCAAGTGATGCAGCAGACCTTCTCAAAAAGTAGTAATGGAAGACTCACATTGACTCTAGCTAGCCAGCAAAACCCTCCTTGCCTCTGCTAAATACTGTTTGAGGAGTAGTCATGAGCTGCTTTAGGTTTCTTGATATGTAAGTGAAATGGGTACAATATTAAGGAATCTGAAGGAGTGAATGGAATAATATGTCGTAAGGATTGCCTTTAACTTCTCCAGCTGTATAAAACTGGGTGCTGTACTGCATGAATTCAAAAATCTTTCAAGCAACTAATCTTCCTCATGAAATATATTTGATTTACTGTTTCTTGTTCTTTTTTCCAAAATATAGGAATGCTGATGTTGAAATGATTTTGTCTGAAACTAGTTTTTCAGAGCCTTCAATGTTGAGAGCACGTTATTTGATGTTTCCTAGCTGGTAAGCATAAAATAAAATTCTGTCCAGTTCAACGCATTATGGTTCTTGAGGTGCTAGCCTTTGTAGACGGTAGTGACAAGAAAGGCATTTTAATTGATGGAATAAAAATTTACTTCAAAAAAATTACTTAATTTTAGTCAGAAGAAATGTATTGCATTTTTGTTCTGTTTTATTTTTCAGGTGGAATGGCAAATTCAGATCAGGTTCAGTTTTCCCACAAATGACTCAGATCTGTATCAAATTCAACCGTCCACTTGAAAAGGCCCGATTTGTAACTAAGTGTAAAGGTATGTTTACGTATTATAGTAAAATGTAAGTGCCATTCTCCTAGTACTGCTCAGTTCTAGTCTGATAGAGTTTAAGACTAAATGTTGCAGTTGAATGAAACTATCAATATATTCTCTTTGGATAAGAAACAGCACTGGCCTGAATAGGTAATATTTTGATTTCATATCTGGAAGATGCATATCCCTGGTTAACTTCATGCACAAACAGCTGCTGTTGAGATTTTTGGCATTGACTTGGATGTTGCATTGGAAATGATAAATTCATAAATGGCATGTTTACTATGCTTGTACCTAAAATATTAGGAAACTGAACTCTTGAAATGTAAACTTTTTAAAAGATTCTTTAATATTTCTCTGGCGTCTTGTAAGTTGAGATTTTTTTTCCTCCTTCCCTTTCCATTCCATGTTCACCTACCTTTCAACAGACTGAAGAGCATTAGAGCCAAACTACCCAATCTGATATCTCCAGGTCTAAATCTGCTTACTTGAGCTTTATTCAAAGTTGACCTTTTTTAAAGTAATGCACCTAATTCCTTTTAGCTTTTCTAATCCAGTGTAGTTGCCCTTGCATAAACATGTTGCAACTGAAATTTCCCACGTGCTTTCAATCTTTTTCTATTATTCAGTTAAGGTATGCACTACATTTTGCAGAATACCTGATGCACTTGTTCATGAAGCTATTTACCAACCTGGCAATTTAGCAATAACCAGGGAGGTTAGCTCAGAGACTGAATGCATTTCACAAATTTAGGTATTTTAGGGGGAAAAATTGTTGGTATTTGGAAGGATAAGATTTAATGAGCTGAAGGGGCTTTCTTATTTAAATTCTGACTTTTTATGTGAAAGCTAATATATCCCTATAGAATGAACCTAAGTCATCCTGTTATGTTTGTTATCTAGCTTTGAAAATCGCGCTGAAGTCATTTCCTTTTGATGGAAATATATATCACGTACGAGCGCAACTGAAATTTTCAGGTATTTACACTTTGGGATATTTGTAAAATTCATTGTTGAACGTGAATTTACATATATTACTCTCTGCTTGTTTCTAAACCTGCAAAAACGTCTATAATTTACTAAGTTGAAAAAGTGTATGTATGATACATTTTCAGAGCTATTTGGAACAGAATATCTAGCTTCTAAAACCAGTTCTGCATTTTGTCAAATCATTCATGATCTGTCACATAACTCAATTGACTCAACTTTCTTCCATCCCTTATTGACTAAAATCCATATGCCTAGATCACCGAAAGTTCAATTGCTCCAGAAAACACATTTGTAGGGTTTTCAAAATATCCATTGCTAGCCTTCCTGATTTCATTGAGTTATTAAAGCAACAATTAAAAATATGCCCTCTTGTTCTAGATATTGAAGGAAGGCGGTTGATTAGCTGCAGTGCATTTTGCACCTGGTATGCATGCTACCACTGCAACAATGGTGGGGGGAGTAAAAGTCTAAGTTGGTGCAAAGTGTACTGATGAAGCAGTTAATGGTGTTCAGCCTCTTCAGTGAGGAACTATACTTCTCAAGCAAATGGAGAGTATTTCTTCACATTCCTGATTTTTGCCTTACTAATGGTAAGCAGCTTATGGAGTGTGTTATGACCAAGTTGGTATGGGAAAACTGTTTTTATTTCTTGTCCCATTCCTCCCTTAAGCACAACAAAGTTTGAATTTGAAGGGGAGGTGATTATTGCTGGTAACTTATATGGTCAGGTTTGAATAAAAAGGAACTAATTTATTCATAAAAAACTGAAGGAAAGACTTGTCTTTTTGACAAAGGAAATACATACACTGACACAAACCTAAAATCTGGGGCAAGAGTGTTATCTTAAAAGTACTTTCACTGATTACACTTGCAGTTCAAAAATAAAAATTCGCACTTTGTCCTCATTTTGGTCTGTAGCCAAAATCAATTTACACACTAGGCAGTAATACCCGAGTGTCTGCCTGGATCAGCTATTGCTGGCTGACCTTTCTTTTCAGGAATCACACTAGCATGCATTTCAGATTATTTTTTAGGAATCCTCTATTTGTACTGGACTGTCAAATGTTGATGCAAAAACAGAGGAGGCCAAGGTTTGCTTGTGACAAATTATCTTCCTGATTGTGTTCAAATCTACATTTTATTGTAGTTAGATACTAGGTTATGGACATTTCTCTGAAGTGTGGTACTTATCCAAACACCTTGTGTTTTGCGAATGCAACATATCTATAGCTAGTTTTTTGTTTGAAAACTTCAAGTAAATATGGCTATTCTGTTATAAATTGGTATTTTGGGTAACATGATTTCACAACAGGATTGCAGACATATGTGATATGCTCCAACCATTCATCTAAGACTTTGGTCAGCATTTTAACTTGCTAAGGCAGGTTGATCTTTTTAGTTGTAGTTTTCCAATCTGAAAATGTTTTGTTATTAATTGGTCCTCCATGCATGCTTATATTATCCTCAATTAAATAAGCCCTAAATTTATGTTATGGCACTTTTGAGAGGTTCTATTGGATGAATGTTTTTGAAAATGTGAATATGTTATATCTACTGGTTCCCCAGAATTTATCCTATTTGCGATATTATCAAACATCATTTCCGTTGCATGACGTTAACTCTGATTTATCTCTATTCTTGTATACCTTATGGGCATTGTTGACATTTGTTGCCCATCCCTTGCTGCCTTTGAATGGTTTTGCTTTCTATGCCATTTCAGAGTGCAGTTGAGTTTTTTTTATATTAGCTCACTTAGAGTGGAATCAGGCCCTTCGGCCCAACGAGTCCACACCGACCCTCCGAAGAGCAACCCACCCAGACCCATTCCCCTACGTTTACCCCTTCACCCAACACTACAGGCAATTTAGCATGGCCAATTCACCTAACCTGCACATGTTTGGACTGTCGGAGTTGAGTTTGGAGTTACACATAAGCCAGATGAGGCAAGGACGGTAGACTTCCTTTTGCTGAAGAGCATTAGTCAACCAGATGGGATTTTACAACAAATGAAAATGCTGTCATGGTACCATTTAAGATGTGATTTTTTTTTTAGTTCCAGGTTTTATTGACTTCAGTTTTTACCACTGCCACTTTGAGATTCAAACTCATGTCCCGAGTCATTAGCCTGCGTCTAATTGCTACTGCAATACCACAACACCACTGCCTCCCAATTTTGCACATATAAGTGCCCTATTACCAAATGATTTTTTTTTCCAGGATTCTTCTTACTAAAATATCAGGTTATGGTTCCCTGCATTCTTATGAATAGTGGCATTATGTTTTAAACATAGAAACATTGAAAATTGGAGCAGGATTAGGCCACTTGGCTCTTCAAGCCTGCTCTGCCGTTTTAGTATGATTGTGACTGCTCATCCACTTCAGTATTTTTCTCTGTTTACTCCCCATTCCCTTTGATCATTTAGCCCTAAGAAATATACCTATCTCCTAATTTGGCACCAGCTCAATCACATTTCCTCCTTTCAGAACTGGTTAAAGTAGTAGAGAGCTTTGATCAAACATTAGGTCAGCAGCAGATGCAGAGAACTACAGGGACAAGTAATATGAATCATTGGAAAATGTGGTTCCTCCACAATTGAAGAGAACAGAGACACTCAGGAGAACTTGGATGAGTAACAAATGGAGTTTCACTCATTTACTATTATTAAATCAAATTTTCTTTTCACAGTAGGGGCAGTCACTGCATTTGTTGGAATACCAATAAAATTTTACAGAGGAAAACAAATTTCTGCTGTTAGAACTTTATGATCTTATCGAATATGGGTGTCCTGGTAAGGGTTGAGACAGGGGAATGAGGTTAAAAGGTGGTGAGATAGTAACCTATTTCCATTGGAATGGAGCATCCAATTAAATGAGTTGGTTAATTATTGGCATACAGGGGTAAGCAGGTAAAACTACAAAATGCAGACAGACAAATTCAACAACTTCATGCATGAGTCCCTCAGGATTCAAAGAGCAAAGAAAATTACAGCACAGGAGGCAGGCACTTCAGCCTTCCAAGCCTGCGCCGATCCACATTCTTTGTCTACACAAACTGTCACCTATCTTCCAAGGATCTGTATCCCTCTGTTCCCTGGCCATTCATATGTCAGTCTAGATATATGTTAAATGGCCTAATTTCTGCCCTATGTCTTATGGTCTTTGGTCTTAAGGTTTTATTTCAAATAGAGGAACCTCGATTATCCAAAGAACACAGCCGGGGAATATTTCATTCGGTTGATCGAATTTCTGATCATCAAAAAATCGATAACATAGTTTTACCAAGCATTGGGACCTTGCAGTCTTGCTAGATAATCCGATATTTGGATAATTGAATGCCGGTTGATGAAGGTTCCTCTGTAAATCTGTTGGACTATAACATGGTATCATGTGACTTCTGACTTTGTTCACTCCAGTCCAACACCAACGCATCCACAATATCAGTTGCAGACCTTAAAAGATTTGCTATTCTCTCTGTGTAATCTGTCTGGCTTCAAGATAGTAGAGTGTGAAGTTTTGGAAGAAGTGTGTGTATTTCACATTTGAGAAACTGAAGGCTTTTGCATTTTTCTCAATTCGAATGGGTTACCATATGTACTAGTTAAGAGCATGAAGATGGGGTAGTTCTTGGCTCCACATATAGCTAACCCAGGGAGGAGGGAGGTATGATGCATTGGAGTAGCAGATAATCCAGATAAGAGGTCTGAGGCTGCAACTGTGACAGTGATAACTTGTGACATCAGTCATGCAGCACTAATCCTGGAATGGTAACCCTCTGGCATATGCCGGTATTGAGATTGAAGAAGCATGTAGGTGGATTAGCCATGCTAAGTTATTTGCAGTGTCCAGGCATCTGCAGGTTAGGTGGATTAGCCGTGGTAAATGCTGCATTACAGGGATAGGGTAGGGGCTGTGTCTGGATGGAATGCTGTTTGGAAGTTCAATGCAGGATTGATGGGCTGACTGACCTGTTTCCGCACCATAAAGATTCAATGGGAGAAAAGAATTCACTTTATTGTGAATAACTGCAGCCTTTTACATATGTGAAGGGCAAGTGATTTAATTGCCTTGTGTGCTTCCTTTTAAAATACCATTGATCATGATAGTTCTTATGAGTTTATCCAGTCTATGCACATTTCTTAAACAATCCAAAGGACACCTGATATTTCCTAGAAGTGTCTTGGGACCATAGTCAAAAGGGTACCCTACTTCTCCAGAACTGCACTTTATCCTGTGGATTGCCCCCATGAGCCAAGGATATGCAAGTTACACCCCACCCTCTGTCCATAAAAATGGTAAATGTTGAGATCTGGGTGGGACTAATGGATTCCTGACTCGGGTGCCATTTTGACAAAACTGGAGGATGCAGACAATTCAGGTCTAATTTTTTTTTAAAATTAGCATCAAGCGATTGAATGCCAAGACGTTCCTGTAAGTCCTCTTAACAGTTTTTCATTATATCCTTGCAGTTTGCCATTGAACTTGAAGCCTGGAAGTAATTTGGATGCCCAGTGCCTTGTCGGCATTGTTGCAGTATGCATCAAATACAGAAGAAAGATAATCAATTTTCTATATGATGATTTTCTGTAACATATAGGTCACATTCTTTTTGAAAGCTTTTGGAATGCTTTGGTCATATTTTAGAATCATTATTTGTGAATGATTATCTTCCTTTTTAACTCTGCCTTACAGATTCTGAGAAAAAATTTGAAATTTATCACAACACCCAGATTAATACGTTCAGCATGGTCTCCTTACAAGATAGCCCTTCACCACCTCCTTTACAAGGTGATGGAAAGACCAATGGGCGCAAGCTTGACAGCTTTGTTGTATTCATCGGTTGCATGCTGAAAGAAGAGACTATGAAAGATTGGTTGCGACAGTGTGCAAGCCAGGTAGAGTTTTAGAATGAAAACCTGATAAATATATCTCCAATTCTTGTGAATGTATCTTTTTAACACTTACTTATAATAGTTATTACTGTATTGTGAACATCTAAGTTTAGAGCAAATGTGCTTGTCCAATCAAGCCCATTCTGCTATTCAGTCTGATCATGGTGGATCTGATTGTGGCTTCAGCTTCAAATTCCTGCCTACTCCTGATATCCTTTTAATTCTATCGTTAGTCAATAATCTATCTACTATCTATCTAAAAAAAAAAAATCTCTATCTCTTGGAAAATGAGTTGCATTGATTCATGACCTCTGAAAGAAAAGCTTTCTCCACATCTCTTTTTTTAAACACTGGAACACTCTTACTTTTGCACTGAGTGCCATTGTTCCAGTCTCACCCGTATGCAGAAACATCCTTACAGCATTTTTCAGCTGCCCCAGGTTTATGCCATTTTGCACCTGTGCTATATTGGATAAAAATTTTTATTAAATCATTTTTTAACTGGAATGCTGTGAATATTTTACCATTGTCAATCTTGTTTTCTAGAAACTCCAGAAGAAACCTCTCAAGACACTTGACACCCTCACCAAACAAGAAATAAAAAATGTCCATGTAAGTACTCTATCAATTGATTTTACAGCTTGTGTTTCATTGTACAGAAGTAAAATTAGAATGTAATGAAGCCAGAGCCAGTTGAATATGATATTGCTTTACTTGAAAGAAATAATTGAGGCAGCTAACTGGCAGACCATACTTGGATGATTTGTATGGGAAAAAGGTGTTGAGTGAATATGACTTACTACTGAATTACTGAAATTTGTGATCTGTTGAATACTGTGACTAACTAAAACTTCCCTTTATCTTGTAGGATCTTCCAGTTCAAAAAGAGGCCATTTGGCCAGGCCTGTGTGGCTTTTTGATTTTTACTTATGAAACCTCCTTGACTATAATCATTGACAACAATGCAACTGCAGCCTGCACTCTTGAGGTTTCCATCTCTCAGTCAGACTTCACTAATAGTCATCAGCATTAACATAAATCACAATTGGCTACCAGGACAGAAGTGCGTCAATCATCAGGCACTTTGACAGCTTCCCAGACACCACAGTACAAATGTCCAGATTTTAGCACTGAAGTGCAGTGTTAACATTCAAGATAATGCCTGTTTAAGTCATGGAAGATGGCCATTCCCTGCCAGAACAAATCTGCAGACAAAATGGCTGGGAGAGGAAAGAAATCAGTAGAAAACCAGGCACTCTAGATGCTGGACATCTTAAAGAAAAACAGATTGCTAGAGAAACTCAGCAGGTCTGGCAGTTCTGAAGAACGGTCACTGAACCCAAAATGTTGACTCTGGTTTCACTCCACAGACGCAGAGAAAAATGAATGTTGGGGTGGGATTTGAGCCCATACCTCTATAGAGGAGTCAGAATTTTCCAGGCTTAAGCAAGGAATCACACTCCTTAAGCTTGGCCCTCAGACCATTTGGTTATCCTGACAGTTTCATTATGTTACACCCCAGTATTGAACTGGGGAGCTTTGTGTGTGAGGCAAAAGTTGTCACCACTTCAGTAGAGAAACTATGTGCCACAAAGTCCAATTTAGTCCACTCCCATTTTTCCTCCCTTTCTTTGGAGTCTAATTGCACAGGACTTCTGCTACTATGATTACTATTTTCCTAAGTCACCAAATCTTTTCCACAGACTTTGAAAATGTATTCCCCATGTTAAAGGCTGTCTGTAATGTTTCAATTTCAACAATTCTTTCACCATCTCTATGAAGAGTTGAGTGTGTGTAGATTGAAAATCACAATATTTAACGTCAGCGATATCAAACGTATTTTGTGAAGGGTACTTTCGTTTCATTCTTGGTCTTTAACCCTACAGATCAAACGACATTTGGAGTTACCTCCACCTGGATGGTTTTACAATGGGAATCAGTTTGTTAACTTCTTTGGTGAAAAGAGTGACTATCACCCTCGTATCCTTTCAAGTTTGTGCTTTAAAATTAGTAATTGTCTTGGGGTTGATATAGCAGAATGCTTGCTTAAGCCATTTTAGAGAATAGTTAAGAAGGTAGTCTGGCTGTGGAATTGCACGTAGGCCAGATGAGGCAAGGACAGCAGATTTCCTTCCCTAAAGAATAGTAGTGAGCCAGTTTTTTTTTTTTAATGACAATCAAACTGGTTTCAAGGTGGTCATGAGATTTTTAGTTGCAAATTTTTATTGAATTCAAATTCTGCCACTTGCTGCAGTGGGGCTTGAAGATAGGAGAGAGAGGATGGTGGTGGACTGTTGCTTTTTGGACTGAAGTTCTGTGACTAGTGGTGTGCCACAAGGTTCGATGCTAGGTCCGTTGCTTTTTGTCATTTGTACAAATGACTTTAATGTGAATATATGAGATCTGGTTAGTAAGTTCGCAGATGACACCAAAATTGGTGGTGTATTGGACAATGAAGATGGTTATCTTTGACAATGATAGAACTTTGATCAGATGAGCCAGTGGGCCAAGGAGTGGCAGGTGAAGTTTAATTTAGGTAAATGTGAGGTGCTGTATTTTAGAAGGGCAAATCAGGGCAGGAATTATACACTTAAAGATAGGATCCTGGGAGTGTTGCTGAACATAGAGACCATGGAGTGCAGGTTCATAGTTTCTTGAAGGTGGAGCCTCAGGTTGACAGGATAATGAAGAAAGCATTTGGTACACTTGCCTCTATTAGTCAGTGCATTGAGTATAGGAGTTGGGATGTCATGCTGCGGCTTTACACGACATTGGTTCAGCTACTTTTGGAATACTGTGTTCAATTCTGATCTCCCTGCTGCAGGAACGATGTTGCGAAACTTGAAAGGGTGCAATGAAGGGTTACAAAGATGTGACTGGGATTGAAGGGCTTGAGCTATTGGGAGAGGCTGATTAGGCTGGGGCTATTTTCCTTGGTGTGTTGGAGGCTGAGGGGTGACATTATAGAGGTTTACAAAATCATGAGGGGTATGAACAGAGTGAATAATCAAGGTCTTTTTCCCAAGGTAGTGAAGTCCAAATCTAGAGGGCATAGGTTTAGGGTGAGAGGGGAAAGATTTAAAAGGGAACTAAGGGGCTACCTTTTCACACAGGGTGTTGCACATATGGAATGAACTGCCAGATGAGCTGGTGGAGGCTGGTATAATTATATCATTTTAAAAGATACCTGAAAGGCTATATAAATAGGGAGAGTTTAGAGAGATATGGGCCAAATGGGACGAGAATAATTTAAGCTATTTGGTTGGCATGGACAAATTGGACCAAAGGATCTGTTTCCATGGAACAATTCCATGATCTATAACTTGAACTAGAACCTCAGAGCAATACCTGAGTTTCTGGATTAAAAGTCCAGCCATAATATGATTAGGCTTCATTTCCCCTCAAACTGGGACACGTCCTTCATCCCTTCAATGGTGTTATAAGCATATTTACTGAAACTGGACTGTAGCAATTCAAGAAAGCGGTTCACTGACTTCTCAAGTGCAGCTAGATGGGAAATAAATGCTGGCCCACCCAGCATTGTCTATATCCTGTGAGAGACTTTTAAAAGTATCGTTTTGGTTTGACTTTACAAAATGGGGACTTCTAACTTTTTTGTAAATAATTAATCATTTAAAATTTTGGGGGGAGCTTTATGATTTAGGATCTCCTCGTTTCTGGGATTATTTCAACTCCGTTTTCAGTGTATTTGGAGCCATTGAGCACAAAGGAGATAGGTAAATGGGATTTAATAAGAATTAGAACATGGGCAGCAGAGTTTTAAATGACCCAGGTTTGAAAGGTAACTGGAGGACAGCTGGTCAGTGATATGCTTGAAGAAGGGCTTATGCCCGAAACGTCGATTCTCCTGTTCCCTGGATGCTGCCTGACCTGCTGCGCTTTTCCAGCAACATATTTTCAGGTATGCTTGACTAGTCAAGTTCAGGGGTGATACAGACATGGATATGGGTTTCATTAGCAAGGTGGATTCAGTTCATGTCACAGAGGCAGAAGTAGGTGGCTTAGTGACTAAAATGATAGAAACTCCTTTCGGAATCATAAACAACCAATAATAAAAGTGGCTTCCTGTGGACCCCAAATGGAAAAATAACTGAACTGGCAGTGAGAAGCTGTGTTCTGAGAATACACACCTATTCTATTTTTTTTTGTTTCCTTCATATCAGCTGTCTAATAGAACAGAAGTATATACAGAAGATAACCGTTGCTTATTTCTTGTCAGTAAAATTAATTGTTAAATAATTGGGTAGTGGAATACATTACTATTTATCAATTTATTCAGGAAAGTGACATTTAACTAATAGATAAACTTGTACTAAAATAGGGTATTCGATTCTCTTGTCTTTGTGAGTTCACTTCATTGTTTTTAAGTTAGTTAATGGCAACTGTTTAAAATTTAGGTTTTTTGAGTAAGTGTATTTTTGGCTTACAAAGGTGCCAGTGATGGCTCAGCTGGTAGCATAGTTTCCCGTTTCTAGATTCAGGTCCTGCACAAGAGCTGACCTTCTGTTGTACTGGTGCATGAGCACTGCACTAGAGAAGTTGTCATATTGCCAGCAACATTTAACCACCTTGGTTGGGTGTTTTGAAAAAAAAAAGTCTTGCAGTACAATTTTGAAGCAAAATGTGGAAGTTATCCACAGTGTCCTGGCTAGTGATTATCGTTGCAAAACAAATGAAATGTTTATTATCTTATTGTTGTTTGTTGAGTATACATTGCTGCATTTTCTACATTATAACAATGACTATGCTTCAAGAAATACATTTATAGTCAGTAGAGCACTGAGATATCTGGTATATGTCAAAATATTAAATGCATGTCATTCTCTCTCTCCCTGTGCTAGTTTGTCTCCCACTGCCAGTCCAGCTTGCTTGCTCACTCCTTCCACACATGCCCACCTTGCTTGTTCCATGTAAACGTGCCTCACTCGCTTGCTCTCAGTCTCTCCCCTGCACACACGTTCGCTCGCCCCCTCCCTCCTTGCATGTGCACATTTCTTTCCACCCTCCCCTTGCATATCACCCATGTGTCTCTAGCTCACTCTGTGTCTTTATTGTATTAGTAGGTGTAAATGATGAATTGCAATTAAACTTTTCATAGCTGGAAATAATTGAAACCCATGGACAAACAGTTTTAATTGCAATGCCGATTGTAGGAAGATCATATGACAAATGATTGACTTTCCTTAAATCTCTAAAATCAGTAATGGACACGTTCATAGAAGAATATCTATCAGAAGTCAACAAAGAGATTGAGAAATACAACCGTGAAATTGAAAAACAAGAGTGTGTAGATCTGTTTGAGCCATAATTCTGATGACCACCTAAGTCCCATGATCTGACATGCTTTGAATTAGATTGGGATAACAGATTACAGATAATGAACAAATGCCTGAAATGGATTAGAACTGGTAACAATGCAGAACTTGCAAAATAAAAATCAAGTACCAAACATGTAAGAATTTACTAATAGTTAACCATATTCAATTCAGATGGAATTGTAATCATTTCTCACTGTTGACTTAGTTATTCCTAATCATGGGCGTTAGAACAGTAGTTACACAAAATATTTTATTTGTTTACTGAGTCTACTTCAATGCAATTCCCAGCACGTGTTTATTAACTGGACAATTTGTAACATGGAAAATCTCCAAGCTTGACACTTTATAAATCTTCTAAGATCCTGAAGTAGTTGCGTCCTGTTCCAGATGTATTGGAAGTAAGTGTATTTGCTATTTGTGAAAGGACACATTTGTGACTTGTTGAAATGTTAAGCAAATATACCTGCACAAGTTCACTACAGAGGATAACCTTGTCAGAATGAAAGCAAAATTCTGCTAGAAATTTGAAATCTACACTGCTGGAGAAACTGAGCAAGTCTGGCAACATCTATGGAAAGAGAAACAGTGTTTAATATTTCAAGTTTGGTATGTCTCTTCTTGAGTTCTGAAGAAGTCATATTGGACTTTTTATCTCTGCCAATAGCTGTTGACAAACTAGCTGAGTTCCTCCAGCACTTTGTGTTTGTTAAATTATGATAGAACTTGTTACAAATCAACATGCAAGAAGATTTTTAGTTTTATAAGCAGCTCATTCTACCAAACCAGTGACAGTCTAGATTTATCATTTTCTTTTGTGCAGCAAGATTTCAATCTGCATGTAAGCCCTAAAGTTTATATATTTTTAATTGTTTCACAATTAGAATAATGATTTGCTGCTTCATTTTGTTATGCTATCGAATTCGTCTATGCAATCTTGTTTAAAGACCCTTTACTATAAATTTGATCTGTACCAGCATTAGCGAAGTTATGTGGGTGCATAGTTGTGGTGTCTGACTGGATGAATGTGTAACAATTGCTGGTGTATGTGTAGATTAATTTCTCGTACTAAATGTAAATCCTACACCACAAATAACATGTTTGTACATTAACATAATTACCCATAAAGAAGGTATATTGACATAGACTGTTAAGTTTGTGTGAATTTGAAAAGTAGTTCACACCAAGATATAGTATTTATGCATGCTTGTGCTTCCTTAATTTCTCCTACCTCTCCCACCCCATCAGCATGTTCAGTCCATCATCAACCTATGGATGAACATTATTTGATCTTTGCAGGGAATGATTGCCAGATTTTCAGTGCTGGATAGGAACCCACTTATTCTTTTGAATATGCAGCCTTTTCCTTTGTTCATTACTCCAAACTGTCTTTAACTAATGAGATTTCTGCAGTTAGAAAAGTAGGAGCCATCTGTAATTTTCTTAGTGGTATCTTTTCAATAAGTGATTTTCTTTATTTATGTAATGCTAGGTTAACCTGCAAAGCAGTGGAAGTAACGCTTTTGAATCTTCTGTATACGGAAAAAGAAATCTGTATTAGAAACTTTGGAGCAAATGTGTTACTGAACATTTGGATTGGTGGAATAACAATATTTGCCAAGTAAACTGAAGCATTTGCTCTTCTGATTTCTTTGTGTAAACAAATATTAGTGATAGTATAGAGAATCAAACTTATAGCCTCTGTAGTGGAATATTGTGTTCAGGTAAATTTGTTTACTGGTTCTAAATTTTCACTACTTATGGAACATTGTGAAGAACAACTTTATTATGCTGCACTTTGAACTTTAAGGCCTATCTAAGTGAGTTTGACAGTTTGTGTATCGCCTTGGTTCCTACAGTTTGGGCATTCCTAAAAATAAGACCTGGGTCTTCACTAAACAAACTTTCTAGCACCGGTGTGCAAAACACCTGATAATACACTTGAGTACGAAAGCTACTCAGCAGCTAAATAATGTTAACCAGATTGTTTAGTGTACTTTTTCCTACAACAATGTTTTATTCATCAAGGACTTGGCTCAACTGTACTGTTCTACATTTTGATTATAACTATACAAGAAGACAGACCTTTGGTTTTGTATCCCAAGTCAAACAGCTGTCTTTTATTATGAGAAAGTAATATGATAAATATAAATGGTTTTCTTTAAGAAAGCAGTGCCAGCTCTGTGAAGTAGAAAACACAGTGCTGAGATATTACTCAGCGTATTTAGTTAAATGTACTTCCATTTTAAGATAATGCAGGGCCTAAGAATTGTAAAGATGAAAACTCATCTGTTTGGATACCAAGTTTTCTTTTGTTCTGTAAAATTAGCCACACAAGGAATAAGTAACTTTATACTCCATTTGGATATATAAAAGGAAAGGTAGGGTTTCCAGAATTCAGTGTGCACCTGCTTTTGCAAGTTGTTCTTGGATTCTTCTACCACTTAGCTATGCATGTAACTCGCCTTTATGCATGAAAAATGATGTATGGTACAGAAGGGTAAATTAACCAGTAGATGCATTCAAGGGGAACAGCTATTGGTAAGTTGACATGCTGCCATTTACTTTTACATACCAGTGGTGTGTATGTAAAATGCTCAGACTGGGCCACCAGTCATCAAATACCATTGATTTTCTTCCAGTGTGAAGACTTTTAAGCATCACTTTATCACATTGATGAAAAAACAGGGGGTTGATATAACCAAACTAATATGCTCCTTAAATATCTTGTTGACCCAAGAATATGCAATTTGAGTGTTTCATAAATGTCAAAGTTGTGATTTGAGGTGTGCAACGAGTAACTTGATTCCAAAATTCATAACCTTAAATTTGTAATTGACTCGCTTTATTCTAGAACATGATTTTCATATACTAGATCAAAATTGCTAGAAAATTTTCCTTCATGTCTTAAGTTGCAGTGTGACACAGTTCACTCAATAGTGGTCAAATTCTAATGTGGGTGAAAATTTCATTTCAATAACAAAATTTGTATTCCACTTGTGATCAGTATTAAATTTTGGCTGATGAGATGGTTGCATTACTGATCGCCAATACTTGCAGTCAACACCTCAGGTACTTTTCATGTTTTGCTGTAGTCATGGTTTGGTGATTAGGAAAACATTTACCTATATCACTAGATATAGATGGAGCAGTGTAATTGAATTTAAATGGAAAACTAAGTTGAAGGGACACTTTTTGACAACTTTATAAATCTAATGAGTAAATGGCAGTTAGACACATTTAGCTGACAAAGCAAATAATATCTGTAATAGAAAAGTAGAAAACTATAGAAATGCTTTGGAGCCTTCCCCTCAAAGTAGTTTTTAAGCAGCTATGCTGTGTGATAACTTGGTAGGTCTGAGTGTTTGTTTACCAGTATAACCTCACAACTAATGTTAAGACTCTAGGACAGCAAATAAATAGTGTTTGTGTGTCCCAACATAGATTTGTGATGGACGACATGAACTGTTTTACAATAAGTTGTTTATAATCTGAGACAGAAACAACAGTGCCTAAACATTATATCAGCTTTGTAATGTTTTATAACTGAAGCTGTATTTAAACTCCACAGTGAGCTGGTCTACAGCTAGCTGCTGATCCTTTATTTGGGGGTTAACTTTAAATTAAGTTGTTATACTGCACTGTAATAAAGTCTCTTTCAAAGATATCATGCTGTAAAGAGAAGCTAAACTTGTGCCCTGCAATCATAGAAGCATGTGGCTACTTTATATTCAGCTACAAAGAAAATTGTCCTGTCGTATTACAGGGCTTTGCAAATGTCGTCCATCATAATTTATGATTAAGTTAAGCTAATTTAATATTAGTAAGATGAAGTTCGTTTTGGCTACATTAAAATGTTAGTTTAACATCAGTAACTTCTGTGATTATAGAGCCAGGAATATGCTTAATATAGATGTGGCCAGCCATTGTATTTGTATTGCACATCAAAAATAATCGATTCACTGTGAAATTGATCTAGTGTGGCATCCAGATGGCCTTAGCCCTTTCGCCAGTTAATCCTCTGCCATTGGATCCTCAAAAATTCTGTCAGTCTTATTGATGTTAGTTTGGGCTGTACTGATTTTGGCAGGTATTTTGCTGCTCTATTACCCTGGATTAAATGAAAATAAAATGTTAGAGAATATTATACAGTCATAATTTCATACACTGCTAGAAGTACAAGTTATTTAATTGTAAGCTATACAACTGGTGACTCATTAATTCACTAGTTACAAAAGAATCTGGAATATAACTTCTGGCTTTTGGGAAAAGCAACAAGTTGTGTATGTTTCATCAGATCAAATAGCAGTATATGGTATAGTTACATTTGCAAGTTCAACTCAGAATATGCGAAACCCTTATTTTGAATTTATTTGTATGATTGCCTTCATGCCAAAATGTCAGCAGGTGCTTGGTACAAATCATAGTGATGGCTTATTTGAAATCCCATTTAGGTTTATTTAAGAACTTGAAGGACTTTGTTTTTTGATGTTTTAGGGAAAATTAATAGAAAATAAATTGTGTTGATTTAGAATCTTTGATGGAATACAATGGTTTTACAAAGCACAATAATAATTAAAATTTTTGGCCTACACATCTTTTGGGTAACAATTCTACAGTGGTTTATAAGTGATTATTTGGTGTTTCTGCCATTTAACTGGATCAGGACCTACAAGTTTAAAAGTAACTGTACTGAAGTGATTCTTCAGGTAAATGGTAAGGCAGTCACATTAAGATGCTTTGGGTTTCTAAAGGCCTTCTGTTAATGTTGATCTTTTGAGCCCTGTTAAGAATGGTGTTGGTGAAAGGGGTTTGGTATCAAACTAACAGGAGTATTGCAAAACTGAAATCTGAATGCTAGGCAGTTGTTTTGATGTTAAACTATTAGCCGGCCTTTACAAAGTATGCTTGCATCATTATTGTTGGGAGAGTGTTTTGTGCTGGTCGCTGAAGTTATGGATCGTACATTCTTTGAAAAGGAACACAGCAGCTTGAATTAGCTTACATTCCCTGGTCTACTTGACTCAAGGGTTAATTTAAGTTCTAGTTTGTGTTCCCATTTGGAATTCTAATAGTATTTGCACATAGAGTTCAGTTAACGAATTGGTATTGGAAAAAGGGAACAATTTTATTTGTTTGATAACAATGACTTTACTGTGATTTGCTACAACGTATGATGTAATTTTAAACATCAGGTCATTAGCAAAATAATTTACCTCATAAATTGAAGCTATAACATAAATTTTTAGACAATTACTTGCTGAATTTTTTCAAGCAAAATTCTTCAGATTAATGAAGAGTGAATTCAGGAATTTATTTGTTTGGCTTGAAAGCGTGCCAAATTTGTCGTTTTGATACTAACTTTAACCACTTTAGCTTGTGTTTTGGAAGGGGGAGAATATCTATAAATTAAAACGTTTGAATTGTATTTGCACAAAACTACTGTAACTTCAGTTAAACTGGTTTTGCGAGTGACTGAAGCTTTTTTGCATATCTTGTATTTATTACACTGCAAATGATATAATTAATCCAACAAAGTGTATAGAATAATTATTAGTTTTACTGTTTATTTTTGTATTTGTTGGCACATTTTTACCTGTAGTTGTGATGTTTTGCAATTTTTACATAAGTAATTTTCAGCAATTGCGTTTAAACTTCAATAAAGTTTATATGTTTCACCAATGAAAGTGGCTGTCTTTAATTCAACATCATTAGTTCTGGATTCTGAAATAAAATATCCCTTTCTTTTAAATTGCAAGGAAGATTTTGAACCTTATAGAAAAAGACATTGGTTGATTGATCATTGCTGTCCACAAGAGTTTTTATGTCCTACTTAATCTTACCACATTGGTATATACTTTTTCTAGAGCATCAAGATTGCAAACTTTCAGTTGAAAAGAAGAAACTTAAATAAAACAAGGAGGTGGCATTTGAATTTGAAAACAAGGGCCTGGTCAATTTACTGTAATATGATTGGTAGGAATAGTTTTAGAGGGAAAGGACATGAGAATGTGTGCAATTTATGATTAAAAATCACTGCTGATATGAACAGTAAATATTAACGCAGCATTTGTTGTGTATGACAGGAAAACATACAATGGGCAACATTTGTTCCATCTACTTCATTCTATTATTCTCCTGTCTTTTCCTCCCTCATCGGTTTATCTGGTTTCCCTTCAATTCATCCATGCTGAAAAGCGCTTTGTAATTTCTGTATTATTATCACAGAGTAAAAACATTACTTCTGAGTTCTCTTGCATTCAATAGTGATTCACTTAAATTTATAACCTCTGGTTTTGGACTCTTTTATTTCTGCTATTCTACTATTTTAGGAACATTGGACTTAGAAGTGGAGGTAAGATTAGAGTGGTCTCGTGGGTTCCCTCATTCCTGATGAAGGGCTCCTGCCCAAAATGTCGATTTTCCTGATCCTCAGATGCTGCTTGACTCTGATGTCCAGTATCTGCAGTCCTCACTTTCACCTAGAAGTGGAGTTAGCCATTTGGCCTTTCAAGCAGCCTCGACCATTCAGTATGACCTGATTGCGGTTTCAACTCCACATTCTTGTCTGCAACCAAGAACTTCAGATCTCTTAAATCAAAATCTATTCAGTGCTGTCAATGATCCAGTTTCCACTTTAAAGGGAAGAGAATTCCAAGCACTGGTCACCCTCTGAGAAACAAATTCTCTTAAAAAGGAAACATTCTTTAACTGTGTGCCCTAGTTATATTTTCTGCCACAATAGGAAGCATTTCCTCTGTACCCATCCTGTCAGATCCTCTCAGGATTTTATAGTGCCCTAAATATTAATGGATAAATGCCCAAATTATTTAACCTTTCTCTACTTTGTCTATTCTATCAAAATCTTTCATCATCTTGAAGATCTCTTTGGTAATGTCATCAGCCTTCTTTTTCCATTATTTCAAAAAAAGGCTGTTTGCCTTTACCTACATGGTACATTCTGGTAACACCTTCTGCATCTTTTATTCACCACTTTCACAATGTGACAGAAGGGATGAAGAAATGCAATATGGACTCAATGACGCAATTCAGAAGTGATTCTGGTTATAGAGGGATCTGAGGGTGTATGTGCATTGACCTTTGAACATATTGATTGTATGGTTAGCAAAATATGAGATTTGGGCTTCATAAATAGAAGTTCATCTCCACCTATATAAAACTGGTTAGGCTTTGAGTACTGTTCTCGGTTCTTGTCACCTCCTTAGATCAAGGGAAATTTAGGAAGATTTGGTTAGCTGATGGTACAAGGATAAGAGGACACCTGATTTAAGGTTCAAGATGCAGATAGGAACCCCCACCCAGAGTACATTCTGAGACTTTGCCCCCCCCCCCCACCCCTTGTTTCTTCCACTTAACCTCCACCATGCAGGAGTAATTATTCATCAGCTGAACAAGGTGAAGTTGGACAATAATCAGCAAGAGTTTCCCCTGCTCTGGTGTGATTTGATGTCATGTGACTTATTGAGTATAGGAGTTAGGAAGTTATGTTACAGTCATATAAGTCACTGGTGAGACTGCGCATGAAGTATTGTGGTTGTGTTCACCGAGCTGGGAATTTGTGTTGCAGACGTTTCGTCCCCTGTCTAGTTGACCTCCTCAGTGCTTGGGAGCCTCCTGTGAAGCGCTTCTGTGATGTTTCCTCCGGCATTTATGGTGATTTGTATCTGCCGCATCCGGTTGTCAGTTCCAGCTGTCCGCTGCAGTGGCCGGTATATTGGGTCCAGGTCGATGTGCTTGTTGATTGAATCAGTGGATGAGTGCCATGCCTTTAGAAATTTCCTGGCTGTTCTCTGTTTGGCTTGTCCTATAATAGTAGTGTTGTCCTAGTCAAACTCATGTTGCTTGTCATCTGAGTGTGTGGCTACTAAGGATAGCTGGTCATGTCGTTTCATGGCTAGTTGGTGTTCATGGATGCGG
>NC_057710.1:12422806-12434743 GCF_004010195.1 Chiloscyllium plagiosum
TGTGTTGTGGCCCTTTTGAACAGTGTCTTGATGCAACTTCTTTTGTGTGTGTTGGGGTGGTTGCTTTTATTGTTTAGGACTTGGTCTGTGTGTGTGGCTTTCCTGTATACCTTTGTGGTGAATTCTCCATTCGGTGTTCTCTGTACCATCACGTCTAGGAATGGGAGTTGGTTGTCCTTTTCTTCCTGTCTAGTGAATCGGATTCCTGTGAGTGTGGCGTTGATGATCCGGTGTGTGTTCTCTATTTCTGTGTTTTTAATGATTACAAAGATATCATCTACATATCTGACCCAGAGTTTGGGTTGAATTTGCGGTAAGACTGTTTGCTCTGACCTTTGCATTACCGCTTCTGCTATGAGTCCAGAGATGGGTGAGCCCATGGGGGTGCCATTGATTTGTTCATATATTTGGTTGATGAATGTGAGGTGTGTTGTGAGGCACACCTCTTGCAGCAGGTATCAGAAAAGGCAACGAAGATCAATCCAAAACTTTTGAGTCCAACGGGATAACGGCCCGAGTGCCCATATGAAGCATTGAGCTACGAACCTGGTTGTTTTCCCCGGAACTGTTCGACACAATATTCCACCCAGTCAATGGAAAAGGCTACTGACCAGCAATCTGACATTACATCTGTAAATAAGGCCAATTTCACTCCTTTGTAAATTGGTCTTCATTTGTGGAGATGCTTGACATATTCCCACCATGCAGCTGGGGTCCCACTCTAACGGATGCTGATGTATGGTGATGCTGCACTTGGAATCCCAGCCATATGCAGATGTAAAGCTGCGCACTGATATTAGACAGTCGCTGACTTTCTCAACTTCCTAATGTCTAATGGCATAACGAAGCAGCAAAGGAGAATGTAGTTCAACTCATTTTGTTCTCTGCATCCTTTTTTTTCCCTTCATTTACAGTGACTGGGCCCTAATTGCCCAGAGGGCAGTTAAGAGTCTATTGCGTTAATGTGGGTCTGGAGTCACATATAGGCCAGACCAGGTAAGGATGGCTCTGAAAACAAAAAAATGCTGGAGATCACAGTGAGTTACGAGCAAACTTGGTTAGAGACAAAAAAAAACTGCAGATGCTGGAATTGGAGGTCGACAAGCAGGAGGCTGGAAGAACACAGCAAGCCAGGCAACGTCAGGAGTATTTCGGATATACCTCATCTTCCGGACTGGGGGTGGGTGGAAGAAAATAAAGGGGGTGGGGGGGTGCACTTCCAAACCCATGATCACTTCCATCTGAAAGGACAAGGTAACACCACCATCTTCAAGTTCCCGTCCAAGCCACTCGCCACCCTGACTTAGAAGTATATCGACGTCCCTTCGCTGTCACTGGGTCAAAATCCTGAAATTCCCTCACTCGTGGCATTATGGGTCTTCTTACAGCACATGGACTGTAGCAGTTCAAGAAGGCAGCTCATCCCCACGTTCGCAAGGGCAACTAGGAGCGGGCAATAAAAAGCTGGTCCAGCCAACGACACCCATGTCTGATGAAAGAATTAAAACATTTTCTATGTTTCCATACAATAGAAGAGAGAGGGAAAGTGAGGCCTGCAGACGCTGGCGATCAGAGCCAAAAAGTGTGGTGCTGGAAAAGCACAGCAGGTCAGGCAGCAGCTGAGGAGCAGGAGATTTGACATTTTGGGCATAAACCTGATAAAGAATTTATGGCCAAATCATCGACTCTCCTGCTCCACAGATGCTGCCTCACCTGCTGTGTATAAAATAGAGGAGCCAATTGCAAGGTTTTCTTAAAGAAAAAAAAGTTCCAAATCTCTGCTAAGCACAAGAAAAAGAAATGCAATGTCAAGCATACAGAACATTTACCCTGTCATCCCACCCCACCCAATACACACACGCGCGCACACGCACACACACACACACACGTGCATACTACATTAATTGGGACTAGTGTCTCGTACAAAGGAAGATAAAATAATATACCATTTAGGGTCATTTAAGAGTTTGAGACATCAAGTTTTAACCTGAAGCCATATTTTGGTAGTTGGTCTCTTGGGCCCAGTCAGCAGTAACGAATATTGAAGTTACTGTTTAATCAATTCTCTGATGCCCTTTTCTGTTCAGTGCTTTAATCTGGACATGGTCTTCTCAGGATGGAGAGAAAGAACATTATCAGCATGTGTTCAGTCTTAATTATAATCTTCCTGGTCTGGCAGAAGCTCTCCTTGAGGGAGAAGCTGTTTGCATATTCCATGTCTGTGTAGATCATTCTTTCTGCATTGCTACTTGTTAAAGGAGTTTTATCTCCAACATGTGAAGATTCTCACAATAGTGTAAAATCAAATTGTGATGGCAATGCTTTCGTGCTCAGCATGGAGGCTGATTTATTAATTTAGTTGCTTTTGAGAAAATGTTAATATCAGTTCAGACTGTTTTAGTCTAATCTACATTGAGTTTATGAAGCTCAGCCATCTTTTGTGGATCAGGTGATCTCTACAGCCATTTTAAATCCACGTTTAAGTCACTTGTTTAAACACACTTTCCAACCATGAATGTCCCATGTATTAAATCAACTAATGGAATAAATGGAATTCGGAGATCAGTTATTGTATAATATCCTGACAGTATCTGAGAAAAAAAGAGGCTGTAGTGTCAATTACCTTCCATTCAAGAGAATGAAAATATTGTTCTGAACTTACTCATTTTATCTTATTCAGAAGAGAGGTCAATTAATAAAGCCTTAACTCTGTTTCTCCATGGATGCTGTCTGACTGGTTAAATCTTTTCAGAAATTTTCTATTCTTGATCCAACAATCTGTTTCTTTTTCATGTCGCTATCTAGTTCCCTTTAAGAAGAGTTTAGAGTCCCTCGTTTGGTGCAGTCTATGGCAAAGTGTTAGCTCCAGAATTGTACCATTCCGCTACATTGTCAGTGAGCCAGAAGTTGTGAGGCCAAATGGCCTCCTTCTGTTCTTGACCATTTACATTAACGATCAATGTCATCTGAAATGCCAAAAGAAGCATGAACAGCCAATTGGCCAAAATACATCTTCTGGTAAGGTATTTACACTAGTTTTTCAGAATCAAATTAAAGATGTTAGAATTCAACTAATCAATATACGTACATACGTACATTGTAGTGTACAGTGAACAAAATTGAGGGAACTGGAAACAGAAATTGCTCTGGGGGATATGACATTGTAGTGTTATCAGAAACATGGCTCAAGCCAGAATAGGACTGGATACTTAACATCCTTGGATAATAAGGTTTTTAGTGAAAAAAGGTGGGTGAAAGGGAAGAGGTGTAGCAGTCTTGATCAAAGACAGTATCATAGGCCTTGAATGAGATGCAGTTCCTGAATTAGAGTCTACGTGGCTGGATGGGAGTAACAGGAAGGAAGCTGTGACCCTATTGGATATTCATTATAGATCTCCAAATACTGAGAAGGAAGCAGAAGAGAATATTTGTGGCAGACTATGGAAATCCACAGGACAGCTAGGGTTGTGAGAGTTGGTGATTTCTAGGATAGACTGTGAAACAGCTAAAGGTTGAGGTATGGAAGGAGAGAAATTCCTTCAATGTCTGGCTGGAGAACCTTCTGGAACACGACGTTTCCAGTCCTACCAGGAAGGGAGCTGTGCTGGATCTGGTCCTAAGACATGAGACAGGTCAAGTGGAGAACATCGGGGGGGGAAACCATTTAGGAAATATTGATCATAAAAGGATAAAACTCAAATCCCAGTCTGGAAAAGGGCAGGTTTTAGGGATCAAAAAGTTAAACCAGAGCAGGTTGATTGGAAACACATTTTGGTGAATAAAACATTGAAAGTCTCCCAATTTACATCTGAAAGAGAGCTGAATAAAGTGCATGTCTATGAGAAATAAATACGTAGTGCCCAAAGCTAGAGAACTCTGGATGACTAGCACTGCTGCCTTACAGTTCCAGTGACCCAGGTTCAATTCCACTCTCAAGCAAGTGTCTGTGCGGAGTTTGCATGTTTTCCCCAAGTCTGCGAGTGCTCCAGTTTCCTTCCACAGTCCAAAGGTGTGTAGGCTACGTGGATTAGCCATGGGAAATGTAGAGTTATAGGGAAAGGTAAGGGATGAGTCTAGGTAGCATGCTCTTCGGAGGATCGTGTAGACTTGGGCTGAATGATCTGTTTCTAAACTGTAGGGATTCCAAGGATATTGATGAGAAAAGGGAGGCATATGATGCAAACTGGAATAATAATACAACTGAAATAAGAAAGAGTATCTCAAATGCAGGAGAGAAGTTGAGACTAGTGTTATGGACTAGGCCAGACCCCCTCAGAACATTTCAAGAAGGTAGCCCAGACCCTAACTTTTCCAGTTGTTCTAAGGAGGTATAGAGTGGATTCTCCAGGAGTAATGCAGCTGGTCAAACCACTCAGTTCTAAACAAAACAGGCTTTATTCACAGACTATTGAATGAAGCACAAACAAAAGAGAACTGAATTTAGCATAATGTAATATATCTGAAAATTCAATCGACTATCGCAACTTAATGATGCTTTCCAAATACTTGCAACATCTCTTTAAACACCCTCATTGGCAGAAAAGGTAAGATCAAAGACAGGAGAGAAGTCAGTAACCAAAGCAAACCAAACTCTGAACTAGCCATTCCTTTTTCATTGCACGTGTTTTTAAAAAAACACTTAAAAGCATTATTAAGTAGATATTTCCAGACACATCAGAACCTCTGCCTTTACAATCCCTTTTGAGGAAAACCAAGGACAACATAGCCTTGTTAAAGGAACACTAGAACAAAGAAGGCTAAGAGGAAGCAGGTGGAAAGGGTGACAAGGTGCACTAGAACAAACAGTTAAGTATTCTTCAAACATATTAATTGTAAAAGATTAGTGAGGGGCCCATAAGGAACAAGCAGGGTAAACTATTCACTGAAACAAAGACTATGGCAGAGGGGAAAAATAGGTGCTTGGCTTCTGTCTTTACAGATTAGAAGATGGTGACAATAGCCCGGTTGAAAATGTGGGTGACCCAACCACTCGGATTTAAACAAAACAGGATTTATTTACAGATTATTGAATGAAACATGAACAAAAGAGAACCGAGTTTAGCATAACTTAACCCACCTGAAAACCCAGTCAAGGTGATAAAAAAGCTGGCAGCACTCCAGATAGAGAAGTCGCCAGACCCAGTTGGGATGCATCCAAAATTGCTGAGCGAGTTAAAGGAGTAAGTTGTGAAGCCATTGACAGAAATTTTCCAGGTCTCTCTGAACAGTGCATTAGTTCCAAGAGACTAGAGGATTGCAAGTGTGATCAAGAAAGGGACAAAGGATAACCCAGGAATCTACAGACCTATCACTATTGACATAGTCTCCATCAGTTTGTGCACTACTATGATATAAGATAAGATAAAGATATACTCAAAGAAACATAAATGAATCCTAGACAGTCCATGTGGTTTTGTTAAGGACAGGTCATGTCTGACCAATTAAATTGAGTTCTTTGAGGTGACACAGTCAGTGGAAAAGGGTAGTGCTGTGGATGTTGTATGTTTGGACTTTCAGAAAGCATTTGATACAGTGCCACACAGCAGGTTGGTTAGCAAATTAGTAATGTTTGGGATCGAGGGCTCCTTGGCAGTATGGATTAGAAGTTGGCTAAAAGATAGGAAACCGAAAGATAGGTATAGATGGGCATTTCTCAGATTGGAGATAAGCTGAAAACAGTGATCCGCAAGGGATTGGTTTTGGTATTCCTGCTTTTTCTGAATTACATAAATTTGGAGATGGGTGTTGCAGGCAATCATCTCCGAAGATGATACAAAGCCAGAGAGAATAGTGAATTCTGAGGAGGATACTGAGCAACGTCAAAGGAACATTGACAAGTTGGATAAATGGGCAAACATCTGGCAAAAAGATTTTCAATATAGAACGATATATTTAGGTGATGCATTTTGGTAGAAGAAACACAGAGAGGCGATGTAGGCTTGATGGTAAAACTTTGAGGGGAGTGACCAACATTAGTGTTCATGTGCATGATGGTTTGAAGGTGGCCAGGCAAGTTGAAACTGTTGTTAAGAGGCTTGGAGGATCCTGGGTTTTATAAATAGAGGCATAGAGTTTAAAAACAAGGAAGTGATGCTACATCTCTACAAATCATTGGTCAGACCATATTTGGAGTATTGTGTTCAATCTGGGACACCTTATTTAAGGAAGGATGGTAAAGTCCTGGAGAGACTTCAAAGCAGATTTACTGGAATACTATCAGGAATGAAGGATTTTATAACAGACAAACCGTGCATATTATCCTGAGTGCAGAGACAATTAAGAGTGACCTTAAACAGAAGAAAAACTGAATGAATTGTAAATCTCGCTGTAAATCAGAAACAAAAACAGAAGTTGCTGGAAAAGCTCAGCAGTTCTGGATGCATCTGTGGAGACAGAAGTCAGAATTAATGTTTTGGGTCCAGTGACCCTTCTTCAGAACTGATGGTAGCGAGGAAAAGGTTAGTATTTGTTCTGAAGATGGGGTGGAAGGTGAAGTTGGAGCCCAATGAAAGAGAAAAATCATGTTCCCTGGCCAGCATCTCTGCCTCAGGCTTGCTGCAGTGCTCCAGCAAAGCTCAGCATTAACTGGAAGAACAGCACCTCATTTTTCACTTGGGAACCCTACTGCCTTCTGGACTCAATATCGAGTTCAATAATTTCTGGGCTTGGGGCACCTTCGCCCATGTCGTTACCCCAATCCCCACACGCCAGGCCTTGTTATCACACATAACCCATTGTCCTCATTAGCAGCTACCATTCTCCCAGACTGACCCTTACCCACCCCTTTGTCTGTCCAACCGTTTTTCTCTCTTTTTGGGCTCTGTCTCCACTCATTGCTTGTTCCTCTCCCCTATCATCTGCATAAATGCCAACCTTTTTCTAGCTTCCATTAATGCATGGTGGTGGCATACTAGTAATGTTGCTGCTTTAGTAATTCAGATCCAATACGAATTATCAGGGCTTTAGGGTTCAAATCTTGTGCCTGGCAGCTGATGAAATTTGATTATGCAAAAGTATGGAATTAAAAGCTAGCCTAATAGTGATCATGTTATCATTAAATACTCACATGTTCACCAATGGTCTTTGGGAAAAGGAATCTGCCATCCTTACTTGGTCCAGCTTTCATATGGCTTCAGACTCACAGCAATGTGGTTGCTCTTAACTAACTTCTGAAATGGCTTTGTCTATCCCCCGTTCAAGGGTAATAATGTTGGCCCAACCCGCAATGTCCATGTCTGACGAATAAAGCTTTAGTTTTATCCTGTTTTATCTAGAAGGTCAAATAACTCCACAAAGGCCTGGTATCTCGTCACCCTTTATTTACACATGCATAGTACCTGACAGTGATCCAGCTCTCTCAGAGCCAGCTCTCAGCATCTCTCACACTCCTGTTTATATCTGTCAGCCAGGGCTCCCTGACTGGACCAGGTTATCAACCCCAATCAGGGAACTCATATTCTATGAAGAACACTTGGCTGATCTCGTTCCAAGGAGAAAGTGAGGACTGCAGATGCTGGAGATCATTTGACCTCATTCCAATCTCTAAGAAGGCATTTCTGCCCGGAATGTCCAATTCCTTTTGTTAAATTGTCTACCAATTCCAGAGCCACTCAACTGATTTTTACTCAAATCACTATCTTCTTTACAACCTTATATATTTTTCTTATTGCTGCTGATTTTGCCCTTTCCTGAATCCTCCCATTCCCAACTCTCCCTTCATGAGCTGAAATGCTTTATTCAACAGTGTCAAAGAGTCAAACAAAGACTTCTTTCCCTTTTAGGATAGAAATGGCAACTCACTACTGCCTTCTCCAGGACAATTAGGGATTGCCAATAGGTGTTGGCCCAGCCAATGATGTCTGCGTCCCATGAATGTGACTTTGAGTGGAATCCTGGGAGTTGAGTGAGTGAGAGAAATCTTAATTGCTTTTCAAAAAATATTTTGTTTTTGTGTTGCACATTTGACACAACTTTAATTTACTGTTTACATTCTAAATTTCTTTAGTGACGGTGTATAAGCTCTTTAGTTGACAGCAACTGAAGTTATTAAATTAAGATAACCAGTTGAAAGTAGTATTTCTGTATTTATGGCTGAGCTAACTCAGAGCATGTAGAAATATCTCAATGCACCTTAGCACTAAGTCCAATTTTAAACAGAGTGCTGAGAGATGTGTGAGTAAAGATGGGATTTTAAATTTGAAAGTTGACGTCAAATTTAGGAAGATGTGGTAAATCAAAGAATGGAGACCAGACAAGTAATGATTGGATATAGAAGTGGTTAGACTAGAGTGAAAAATAATAAAGACAAGAAATTACTTGTGAGAGTGGTGTACAGGACCCTAACAGCAACCACATGATAGGAATGAGAATAATGGAAGAAATAATTGGAGTTTGTTCAAATCAATGAATAAAAAAGGGATTCAAAAGGGAGCTGCCAAAATATTACCACGCTTCAGCCTGAAAGACATATATCTCAGCAAATGGTGTTCCATAGTATAACCTATGGAAGACCATCTCAGAGAGTATCACCATTTCCATAAATTGGCAGAATGTCACTGCTGACATAGATTTGATGGGCTGAATGTTATCCATCTGCACCTGGTATCTGTCATAAATCTATGATTCTGTAAACTTAAATGTAAATGCTCACCTATGACATGAGCCCATTAAATCTGCTTGAACTATAGTGCCCCTTTGAGATTTTTGTCATCTCAACTGGGCACTTCTCAGCTGCTAATTCCCTGCAGTTCAATTTAACTGCTTGGCACAATGCCCATCTTACTACAACTCACACTCCCTTTAATGTAGGAAAAAATACAAGTCAGCAATGGCCATGTCAAAAGCAAGTTGCAAGCCTTAAATGATTATAAATTGTCAAATCTGAATGGCAGGCATCCAAGAGCGCTTTAGGAAATGAGAAGTATAAGCAGGACATGGTTAAAACATTTTGCTGCTCATTAACTACAGTGGAAACATGAGAAGACTGGAAAATAACTAATGTCGTTGCAGCTTTTTATAAAGGTCAAACACAGAGCCTTGGAAGTTGTAGAGTTGTTGCACTGGCCTTAATGCTGCAAAAATTATTACTATCCATTATGAAAGAAACCATTTAAGTGCCATTTAATGACTCTACAGTCAGTATCTCCAAGTCAGTGTGGCTTCAGTAAAGTCAAGTCGTGCCTAACATCTTTGTAGAACAGAGAGTTCAAGGTGCCATGGTAATTTAGATGCTTTGCTTTTTATTTCTTTTCAGGAACATTTTGTTGAAGGAGGCTAATGTTGGGAAACCTATATTTTCCCACCGACATTGTGGCCTTGAGGAGGTGACAATGGACTGACCTGTATAACTGCCTGAATGCCTGTCAATTATGTTATTGAGCTAATGAAAGACTGTTGAACTTTTATTACTCCTTTATGTTACCACTTAATACTAGGAAGTACTGTACTGCTAACTTTTAAGTTTATTTCCTTTATTTTTCTACTTACACTAAGAATAGCTGTAATCCTTGTTTTTCCATGTGACTATTCATACCTAAGGTTTCGTATCCAGGTATTTTTGTACTTAAGATGAGCTGTGAGTGGCAACATTGCACTCTTTTTACTGTACTGCAGTACTTCAGTACCTGAGTACATGCTACGATAAAGCTCAAATCAAAACCAAAATGTTCTGAACAACTTTAATATGGACAAAGTGAAGGAACCGAGATATTTGACCAAGTTTAATAACTGGGAAGTGCCAATATTCTGATGACATTACCACTCCTGCCATTCTCGATGATAGAGGTCATAGGCTACCTGCAGAAATAAGTCATCAACCTTCATCACCCTGAATGCGTATTCTCTCTCTCAACTTCTCTGATTGTGTGGCTTTAAGTCAATGTCTAAGAGATTGTGTTCAATGCAGACTGGTCAAGGAGAAGACAAAATCTAGTTCAGTGGTTCCTCAGAGTAGTGTCCAAGGCCTAACCATTCTCAGCTGCTTCATTGATGACCTTCCCTCCATCAGAAACTCAGAAATGTGAATGTTTGTCAATGATTGCACAGTGTTCAGCATCATTTTTGACTCCTCAGATACTGAAACAGTTCATGTTCAAATGCAAGCAGCTGGACAATATTCAGGCTTGGGCTGACAAGTGTCAAGTAACATTCATGACATACAAGAGATGGGTAAGAATGACAATCTCCAACAAGAGGAAGTCTAACCATCTCCTCTTGATAGTCAATGGCTTTACCATTGCTGGAATCTGAGCATCGATGTTCTGGAGTAATCATTGACCTAGGAACCTAACTAGGTTAGAAGTGCACATTCCCTGAATGATTTTTTTTAAGACCTATTTAGTAAATTGTACAAATATAACATTAATGTATAGTAGAACAGCTGAGCCAAGTATAATGTCCATCCTGCAGCATGTGGGGAATTGTGGGTACTTCATGTGACCCAGGCAAGTACGTGCGCAGGACTATGACAAAATTGTGTGGATGACGTGGTCACAGAAGTAGTCTTATCTGGGGAAGAGAATTGGTGATTGCCAGGAAATCGATGAGATCCAAACTTACAGAGCAAGAGTCTACTGAGGTCCTACTAATTAATTGTTTTTCTGAATGGGGCACTAGTGGAAGCAATGGTTCTTTAGAGAAGTGTGGCATGACCAAGTCCCTGGCACAACAGGTGGCCCAGCTGTACAGGAAGGGCAGAAGATGACAAACAGAGCAGTAGTGATATCAATTCATAAGTGAGGGGAACACATGGGCTTTTTTTCCTGGGGCTGTAGACATGACTCCAAGATGGGGTGTTGCCTGCTTGATGTTAGGGCCAAGGATATCACAGAGCGATGACAGGATAGTCTTCAGGGAGCGAGAACAGCCCAAGGTCATGACATACATTGATGCTAACGACATAAGTAGGAAGGAGGATGTGGTCCTGCAATCATCAGTTTGGCAGCTTGGTAGAAATTTAACAAGCAGGATCTCAAAAGCAATAATCTCTGAATGAGTCCCAGTGCCACAAGCAAACTCTCACAGATATTGGAGGATAAGGATGAATGGGTGGGTAGGTTTTAGATTTATGGGACACTGGGACTGGAACTGGGGAAGGTGACACCTCCATAATCTGATGCATTGTACCTGAACAGAACTGGGACCTGTGGTGGTATGATCGATAGTGCCAATGGTGATCGTGGATGTTTAAACTAACTCAGTAGGAATGTGGGAACTGAAAGGTTATATTATCGCGTAATACAGGGGTGCATGAGACACTGGGAAAGACATGAAGCGTTAGAATGGAAGAGTTCTAGTTTTAAAAATAAAGAAGGAAGTGAAATCTAAATTAGGACTACACTGCATGTATGTGAATGCACAGTGTACACTTGATAAGACAGAGGGAGTTACAGGCACAGATTGGCATTGAGGCTAGAACAGAGACGTGGCCCAAGGAAGGACAGAACTGGGTTTTACATATTCCTGTTGAGGAAAGAAAGTAAAGGGTAAAATGAGGGGAGCTGTCAGTATTGGTTAAGGAGTGCACTGTATTGTTGCAGGAAAAGGGAATACAGTCATAGAGTCATAGAGATGTACAGCATGGAAACAGACCCTTCGGTCCAACCGGTCCATGCCGACCAGATATCCCATTGCAATCTAGTCCCACCTGCTAGCACCCGGCCCATTCCCTCCAAACCCTTCCTATACATATACCCATCCAAATGCCTCTTAAATGTTGCAATTGTACCAGCCTCCACACTTCCTCTGGTAGCTCACTTCATACACGTACCACCCTCTGTGTGAAAAAGTTGCCCCTTATATCTCTTTTATATCTTTCCCCTCTCACCCTAAACCTATGCCCTCTAGTTCTGGACTCCCCGACCCCAGGGAAAATACTTTGTCTATTTACCCTATCCATCCCCTCATAATTTTGTAAACCTCTATAAGGTCACCCCTCAG
>NC_057710.1:12435120-12438599 GCF_004010195.1 Chiloscyllium plagiosum
CAACCCTCCACCACCACCCTCTGTCTTCTACCTTTGAGCCAGTTCTGTATCCAAGTGGCTAGTTCTCCCTGTATTCCATGAGATGTAACCTTGCTAATCAGTCTCCCATGGGGAGCCTTGTCGAACGCCTTACTGAAGTCCATATAGATCACATCTCCTGCTCTGCCCTCATCAATCTTCTTTGTTACTTCTTCAAAAAAACTCAATCAAGTTTGTGAGACATGATTTCCCACACGCAAAGCCATGTTGACCATCCCGGTTCAGTCCTTGCCTTTCCAAATACATGTACATCCTGTCCCTGGATTCCCTCCAACAACTTGCCCACCACCCAAGTCAGGCTCATTTGTTTATAGTTCCCTGGCTTGTCCTTACCACCCTTCTTAAACAGTGGCACCACGTTTGCCAACCTCCAGTCTTCCGGCACCTCACCTGTAACTATCGATGATACAAATATCTCAGCAAGAGGCCCAGGAATCCCTTCTCTCACTTCCCACAGAGTTATAGGGTACACCTGATCAGGTCCTGGGGATTTATCCACCTTTACAATAGCTTCATCTTGCAGTTTTACGCTCCTGTTACTCAAAGCACAACTGGAATATTGTGTACCGTGTCGGTCAGTCATTTAACGAAGGATGTAAATATGTGTAGGTATTTCAGAGAAGGTTTAATATGCTAGTCCTTGGAAAGTGTGGGTGCCTTGTGAGGAAAGGTTGGAGAGGCTAGGGTTGTATCTGCTGGAGTTGAGAAGAGAGAGGTGACTTGATTAAAACATAAAATCCTGAATGATCTTAATGGAGAGGGAGTTTCTTCTTATGGGAGAATCTAGTACGAGGGTTCACTATTTAAGAATCGGGGATCACACATTTTCCACAGTGATTTGATAATTTTGGTTTCTCTCAAGAGATCATGAATCTTTGGAACTATTTCCCTGAACGTTGATGGAAGCAGCGTCATAGAGTCACAGAGTTGTACAGCACAGAAACAGACCCTACGGTTCAATCAGTCCATGGTGAACTTGACCCCAAAATAAACTACTCCCACCAGCCTGCCAATAACCTTCCAAACCTTTCCCAATCAAGCGCCTGTCAAAATCTCTTTTAAATTATGTCATTGTACCCACATCCACTACTTCTTCCGGAAGTTCATTCCGCATGGGAACCACCTTCTGTGTAAACAATTTGTCCGTCATGTCTTTTTAAAATCTTTTGTCCTTCATCTTAAAAATGTACCCCAGTTTTGAAATCCTAGGGGAAAGACAACTGCCATTAACTCTACCTAAACTCATGATGAGTTTACAAACTCCTGCAAGGTCATCCCCCAACATCCTACACTCCAGGGACAAAAGTCACAGCCTATCCAGCAGGCAATGCTCTGTGATAGGTTCATGGTTGAAAAATTATCAGGAGCAAACAGAAATGTGAATTTGAGATTACAATCAGATTGGCCATGAAGTGAATGGCTGAGCAGGGCATGAGGGGCTGAATGGCCGACTGCTGTTCCTGCTCTGTATGTCTGTGTGAATGTTCATACCTTTATATATAGTACACTTCTTGGAAATTAGGTGGAGACAAATCAATTGTGGTATTCATGAGAACATTAGATGATTATTTAAATAGAGGCTATGGGCATAAGGCAGAACATTAGCATTGAGTCATAATGCTCTTTCAGAAGGCTAGAACAGACACAATGAATTGAACTACCTGCTCCTGCACTGCATCAATCCTACAGTTCTGATTCAATGCTTAATACTGCTAGTTACTGATGATTTACGCTTTCTCCTCATGTGTGCAATCTTTAAATGTCAATACGGTTAGAATCTCAGCTGGATTTATTATTGGACAAGTCAAATCCCCGACAGGAATGGGCTTGATCATATTTTGGTTTGTTTTATTTTTACTCAAGCAGTCTGTCACTAAACTTAGGTACGGAATGCTGCAGACTTTGCTTTAACAATCAGTTTATCAACAAAGGAAAGGGAAATGAAGATAAAGTAGAATCCTCAATGACCCTCCATCACTCTTTTATAAATTGAAAAGAAGCAAAACAGCTTTTGGATAGTACATCAAACACATGCCTGCTTTAGTACCCAAAACATCTTTTATACAATATTAGCACCAAAGAACCTGTATCAGGCATATCAGTACGTTTATGTCAATTGTGACATCAACTTTCAGACTGAAAATGAGGTAACTTCTCCCAGGAACCAACATACATCTGAGCTTTAAGGCATTCAACGTTAAATAACTTCTTGAGGATTTTATGCCCACTCTTCTGTTCTGGGATTAACATGAAATCATATGGTTGACTCCTCTATCGCATGTGAGTCTATATAGCCATCCTATTCCAGGAGCCTTCACAGGATAGATCCAGTCAAAATATGAACTGAAACTCACATGCCTCCCACTTTAAGCTATGGGTGGTTCCCTTAAGCTAAAGAAAAGCAATTTCCAGAAATCTCAAGGAATTCAGAAAATGCAGGGTTGATTTTAGCTTTGGAGATGACAAGATTTTGGGCAGTTTGAAGGAGATCTGACTGCGGTCAAAGTAAAATAAAATTTATTTCTTGAGATAAAAGAAGTACAGAACAGTTCAGAGAAAGTAAAATCCCATCAGTGGAGAGGTTTAGTTCATGCAATTTCTAGACTGAGGGTTTGGGTAGAAATCTACCAGTTATTTAGAAGCTGAGGATGTCTAAATATCTGAGTAATTCATTTAAGTTGACATCACAATTCACAGGAAAGTGCTGACGAGAATGAACAATGTTGATATTAAAGATTGGAAATGTAGAGGGGTAATTTCTCTGGATTTGAATAGCCATGAAATTACGCTGATGGGAAATAGGTTAAAACTGGTTTCCAGGTGAAGTATTGCAGTAAACAGCTGACAGTTACTACTCATTGTCAGTTTACTGGGACTGTAGTGCTGGAGTCCTTATCTGACCATCTCCTTCTCTGAGCTCTTGGAATGCCAATGGGTCTTCTCACTCCTTGTCAGGTCACTGCAGAAGGGATATTTATCCTACACTCTCAGGGAGGAGAGGGTGGAGTGGATAGGTGGAAAAGGAGATAGGCAGGTAGGACAAGTCCGGACAAGTCATGGGGACAGTGCTGAGCTGGAAGTTTAGAACTAGGATGAGGTGGGGGAAGGGGAAATAAGGAAACTGTTGAAGTCCACATTGATGCCCTGGGGTTGAAGTGTTCCGAGGCAGAAGATGAGGCGTTCTACCTCCAGGCGTCTGATGGTAAGGGAGCGGCGGTGAAGGAGGCCCAGGTCCTCCATGTCCTCAGCAAAGTGGGAGGAGGAGTTGAAATGTTGGGCCACGGGGAGATTTGGTTGATTGGTGCGGGTGTCCCGGAGATGTTCCCTAAAGCGCTCTGCTAGGAGGCGCCCAGTCTCCCCAATGTAGAGGAGACCGCATCGGGAACAACGGATACAATAAATGATATTAGTGGATGTGCAAGTAAAACTTTGATGGATGT